>NW_028234423.1:10096211-10098711 GCF_977035675.1 Penaeus japonicus | reverse complement strand
AGAGGTAAATATTCTGATTATGCTTACAAAGCCAATTATTAAGTATTGGTTGCTGTGAAGTCCTTCATCCTCTACTATTCATTTACATAGGAATTAGTGTATGGGAACCCCTCTATACCCCACATTTTGGGCCCCAATTATATGGGAGGGAACCAGTATGCAAATATATTTGGAACATTTACCAAAAAAGAAGGGACAGACTGGGGGTAGGGGGAGCCGAGAGTGAGAATGAGAGTGAGCGGCAAAGAGATAAAAGGAGAGTATCACAGTGAGTGTGTGTGAGAGAGAGAGAGAGTGAGAATAAGAGTCAGATTTGATAAATTGGCTGTGACTATGCGGAGCTAAGTGGTAGCTGCCTTTGACCTTTAAACTTGATTCTTCTTCTATTTTGCAATCATTTCGGACATTATTGTATATCTACATGTTAACACCAATCTGCAAGTGAAGTGATATCGCCATTAAGTTACTTACATATTCAAGAAGTATAAAAAAAATAAATCTCTGAGATAAATACATACCAAGTTAGCAACGTCCCCGGTCTCCCGGCGTTATCGGCGGCCGTCTCCCAAGTCCAGAACAGATGTTCTTTGTTTACGTGTGGGTAAAGGACTCATTTGTTTTTTATGCATATTAATTGACCTCATATTACTATCCGCATTATGTATAATAAATATACTAAATAATTCCATATTAATCTTTTGGACAAAAAATCTTTGATTTGACATAGTTACATAATCGTTGAAAATTATTTAGGCTTTGATATACTCACATTGGATGAGATGAACTTGGCGTCAGGAAAATGCTGACAACGCAAACGCATTTTTGAAACAGGAATATCATCCATCTTTAAGTGTATTATAAAAATATATAAACAACATTTCAACCATAACATAGAACTAACACAATACTTGTCTATCAAAAACATCAAGTACAGCTATTTACTCTTGATTTTAACAATGCAGCAAAAATTAACAATATATTCTATTTTCATTCCATTTCATTCGCCAGTGTTGATTTTTTTTGTAATATCTCACAAAAGACTAAACATAACATGGGTTCCGGAATCTCTCTGCAAAAGTTTTCTTAGAAATAAAGCGATCGAGCTATGCAATTTATTCTATCATTGCATTGTTATATTTGTATCTCCATGTTATGTAGGACTTATTTTGGTGAGTTTGTATATCTAGAGAATATCATGGATATATTCATAGAACTAATGTTACTTTGATGTTGCCCCGTCATGCAGAAATCAAATATGGAATACTGAATAAGTTAAATAAATTGCTGTGTATGAACACTGTATATGAAATAATCTATACAAAAAAACTTATCATTAACTTTGGTGAATTAATCTATAGCACACACACACATACACACACACACACACACACACACACACACACACACACACACATACATATATATATATATATATATATATATATATTATATATATATATATATATATATATATGTATGTGTATATATATATATCTATATATACATACATACATACATACACACACACACACACACACACACACACATATATATATATATATATATATATATATATATATATATATATAATATATATATATATATATATATATATATATATGTATATGATGCTAATGCCAATAAGACAAGATTCGATTTTCGGACGACGACGCGACGTTTTGGTGATGACGTTCTCGAGGAGCGAGACGGTGGGGCCTCAGGAGGTCGTGAGAACGATGAGGAACCAGCTCGACCTCGGCACCGCGTCAAAGGTCCCCCTCGACAGCAGAGTCCCTGTCATTGAGTGAGCTCGACCTCGACACCGCGTCAAAGGTCCCCCTCGACAGCAGAGTCCCTGTCATTGAGTGAGCTCGACCTCGACACCGCGACAAAGGTTCCCCTCGACAGCAGAGTCCCTGTCTTTGTGTTAGTGAGCTCGACCTCGAAACCGCGGTCAAAGTGTTCCCTCGACAGCAGAGTCCCTGTCATTGAGTGAGCTCGACCTCGACACCGCGACAAAGGTCCCCCTCGACAGCAGAGTCCCTGTCATTGAGTGAGCTCGACCTCGACACCGCGTCAAAGGTCCCCCTCGACAGCAGAGTCCCTGTCATTGAGTGAGCTCGACCTCGACACCGCGTCAAAGGTTCCCCTCGACAGCAGAGTCCCTGTCATTGAGTGAGCTCGACCTCGACACCGCGTCAAAGGTCCCCCTCGACAGCAGAGTCCCTGTCATTGAGTGAGCTCGACCTCGACACCGCGTCAAAGGTCCCCCTCGACAGCAGAGTCCCTGTCATTGAGTGAGCTCGACCTCGACACCGCGTCAAAGGTCCCCCTCGACAGCAGAGTCCCTGTCATTGAGTGAGCTCGACCTCGACACCGCGTCAAAGGTCCCCCTCGACAGCAGAGTCCCTGTCATTGAGTGAGCTCGACCTCGACACCGCGACAAAGGTCCCCCTCGACAGCAGAGTCCCTGTCATTGAGTGAGCTCGACCTCGACACC
>NW_028234423.1:10073749-10076249 GCF_977035675.1 Penaeus japonicus | reverse complement strand
TTACTATTATAATTGTTACCATTATTATCAACATTGTTATCATAATTTTTGTCATTATTATAATTACTGTCATTATCATTATTTTCATTGATACTATCATTGCTATCATCATTAATGTTAATGATATCATTATCATCATTATTACTATCATAATTTTTAATACTATCAATATAATTAACATTTTTGTTGTCATTACTATCATTGTTATTGTTGTTTATATCATCATCATGATTGCAATCATTATTATCATTATAAAATCACTATCATCATCATTATTGTCACTACCATTAATATCATTAACACTATCATTGTTATCATCATCATTTCGATTCTCATCGTTATTATCAGCATTGCCATTATCATCGCTATCACCATTATCATAATCTATCATTATCATTTCTGTCATTTCTGTCAGAGATAATTTACAAAATGAGGAGCAGGGCGTGGCTAGGAGCTCCACGCGCTACCACTACGCTACTCTCTTAATTACTTGTTAATTAGATTATCAAATTTATAGTTCAGTTTTCTGATTATAAAGCTCGCAATCTGAAATGTGAGTTATTACTATCATTATTATCTTTGCCATTATCATAATGATGATAATCATGATTGTCATCAATATTATCATTAGTATCATTATCATTATCGTGATTATTATTTTTATCATATTATCATCATTATCATCAACGATGCTATGATTATTGTTGTTGCTATTATTATTTTCTTATTAACATTATTACCATTACAATCTTTATTATCATAATCATTATTATCATATTACTATCATAATTATTATCATCATTAGTATCATGAACATCAACATTATCATAATTACAGTTTTAATACCATTATCATAGATGTTACTGTTACTATACTGTTGTTGCTGTTGTTTTTATCATTATAATCATCATTGTTATCTTCACCATCATTACGACCACTTTAATTAACGTCATGATCAATTTTAATATCGGTAATATTAATTAATTCATTTTTTTCCATCTTTTCATTTTTTTTCTTACCGCTGTTTTTCATCCCTCTCTTCTTCCTATTCATCTTCTTCCTTACTTTCTCCCTTATCTCATAACTCCCCGTCCATTAATTAGGCCCCGATCGCCATTAATCACCCTCTCACTTCCCTTACTTTGAACACCCATTTTTAATCCAGCTTTTTTTCCTTCTCTCTTTTATCGAATTCATCTTTTCATTCCCGCTTCTCCTCCCTCTTCCTGCCACTCCATCGGCCATCTTGGGGGCTGAGGAGGAGGTGGCGCGGGTCGCCCAATATCCGGCCGTATGTCGTAAAGCCGAGCGCGCGGGATGGGCTGTCGTAAAGCCGGAGGTAAGTTAGGGATGATAAGGCTTTTCGGTGTCACGGGAGAGGGAGTGGGGGGGGAGAGGGGGGAGGGGGGAGGGAGAGGTTGGAGGAGGGAGGAGGGAGGAGGGAGAGGGAGGGGTTGGAGGGGAGGGGAGGGGGTGGTGGTGATTTAGAGTGGGGAGGGAGGGAGGGCGGGAGAGGGAGGGAGGGGGAGGGGAGGGGGTGGTGATTTAAGGTGGGGAGGGAGTAGGGGGAGGGGTTGGGGTGGGGAGTGTTTGGTTTGGATGATCTAGGGAGGGGAAGAGGGGAGGAGGGAGGGGGAAGGGAAGGAGGGAATGGTGTGGGGGGTAGGGGGTAGGGGTGTCACGGAAAAGGTCTAAGGTTGTCCCTCTCATCACTAATTTCCCTTTCTTTTCCTTTATTTGATGATTATTTATTCCAGACAATGATAACCAGCGGTTATAGAGCATAGCTGACAGAAAGAACCTTGTAGAATATGAAATCTGACGCTGTCAAATGAAACAAATAGTTTGAAGATACAAAAACGAACAAATCCTGGCTGGTGATGCTATTGTTAACAAAGGCAATAAAACCGAAATAAAAATACTCAGAAATGATATAAAATACAGCCATGGAAAGTGTATTACGCTTTGTGTCTTTAAAAATCCTAGACATTTTTATGATATCCATTTGACAGGCATTATCCCTTCAGAGAATACGGAATACGGAAAGAATACGGAAGAGACTCGACCCTTCGTCATGAGAGGGTCTTTGTTTCTTTGATAAAGCATTCGATCATCCTTCCTACCTGTCTTTTTCTTCTTCTTTTTCTTTTCCTATCTACCTCACTCCTCGTATCCGCCCGTGTGCCGTTGCAAGAAGGAAATTGCAAGGGGATCAGAATGGCCGAATCAGTGACTCTAGCTCTTTGCTTCTCGAATATCCATTGCCTTTCCTTCTGGAACATCCTCTCAGACATCCTCTCAGGCATCCTCTCAGACATCCTCTCAGACATCCTCTCAGACATCCTCTCAGACATCCTCTCAGCATCCCTATCACCCGAGATAAGATCTGGCAGCATCTCTCTATTTCCCGATCCATCGCCCACCTGCCTCGCTCGTCCGTCCGGCCGGTTCGAGAGAGAGAACCGCGAAGGACCGGATCTGCCGAACCAGGAACCCCGAT
>NW_028234423.1:10053749-10056249 GCF_977035675.1 Penaeus japonicus | reverse complement strand
CGTCCACCTCAGGGGCGTTAACCTCAGGGGCGTTAACCTCAGGGGCGTCCACCTCAGGGGATGTCACCTCAGGGGCGTTAACCTCAGGGGATGTCACCTCAGGGGCGTCCACCTCAGGGGCGTTCACCTCAGGGGCGTCCACCTCAGGGGCGTTCACCTCAGGGGCGTTCACCTCAGGGGCGTCCACCTCAGGGGCGTTAACCTCAGGGGCGTCCACCTCAGGGGCGTTCACCTCAGGGGCGTTCACCTCAGGGGCGTTCACCTCAGGGGCGTTCACCTCAGGGGCGTTCACCTCAGAGGCGTTCACCTCAGGGGCGTTCACCTCAGGGGCGTCCACCTCAGGGGCGTTCACCTCAGGGGCGTCCACCTCAGGGGCGTCCACCTCAGGGGCGTCCACCTCAGGGGAGGTCTCCTCAGGGGCGTCCACCTCAGGGGCGTTCACCTCAGGGGCGTCCACCTCAGGGGCGTTCACCTCAGGGGCGTCCACCTCAGGGGCGTCCACCTCAGGGGATGTCTCCTCAGGGGCGTCAACCTCAGGGGCGTCAACCTCAGGGGCGTTCACCTCAGGGGCGTTTACCTCAGGGGCGTCCACCTCAGGAGCGTTCACCTCAGGGGCGTTCACCTCAGGGGCGTTAACCTCAGGGGCGTTAACATCAGGGGCGTCCACCTCAGGGGCGTTAACCTCAGGGGCGTCCACCTCAGGGGTGTCAACCTCAGGGGCGTTCACCTCAGGGGCGTCCACCTCAGGGGCGTTAACCTCAGGGGCGTCCACCTCAGGGGCGTTAACCTCAGGGGCGTTCACCTCAGGGGTGTCAACCTCAGGGGCGTCAACCTCAGGGGCGTTAACCTCAGGGGCGTTAACCTCAGGGGCGTCCACCTCAGGGGCGTTCACCTTAGGGTCGACAACCTCAGGGGCGTCCACCTCAGGGGCGTTCACCTCAGGGGCGTCCACCTCAGAGGCGTTCACCTCAGGGGCGTCCACCTCAGGGGCGTCAACCTCAGAGGCGTTCACCTCAGGGGCGTCAACCTCAGGGGCGTCCACCTCAGGGGCGTTCACCTTAGGGTCGACAACCTCAGGGGCGTCCACCTCAGGGGCGTTCACCTCAGGGGCGTCCACCTCAGGGGCGTTCACCTCAGGGGCGTTCACCTCAGGGGCGTCCACCTCAGGGGCGTTCACCTCAGGGGCGTCCACCTCAGGGGCGTTCACCTCAGGGGCGTCCACCTCAGGGGCGTCCACCTCAGGGGCGTCCACCGGCAGGACGTCTTGGTGATAGACGTACTCGGCCGCGACGCCCTCGGCTCCCGCGGGGAGGAAGAAGGTCTTCCTGCGGAGTCTGCCCTTCGCCGTCCGCCAGGAGAGAGCGACCCTCACGAAGCCTTGCGTGCGGCGCGTGGCGATGCCTTTCTCCAGCTGAATCTGGACGTCGCGGCTGCCGTCGGGGAAGGGGAACGTGGTGCCCCCCGCGACGCCGCCGGCAGACCAGGTCAACTGCAACTGCGACAGAGCCAGGTCTGTCCTTGGAATTTTTAAATCACCAAATTTACTCATCGGTGAAAAAATATGAAATTGCAGAGCTTAGATACCTCTCGTGTTGCATGTTTTTTTTTTGGCTGTTGGTGAGTGTGCGTGACTGTGTATGTTTATAGTGTGTGTGAATATGTGTGTGTGTGAGTGTGAGTGTGTGTGTGAGAGTGTGTGTGTGTGAGTGTGTGTGTGTGTGTGTGAGTGTGTGTGTGAGTGTGTGTGTATGAGTGTGTGTGTGAGTGTGTGTGTGAGTGTGTGTGTGTGAGTGTGAGTGTGAGTGTGTGAGTGTGAGTGTGAGTGTGAGTGTGTGTGTGAGTGTGTGTGTATGAGTGTGTGTGTGAGTGTGTGTGTGAGTATGTGAGTGTGAGTATGTGTGTGTGTGTGTGTGTGTATGTTTGTGTGTGTGTGTGTGTGTGTGTGTGTGTATGTTTGTGTGTGTGTGTGTGTGTGTGTGTATGTTTGTGTGTGTGTGTGTGTGTGTGTGTGTGTGTATATTTATATATATATATATATATATATATATATATATATATATATATATATATATATATATATATAGATAGATAGATAGATAGATAGATAGATAGATAGATAGATGGATAGATAGATAGACAGAGATAAATAGACCTTGGGCCTGTTTCCAAGTTAGATCAGGTACCTTTACTCTCTTTAATCATATACCCGATTCCGGTCGATCTGCCTAATAACAACATGTGGTAAACATACACATTTTTTATGATATAGATAACTCTTCCTCTTCGCTGAGCAGTTTGAATTCGCATGACCTCTGATTTCATAACTCCTCTGTTGGAGCTCGAGTTATGCTTCATTGATGGGAAAGTGCTTCAGAGTGCTTCAGGTTTGGTTCTGAGCTTTTTCATAGATTATGCAATGTTTCCGCGGACGCGAGGGAACGAGGGCACACATCCACAACGGGCATAAAACACGCACATGGTAGCAGGGAGTTGTTGTTTT
>NW_028234423.1:10028749-10031249 GCF_977035675.1 Penaeus japonicus | reverse complement strand
GTGACATGACACTCTCATAACTCAAAAGCAAAGAGCATTATTACTGTGCCAGGTCATCCTTCCAATCTTTGGCTCGACTAACACCCAGGCAACCGCTCAGCGGGAATCTCTACCCTCCCCGATGCTCATTGCTACCTGCTGTCTCGCCGCCCCGCCTGCTGCTTGCTCGCCGCCCCACCTGCTGCTTGCTCGCCGCCCTGCTGCTTGCTCATCGCCCCACCTGCTGCTTGCTCGCCGCCCCGCCTGCTGCTTGCTCGCCGCCCCGCCTGCTGCTCGCTCGCCGCCCCGCCTGCTGCTCGCTCGCCGCCCCGCCTGCTGCTCGCTCGCCGCCCCGCCTGCTGCTCGCTCGCCGCCCTGCTGCTTGCTCGCCGCCCCGCCTGCTGCTTGCTCGCCGCCCCGCCTGCTGCTCGCTCGCCGCCCCATCTGCTGCTTGCTCGCCGCCCCGCCTGCTGCTTGCTCGCCGCCCCGCCTGCTGCTTGCTCGCCGCCCCACCTGCTGCTTGCTCGCCGCCCCGCCTGCTGCTTGCTCGCCGCCCCGCCTGCTGCTTGCTCGCCGCCCCGCCTGCTGCTTGCTCGCCGCCCCGCCTGCTGCTTGCTCGCCGCCCCGCCTGCTGCTTGCTCGCCGCCCCGCCTGCTGCTTGCTCGCCGCCCCGCCTGCTGCTTGCTCGCCGCCCCGCCTGCTGCTCGCTCGCCGCCCCGCCTGCTGCTCGCTCGCCGCCCCATCTGCTGCTCGCTCGCCGCCCCATCTGCTGCTTGCTCGCCGCCCCGCCTGCTGCTCGCTCGCCGCCCCGCCTGCTGCTCGCTCGCCGCCCCATCTGCTGCTTGCTCGCCGCCCCGCCTGCTGCTTGCTCGCCGCCCCGCCTGCTGCTCGCTCGCCGCCCCATCTGCTGCTTGCTCGCCGCCCCGCCTGCTGCTCGCTCGCCGCCCCATCTGCTGCTTGCTCGCCGCCCCGCCTGCTGCTCGCTCGCCGCCCCGCCTGCTGCTTGCTCGCCGCCCCGCCTGCTGCTCGCTCGCCGCCCCGCCTGCTGCTCGCTCGCCGCCCCATCTGCTGCTTGCTCGCCGCCCCGCCTGCTGCTTGCTCGCCGCCCCGCCTGCTGCTCGCTCGCCGCCCCATCTGCTGCTTGCTCGCCGCCCCGCCTGCTGCTTGCTCGCCGCCCCGCCTGCTGCTCGCTCGCCGCCCCGCCTGCTGCTCGCTCGCCGCCCCATCTGCTGCTTGCTCGCCGCCCCGCCTGCTGCTCGCTCGCCGCCCCATCTGCTGCTTGCTCGCCGCCCCATCTGCTGCTTGCTCGCCGCCCCGCCTGCTGCTTGCTCGCCGCCCCATCTGCTGCTTGCTCGCCGCCCCGCCTGCTGCTCGCTCGCCGCCCCGCCTGCTGCTTGCTCGCCGCCCCATCTGCTGCTTGCTCGCCGCCCCGCCTGCTGCTCGCTCGCCGCCCCATCTGCTGCTTGCTCGCCGCCCCATCTGCTGCTCGCTCGCCGCCCCACCTGCTGCTCGCTCGCCGCCCCGCCTGCTGCTTGCTCGCCGCCCCATCTGCTGCTTGCTCGCCGCCCCGCCTGCTGCTCGCTCGCCGCCCCGCCTGCTGCTCGCTCGCCGCCCCACCTGCTGCTCGCTCGCCGCCCCGCCTGCTGCTTGCTCGCCGCCCCATCTGCTGCTTGCTCGCCGCCCCGCCTGCTGCTCGCTCGCCGCCCCATCTGCTGCTTGCTCGCCGCCCCATCTGCTGCTCGCTCGCCGCCCCATCTGCTGCTTGCTCGCCGCCCCGCCTGCTGCTTGCTCGCCGCCCCGCCTGCTGCTTGCTCGCCGCCCCGCCTGCTGCTTGCTCGCCGCCCCGCCTGCTGCTTGCTCGCCGCCCCGCCTGCTGCTTGCTCGCCGCCCCATCTGCTGCTCGCTCGCCGCCCCATCTGCTGCTTGCTCGCCGCCCCGCCTGCTGCTCGCTCGCCGCCCCGCCTGCTGCTTGCTCGCCGCCCCATCTGCTGCTCGCTCGCCGCCCCGCCTGCTGCTCGCTCGCCGCCCCGCCTGCTGCTCGCTCGCCGCCCCGCCTGCTGCTTGCTCGCCGCCCCATCTGCTGCTCGCTCGCCGCCCCGCCTGCTGCTCGCTCGCCGCCCCATCTGCTGCTTGCTCGCCGCCCCACCTGCTGCTTGCTCGCCGCCCCATCTGCTGCTTGCTCGCCGCCCCGCCTGCTGCTTGCTCGCCGCCCCGTCTGCTGCTTGCTCGCCGCCCCGCCTGCTGCTTGCTCGCCGCCCCGCCTGCTGCTTGCTCGCCGCCCCACCTGCTGCTGTCTGACTCCGACCGTCGGCTGCATCGCGAGCTGGCTCCGCTCTGTTGCAAATCTGCTCCCGGTGATTCCTCTGCAACCGCTGCGGATGTATCCTTCGGGCATTCAAAAACACTTCTTTTAGCTTTTGATGTTGCTGCCACTACTGGTAACACCGGTACCTATAGTTGTACATGCAATGTTGATAGTCGAAATTATATGATGTTTTGCATATAAATGGTTGATTTTTGT
>NW_028234423.1:10013749-10016249 GCF_977035675.1 Penaeus japonicus | reverse complement strand
TTCAACATCGAGCCACTGAACACCAGAATAGACGCTCGTGCACGCAAGACATGGGAGAGGCTACAACAGACAGACGACCCACTATACACAAACATCATAGAAACTCACAACAACACAGACACTGAACACCGTTGGTGGCCACGAAGCCTCAAAGCTATAAATGAGCAACCACCTCGTCCACTGTATGTCCGAGAACGACGACACGATAATTAAGAACTGCTCATTCCCTCTGTGTCCCTGTGTTCAACGGGCATGCTCTCGTGTCAACATCCATGTCTGAGTGTTCATACCTCTCATGTACATCACCGTGTCACGTCCCATGCTCCCTACATGACTATATGTGTGTACATACGTAAGTGTTCATACTCCATGTGTTAACGTGTTATGATGTTCTTATCGTGTTCACACTTGCTGTGAACACCACCTTGTTCTAGTGTCCATGTTCTACGTTCGAGACAAAAAAAAAAAAAAAAAAAAAAAAAAAAAAAAAAAAAAAACTCGTATCAAAGTGTGTATATATGTGCGTTCTCGCGTTCTCGTGTTCTTCTTGTTCAAGTCTGATGTTCATTCTCGTCCATAAAAAAAAAAAAAAAAAAAAAAAAAAAAAAAAAAAAAAAAAGGACTTACCCAACTCGTTGTTCCCGAGCGAGAGGTAGAGTCTCTTATGCCGTAGGGGTCACCCCGACCTGCCATGCATCATAGCATGCATGACAGATTGGGAGGAAACCAGGTATATAAAAAAATAAAATAAAAATAAAAAAAACATCCGTATCAATATATGTGTATATATATGCGTTCTCGCGTTCTCGTGTTCTCGTTCATTCTCGTCCTGAAAAAAAAAAAAAAAAAAAAAAAAAAAGATGGACTCACCCAACTCGCTCTTCTCAACGAGAGGTAGAGTCTCTTATGCCGTAGGGGTCACCCCGACCTGCCATGCATCTTAGCATGCATGGCAGGTTGGGAGGAAACCAGGTATAAAAAAAAAAAAAAAAAAAAAAAAAAAAATCGTATCAATATATGTGTGTATATATGCGTTCTCGCGTTCTCGTGTTCTCGTTCATTCTCGTCCTGAAAAAAAAAAAAAAAAAAAAAAAAAAAAAAAAAAAAAAAAAAAAAAAAAAAGTTGGACTCACCCAACTCGCTCTTCTCAACGAGAGGTAGAGTCTCTTATGCCGTAGGGGTCACCCCGACCTGCCATGCATCATAGCATGCATGACAGGTTGGGAGGAAACCAGGTATAGAAAGAAAAAAAAAAAAAAAAAAAAAAAAAAAAAAAAAAAAAAAAAAAAAAAAACATATCAACATGTATGTATATATGTGCGTTCTCATGTTCTTGTTCATGTCTGATGTTCATGCTCGTCCCTAAAAAAAAAAAAAAAAAAAAAAAAAAAAAAAAAAAAAAAAAAAAAAAAAAATTCGCATGCCTCATATGTCATGCACCATGCTCTCTCTCTCTCTCATGCTCTCTCTAATGCTCTCGGAAAAAAAAAAAAAAAAAAAAAAAAAAAAAAAAAAAAAAAAGTATATATTATATACATAAGTACGTACACATGTGTATAATGCACATGAGTGCATGATGTGTATGTATACAGCAGTCCAGGTCCTAGTCTGACCGTGAGTGCGTCGCTTCCGTGACCATACCCATAATCGTCCGCAAATCACGCCCACGATTATGTCTATGTCCACGGCCACGCGCGTGCACACGCCCAGATAACACCTAGAGACAGCACCCGCCGATTTTAATTAAACTATGTACAAATACATAATCACAACAACCTTTATATTAATATAAAGGCAAATGTCCTACATTTCAATGTAGTTATTTATAAACAAGCAAGAAAGCACAGCATGCAAACAGAGCAAGCAAAGGCGGACGCCTCCTCCAAATAAACACTAAGGCCACGAAGGGGCTTCTGACCTCCACCCAAACCACCGATGCGCTGCTTGGAAGCCACAAAAACAACC
Source organism: Penaeus japonicus (assembly GCF_977035675.1). Lineage (NCBI taxonomy): Eukaryota > Metazoa > Arthropoda > Malacostraca > Decapoda > Penaeidae > Penaeus > Penaeus japonicus. The sequence goes on along the minus strand of NW_028234423.1, from coordinate 10,014,284 downwards.
GAAACAAGCACGGGGTATCGCCCCCCGACTTTCGATCTCCAACTTATCTTCCACTTCCAAACTAACCTTCTTCTCAGCCATCCTACGCCTCTCCCCCCTTTAGCTAGCAGTCGGTTTTTTCGTCCAGGAGGACCCATCATGAACTCGCAGTCCCGCCACGTCCTCTCTCGCTTCCCCCGGGACGCCCCTTTCCCCTCGGAGGACGTCTTGGGGAGGCCGGAGAGCCCCTTTTGCGCCGCAGGGTCTTCTGCCGAAAGCCTCATGCATGATTTGAATGAGGAGGACTCGTGGAGCTCCTCTTCTGAGGACTCCACCTTGACCTCCGTGTGGGAGTTCGAAGTGGATTCCTTGGAGGCGGACCTTCGAACGCCCATAGGACTGGGCGGAGGGCCCGTCCTCTGGAATGAGGAGAACGTGCTCCTTGGTCCCGTGGGTCTTGGAGGAGGACCGGTCGACTGGGAGGAGGAGGACGTGTTTCTTCGTCCGCTGAGCCAAGGCCTCGGTCCCGTGGGTCTCGGAGGAGGACCGGAGGATC
>NW_028234423.1:10001249-10006249 GCF_977035675.1 Penaeus japonicus | reverse complement strand
GTGTGTGTGTATGTGTGTGTGTGTGTGTGTATGTGTAAATATATATATATATATATATATATATATATATATATATATATATGTGTGTGTGTGTGTGTGTGTGTGTGTGTGTGTGTGTGTGTGTGTTTGTGCATGTGTATGTATGTATGTATATGTAGAGGAGCCTTCTGCAGCAGGAAGGCGTGGAAGGGCAAGAGGGAAAACCGGGCCGGCATAAAGGCAACTGACTGAGACGCTAGAATCTTTACTTTACGTTTATTTGTCAGGCACAAGCTACTACATGTATTAAAACAAACAAGGTATCACAGAACAGGCATGTAGTAGAAAAAAGAACTTACGTTAAAAACGAGAACACACGAGGAAAAACACACTCCTGCCCAACCCAAGCACACAACCTTCCGCCTTGAAACCTCCTCCACAACTCAGGTAACATCTGTCTCCTGCTGGTGGGCCTTGTCCAGCTCTGGCGTTTCAGGGAACACGAAGAAGTCGTCGTCCTCGTACCCAAAATCAAGGCAGGCGGCAGAGCTGTCATAGTCGTCATCAAGGAACTCGCCCTCGAGCTCCACCACCGATGGGAACCCCTCGAGCTCCACCTCAGATGGAGTGACCGTAGCCTGTGAGAGTTCCCTGGAAGACTCGCAGTAAGGGGTGTTAGGAACTGTAGGAGAGGGGGAGGTGCAGACAACCTCCTCGGGTCCCAAGAATGAGGCGTACCCTAGTACAGCACCTGGGCGTAGCTTGCGTGGCTTAGGGTGGGGGTTGACAACCCACACACTTGAACGACGTCCTTGGACAGTAACCAAAGTGCGGGGTACTGTGAGGCGGTCTGTGCTGGCCTCAATAACAGCCAGGCATGTGTCATCTGGTGCGCTGCGCGTAACTGTGGCAGCAACAAACTTCCCTGATTTTGCTTCCACCATTGTTTCCTCGGCCACATGGACAGGCGAGACAGTTACCTGTCCAGAATTCGGCAGCAGTTCAGGGTCCTCCAGGGTTGCTGGTGACGCCCGAGGAATTTCATGACAGGCCGGGACATGCTGTGCCTCTGCATTCCCACGGGTATAGGCGATCCCATGACGGCAGCCATCCAACTCCAGCCAGCTCTTGTCAGGTCCATGGCCAAAGACGAGACGAACAGGAAGCCGCTGAAGGAGGTCCATCCCCAGGAGCAGGTCCCCTGGAAAGCGGAGGCCCTCAACGACACAGGTCCGGTGGGTGACAGTCAGCGTAGAATGGATGGTGAAGGGAAGGTCCACCTCCGCCGTGACTGGGGCTGGCTGGCCTGAAACTCCCTGCAGCGCTCTTTGGCTAGAGTGCAGGCGTACCCCAGGAAGACGCGCTAGGGACTCCCTCTTCATCATTGTCACCTCTGAACCTGTGTCGACGAAGCAGGAGAATTGCCTACCTCCGACTTCGAGGACTATGAGGGGGCGTCCTCGGAACTGCGGTGGAGTCGACTGGCTGCTGAGATCCCGGCTCGTAGCTACGGCCGCCCGTGGGTCGGGAGTCTGCCTCCGAGCGGCGTTGGGAAAAGGGACAAGAGACCTTGAGGTGCCCCGACTCACCGCAACGGTAGCATCGACCCCGTCCTGCCCGGCACTCGCTGGTATGGTGGCCTCCCATCCTGTGAAAATCACACCAGGGGCGCTGTCTGTTGTCCCTGCGACGTGGGGAAGGGGAGCGGCGAGGTGAAGCAGGGGCCTCGGCCGATCTCCTTACCAGCGGAGGACCATTAAGCGAGGTGTTCTCAGGGGCCTGGATGACTGGAGCCGCTTGTGGCAATATGTCCCTGTAATACTCCAGGCCGGGGATGGTTACTTCTAAGTGCTGACCTGGATTATACGCACCCAGGGCCATCCTGTCGTCCCGCATGCCATGCTGAGATGTCCACAGCCTGGACGACTGCCGGAGGAGCCCGTGGACGTCTGGTAGGGAATGCCTTGCTCCGACTACAGAGTCCCAAACCAGCTGGCACTTCTCCGCCATGGCACGGGTGGAAGGGAAATCGTGCCATAAGAGCTGCTGGCGGAGCCACCCTGGAAGCCCATCCCGGAAGGTACGCTGCATCAGGCTCTCCGCATTCCCGATGTCCAGGGGGTAATCACGAGCGCCCTGCTGCACGGCCAGCGCTACAGCACGATAAAAATCCAGAGGTCCTTGGCCAACCGCCATCCTGGCTCGAGCCAGCATATCGAAGAAATGCTTGGCCGTAGAGACACCTCTGAATTGCTCGCGGAGTCGTGCTTTGAAGTCAACCCAATCCCGGATATGGGCGAACCCAGGACTGTTGAGCACTGACCATGCGTACCCCCTTACCCGGCTGCGTGCCATCCGGATGTAGGCTTCCGATGTTGCTGGCAGGGTGGCCAGCTCTATACTGGAGATCCAGGACTCCAGCTCCTGGCTCTGCTGGATGCCCTGAGTCGAAGGAGTCTCGCCACAGAAAAAGGGCACCTCGTCTCGTCCACTGCCATAAAATGGACGAGTCCAGCTGTGGTCACCTAAGTGAACTGGAGGTGCATGCGGGTTGGCGAATGAGTGGAAGGCTGAGAGGCTGGAGGCTGAGCTTCACGTGCAGTGGAGATTGGAGGCTGGGTCTCAAGAGACGGGTACGGTCCCTGTGAGGGGGCCCCGTAGGACGTCCCAAGGTGGCGCACGGGCGGTTGAGGCACAGGTTCAGCCATGAAGGAAGCAGGCGGCTGCGGGGGCAGTCTAGCTGCAGACTGAGCACTCTGGTCCCGCGCTGAAGCGATCCCAACCTGGCGGGGACCCATGAGGTCCACGTCAGCGGCAGGTTGACTCCCAGACAGGAGCGGGGCAGAGCGTTGTGGAAGGCGAGGCTCTGCAGGTACCGCTGGAGGCAGATGGGAGGATTGCTCGGGGTCCTCTCCGAGGCAGGGCTGAGCTGAGGGTAGCGATGGCGGAGGGGCAGCAGAGGCCGGAGCAGCATCCTCGGTAGCCGTAGAGGGCCCAACAGGCTGGCTCTTCAGGAGGGAAGCCAGAGCCTGCATCTGCGCTTGCATGCGTCCCTCCAGGTGTTCCTGCATGCGGGCGAGCTGCCTACCCATTTGTGCCTCGAGCCGATCCACCAACCTGGCCTCCATGAGCTGCAAGCCGCTCACATCACTGCTGGCGGGTGACCCACTGTCCGAGCAGGCAGTCCCAGCAGCACCTGCACTACGGGCAACAGTGAGTCCTGGGTCCATCCCAAGGCGGGGTCCCTCGAGAAGGACTGTCTCTTCAGGGGTAGGCGGGCGCGACCCAGCCTGTGGTGCCTTGGGGCGCACCATGGTCCGAGGTGCACGTGGACGCACCTACACTAAAAAAGAACAGCTAAAAACGGAACACTAAAAAAAAATACAAAAACATAAAAAAAAGAAACCAGCGTTAAATGCGGCAATAAAATCTATACTTAAAATAATTAGACAAAATCAATTAAAAGCTGTAAAAAAAAGACAAGTTAATAAATACAGTAAAATACAATTAAAATGCTGGAAATAAAATGGGCACTGGCATATAATAAGAAAAAATCAAAGTAAAAACCCCATTAAATTTTTAAAAATACAGAAAAACTAATTATAAAATTAAGAACAACTAATAAAATTCAAAAGTTAAATATCAAATTCAATAAAACATGAACAGTAAACTCATTTGAAATCATTAAAATAGCAAGCAAACTCAAAACAGTAAAATTACGTTAAAAGCTTTAAAAAAAAGTTACTGTAAAAGCAATGAACTAAAATGTGAACCTGGCTGAAGGCCTTTAAAAAAATTATACATAAAAGAAACATAAGCATAAAAACGACAAAACATAAAAAGATATCAATGGCAACGAGACATGTAAACAAAGCGAGAGGCCGTGGATTCGGAGGCAAAAATAACAAAATAGGACCTCACGATCCACTCGCTGCCAACCACCTTTACTGTAGTGGGTTCGTGGGGCACTCACCCTACTACAGGAGTTGTGGAGGAGGTTTCAAGGCGGAAGGTTGTGTGCTTGGGTTGGGCAGGAGTGTGTTTTTCTCGAGTGTTCTTGTTTTAAAGTAAGTTTTTTATTCTACTACATGCCTGTTCTGTGATACCTTGTTTTATACATGTAGTAGCTTGTCCTCGATGAATAAACGTAAAGTAAAGAATTAGTAGTCTGTCAGTTGCCCTTGTGCCGGCCCGGTTTTCCCTCTTGCCCTTCCACGCCTTCCTGCTGCAGAAGGCTCCTCTACAGCTCCTGTAGGAGGGTGAGTGCCCCACGAACCCACTACATATACAACATATGTGTACATATATATGTATATATATTAACAATAATAGTGAGAATAGTAATAATGTAATTAACACTTATTACTATGATGATAATGAGAATGATAATATTAACAATATAATAATGATGATGATAGTAATAATAAAAAAGAGAAAGATGTTGTTAATAATGATGATAATGATAACAATGAAAATAATAATAAAATTTTTCAGTTTATGCTTTTCATATCTTTTTACTCTTCGTATTGTATGTGCCTCTTCTCATTCGTCTTTTTAAATTTATCTATTCAATGTAGTATTTTGTATGATGTATGCCTCTGACGTCACCAAAGCAATATTTACATTTTCTTCGAACCAATAAAGAGAGAAGGTCAGGCAGTTAACGAATGTGTTTCGTTTTCGCAATTCCAAATTTACAAAGTCGGATATTTTTATTTCGTGTTTTTTTTTTTAATGAACAGCGGTGGGTACGATCACGAAGATAAAAGCTATGAACTGAAGTGCCTCTTACTTGGTCATCTGGGTGGCAACCCTGCGTTAACAAGGACATTACATTACAATGGTATTAATACCAATGATATCGAAGATCCTTCAGAACCGAAAGCCCGTGGGTCGAAATTGCGACCTGATCCTCGTTTGTTTGTTTTTTCGAATTACCTGTAAGGAACGAATGGTAATGAGTGATCTGCAGTGGTGATGAGTGATCTGCAGTGGTGATGAGTGATCTGCAGTGGTGATGA
>NW_028234423.1:9978749-9981249 GCF_977035675.1 Penaeus japonicus | reverse complement strand
GAGAGAGGAAATGTGAAAGATTTACTGCGGACCTGAACTTACTGTGGAGGAATCAATGCGCTCATTATATTGTCTCTTTATTGATATTGCCGTTATTATCGTCATTATCATGATCCTTATCATGAATCATCGTTATTGTTACTCTTGTTGTTGGTGTTAACTGGAGTTTAACTTTATATCTATTCATAGTTCATCCATATTCACATTTTCTCTTAAATTCACTTTTTTTATACACATATTCTTCTTCTTTTTTCTGACCCATGGTTATGGTTTTGATTTCCCTTTTCTCTCTTATCCTCTTCGTCTTTCTTTTCCTCCTCCATCTCTGCCTTATTCCTTTCCTTCTCGTCTGCCTATTCCACTTCCTCCTCCTCTTTCTTTTCTTCCACGGCCTCTTCCTCCTTCCAGTGTTCCTCTTCTCCTCTTCCTCTTCCTCCTCCTCCTCCTCTATTTCTTCTTCTTCATCTTCCTCCTTCTCGTTTTCCTCTTCTACATCCCTTTTACTCCAAACGCGAAATTTAGTTGTATGTTTCCTAGTGTGTTTTTGGCTTTGCCTTTTCCTCTTTCTTTCTCTCTTTCCCTTTCTTTCTTTTTCTTTTTATTCTCTTTGTCTTTGATTTTTCCCTTTTCGTTATCTTCTTTCCCTTTCGTTCTCCGTTTTCCCCCGTTTTATTTTCTCTGTCCGATATGTTTGTTTTTTTGTTTTGTTTTGTTTTGTTTTGTTTTAATTCACAATTTCTATTTGTCTTCATTTGTTTTGCTTTATTTTGTTTTTATCACAATAACAGTTGGTCTTTTGTATCATCATAACAACGCCATTTCCAAAATGCATCGTCCTAAGCTCTGCATCCACACACCTTTTAGCGAACACGTTTTAGCGAAGCGCACCTTATTTGCGAACATGAATACTAAACAAGAGAAGTTAAACAAGTTTCGCCATAAATGACATATTGTGCTTTGAAATGCTAATCCCGTCAGAATAAAACATGTTGCTTTGATCGTGTATTCGAAAATCTTCAGAGTGTTGCGGAGAGAATTACGCAAAACAGGGAATTAGAGTAACGAAGAATGAGTGGAATCTCGTTATTATTTTGATAGAATCTTTTTTGCTGTCATTTTTTTATCATCGTTGTTGTTTTAGTTACTATCCTTATTTGATATCATTATTGCTGTTTGTTGGTGTTGTCATTCCTATTTTTATTATCATTATTAGTAGTCGTTTTAGAAGTAGTGGTATTGATAGTACGTTCATAATCATTATCATATGTTTCATATCATATCATCTTCATTGCGCGAGGGATGGAAAGGAAATTGACATCAAGCGATAAATGGCAATGACGCAACATCGATAAAAGAATGAACAAACTTCAATCGTAGAAACATGACAACGACAAATGCAATTTATTATTATTGTTATGTTCCTTCTCTCTCTCTCTCTCTCTCTCTCTCTCTCTCTCTCTCTCTCTCTCTCTCTCTCTCTCTCTCTCTCTCTCTCTCTCACTCTCTCTCTTTCTCTATCTATCTGTCTTTAGCTCTCTCTCTTTAGCTCTCTCTACCTCTCTCTCTCTCTCTCTCTCTCTCTCTCTCTCTCTCTCTCTCTCTCTCTCTCTCTCTCTCTCTCTCTCTCTCTCTCTCTCTCTCTCTCTCTCTCTCAATCTTTCTCTCTCTCTCTCTCCTTTTTTCTATCTAATAAGCAAATAGAAACACAATAACAGTGAAAGAAAACAAAACAAAGGAATATCGCCCTTAACAACATGGATGACTCCTAGGTCTTCGAAAAGTTTCTGACAAAGAAGGTGATTATGGAAATGTTTCGCAGGAGAGAAAGGGAGGGAGAGGAGGGGTAGGAAGAGAGGAAGAAGGGGAAGGAGAGGTGGGGAGGGGAAGGGGAGGAGGCGGGAGGGGAGGGAGAGGAGGGGTAGGAAGAGAGGAAGAAGGGGAAGGGGAAGGAGAGGTGGGGAGGGGAAGGGGAGGGGGAAGGGGTGAGGGAGAGGAGGGGGGGAAGAGAGGAAGAAGAAGGGGAAGGGGTAGGGAGAGGTTGGGAGGGGGGGAGGGGAGGGGGGAGGGAGAGGAGGGGGGGAAGAGAGGAAGAAGGGGAAGGGGAAGGAGAGGTGGGGAGGGGGGGGAGGGGAGGGGGTGAGGGAGAGGAGGGAGGAAGAGAGGAAGAAGGGGAAGGAGAGGTGGGGAGGGGAAGGGGATGAGGGGAGGGGAGGGAGAGGACGGGTGGGAAGAGAGGAAGAAGGGGAAGGGGAAGGAGAGGTGGAGAGGGGAAGGGGAGGAGGCGGGAGGGGAGGGAGAGGAGGGGTGGGAAGAGAGAAAGAAGAAGAGGAAGGGTAGGGAGAGATGGGGAGGGGTAGGGGAGGAGGGGAGGGGAGGGAGAGGAGGGGTGGGAAGAGAGGAAGAAGGGGAAGGGGAAGGAGAGGTGGGGAGGGGAAGGGGAGGAGGGGAGGGGAGGGAGAGGACGGGTGGGAAGAGAGGAAGAAGGGGAAGGGGAAGAAGA
>NW_028234423.1:9931249-9941249 GCF_977035675.1 Penaeus japonicus | reverse complement strand
TCAAACATCATGATGTTGGGAAACGCTGGACCTTCATTTCTGCCTCCACTTGGAAAAACTCCATAGGTGCTACTATTGGCAGAGTTGGCATTCTATTCAGCCCATACTCATACTCATGGCGTTCATAAGCACTGAAGAGATCGAACCTAAAGTCATCATAGGTAACTTCAACGGCAACCCTGTAACGACCATCGTTTCCTGCTATTCATCAACCAATCCTAGTCACGTTCCAAACAATGGACATTCACCTGAGCCAATGGTACAAAGGCCATTGGATCACATCATGATAAACAGGAAGTGGAAGAACAGTGCAAGGAACTGTCAACGAAATCAGTGGGAGAAAAACGTCAAATGAGTTCAGCTTGAAAGCCAATAGTCAGACTGAACGACTGAATCAGTGAGAAGACCATTTTAAAAATCTCTTGGGAAATGTACCTGACATTACAGATACTAAGGTTAGACGAATCATTGACCACTTTCCCACCCCCTTGGCATTAAACTTGAAAACTTTACAAAAGCAGAACTTGAAGTGGTGCTGAAAAACAACAATGAGAAAGCAGCAGGACTTGATAACATTTCTCTCGAGATTTGGAAAACCCAGGCTTTCAATGATATTCTGCTGCAATCCCACATATAATGGACAGGTCATAAATGGATGGACAGAAGGCTGTTCACTCCCTATTACGAAAAAAGATCTAGGTTTGGCAAGGAATCATAGAGGGATCACACTTACCTCTATTGCAGCAAAAAAAAATACAACTCGCTACTCCTCAACAGAATACAACCTAAAAGTTGAGACGATGCTCAGAAAGAATCAAAATGGAATCCGAAAGAATAGATCAACTGTTGGATAAATACTGACTAATTGACGGATTATTGAGGAAATCAAGGCAAAGAATCTTCTTGCTACTTTACTTTTTGTAGATTTATTTATAGCCTTTGAGTCTCTTCACTGAGGAAAAAGAGAGATTTCTTTTTGTATGTGGCCTCCCTTTTCAGACAGCTGTCATAATGAATACCAAATCTTTGGTTAGATACCCTGATGGAGACACTTAGCTTCTCTGATATTAAAGCAGTGTTATGGCACAATTAAGTATTAGGTATTATTTATTGCCCATAGCAATACCTGTAATAAGCATGTCCGGGTAGAAAAACACGATTAAACAAAATAACTATTAAATATTTTCTATACTTGAATAAATATTAAAAGCAAAATAGAACCCTACTCCTATCCTAACTCATAGTACAAAATATAAATATAAATACTTAGCCGAGAGTGACCACAGGCAGAGACACAAAATTCAAGTGGCACAAAAAATGGCGGAGTGGCTTGACTGAAAGCTAGGTGGCGTTGAGGTCAGTCAACCAAAGGGTGCGCTCGAGTCAGCCACCGAAGCAAAAGTCAGTTCGGATTTCGATAAGTAATGATGGAGATAGTAATAAAGAAAGGATATTATTGAAATATAGAAATTATTTTTAAAACAGAACAAGGTCATCATGCGCCACGCTAATTAAATAATTCGTTAACCCATAATACCTCCACCTTTAAACGAAATTTATAAGTATCATTAAACCCTCGAAAAAATATCAGCAAAAAAACATTATCTTTCCCCTAAATAGTTTTATTTCAATATTGAATTCCTGTATCATCAAAGGCCATCTCATTAACCTTTGGTTTCAGTTTTTCATTTTATAAAAAAAAAAAAAAAAAAATATCCACGTAGAGAAGTTCCATTTCAATAGTCGAGTAACTTTTCCGATGCTTCTTAAATTTGGACGAATGATACCAGACAGGTAGAAGTACGTCGTCTGGGCCAGCCTGCAACAGCAAAGCTCCAGCACTGCTCTAACTCCCTTCGATATGAATGGCTTCTCAAAATCATGTGAACTGCTTCTTGGGACTAACTAAGTCTGTCAGAGAGGCAGTCGCGTGGGCGAAATTCAGACAGAACCTCCTGTCCAAGGAAGCACTGCAGAGACTTGCGATCATTCGGGACAGCATACTGCAAGATTGCTTCAATTTTGGTAGTAAATGACGCAGTTTTTCCTTCACCAACCAACCACATGACCGAGGAAGATGACCCTGGCACGCCCGAACTCACTCTTCGTCAGGTTGATGGTCAGCTCTGCTTCAGCGCTCGAGGTGTTCAGCCCACGAATCCGACGTGAAGACCAGCTCGTCCAGGTATGCTCGAACGCTCGCCAAGTCTCGAATGACCCTGTTAATCTACCTCTGAAAAGTTGCTGAGGCGTTCCTCAACCCAAACGGCATCGTAGAGACCGTCTGGAGTGACGAATTGTCCTGATAGTACCCCTTCAGGAAGTCAATTTTCGTTACGAAGTCATCCTTGCCATCCCATCCCATCGATGGAGTCGGGCGAGACATGTCAGGTTTGGTGACGAGCAGGCAAGATGATGCCCACTCGCTGTCGCTCGTTTCAGCAAGTCCAATAGCAAGGAGGAAGCCCACCTCCTCCCGAAGTTTCTCTCGCTTCTCAGGACTCATCCGATAGTGAGACTGCTTTACAGGCACATCACACACCGAAACTCAGTCCAGAGAGACGCCAACTCTGCAGACTGACGAGATGAGAGATGCTGCAATTTTGAGTTAAGATTAGTTAAAATGTCACTCTTACACAGCTTCACAGGATCATCCATACAAAACGCGTCTGTTTCTGATGTTACAACCATCACCTCGTTGTGCAAGATTACTTCTCTGTTATGATAAGGCTTAATCAGATTTACGTCAACTAACCGTTCTCGTCTTCTACGCTCAGGTGTCTTTTACGCAGTTTACATAACCTTTTCATTCTTTTACTCGAAAAGGATCAAAATACTTTGACTATAACGCTTTCTTTGAAAGAGGGATAAATAATAACACTAAATCGCCTGATTTAAATTCTCTTCTTGTCAAATCGCCTTGGGCGTCGGACAGAGTTTTCATGGCAAAATCACGAACATGTTTAAGTCTCTGTTTAAAGGTCTGAACATATTTCAACAATGGCATCACATTCGGCTCAGATATCCAACTCTCTTTTCACAGCTTTAAGGGTCCCCGAACTTCGTGGATATACATAAGTTCAAGTGGGGAAAATCCAAGAGATACTTATTTATTTTCCCTGATAGCAAACAATAAAATGTGGACACTATCATCCCAGTTTTTATCCACACAATATTTCCTCAACATACATTTGAAAATTTGATGAGATCTTTCTATGCCTTATGGAAGGAGGAATTACTTCATTGAGTTTTCCAGCAACTTGACAATGATAACACAGTCTTGCAATATGCTGACACACCCTGCTTCATTTTGGCCAGTAAAAGTGTTTGCGGATTTTGCTATAGGTTTTAGAATCTCTTAAGAGACCTCCAATGGCATCATGAGCAAGACTTATGGCATTCTGTCTTTAAGGAAGATGAATAACTACTTAATGAATTTCTGAAAAGGTATCCAAGGCTGGGACATCAATAGGTTTATACTTCCGCATCAACGCATCTGAATTTAAGTAGCACATACTGCCGAGCGACTGTGAACCATCAACAATATTTAAATATTTACAGAGTTCTTTATCATTACATTGGCCATTTATAAGCATATTGGCAACTCTCGATATTTAAATCTTTCACCGACTTAATCATATCAATCTTACCGTCTTTCTCTTTAGAAAAAAAACTACTAAAAACAATTCCCGCGGGCGCTCAGCAGCAACAGAATCACAAATTTAAGTTCCAAATCAGGTTACCGAGGTTATATATATGTGAGCAAGATGGTAGAAATACAAATTTTACCTCCATGACCGGGACTCGAACCCGCGCCGTAAGATTGACAGGAATTGTCTGTAAAACCTCGCTATCACAGCTCTGCTGAGAGTAAATAGGTAAATTTCCATGACATCTCATAAGGCGTCTGGTTAGGCAATTCTTTTAGCGGGTCATGTAGCCAATCAGATTCAACACCGTGCCTGTCAATCTTACGGCGCGGGTTCGAGTCCCGGTCAGGGAGGTAAGATTTCTATTTCTATATTAAATGCGTTACTGCTTTCTACCATCTTTCTACCATCTACATATATGTAGAAATACATATATATATATATCTATTTATTTATACAAATATTCATATTTATATGTATATATATATTTATGTATATATATATATATATATATATATATATATATATATATATATATATGGAGGGGGGTTTGTATATGTGTAGATAGTCAGATAAAGATATATATATATATATGTAATATATATTTATATGTATTTACATATGAATGCACTCACACAATAATCATCTCTCTATTTCTTTTCCAAAATGTAAAAAAATTATCGAATTGAAACAGGAATTTCATTTTCTGATCATTTCATAGAATATATGCATATTACTAATGTAAGGTGCATAGAACATGGATTTATAAATCATTTCACGTTTCTGTAGAATTACATCACTTGTAGTATGTAAATTAGAGTTAAGCAGATGGTAATAAGGCAGTAAATTAGGCAAGTCGTGAAGCTTTGAGGTTGTCGGTGATTGATCATTCACTGTATCACCTGTAACGTTTGAAATCATGTGCGCGATTGGCTATAAAATGGCCTGCGCAGATTCCTGCCTTCACTTCCTGGCTCACTGTCCTCCGGGTCAACGACGAGCTTCGAAGGACTCCTACTCGAGTGCCAAAGCCTGCCAAGACCTCCTTCGTGTGGCAGAATCCTCTGAGAACTTCCTCCCTGAGAAGCCGAGATGAAGGGGCGGACCTTAGGGCTTCTGGTGGCGGCTGGAGCTGTGCTGGCTTCCTACGCGGGGGCGTCTGTGATCGCTGTGCATCCCATGAGTGCCTCTGTGCGGCGCTGGAGCGATTTGTGACCCATACCGTTATAAGAACCTCTGCGATCTTATGACCTATAACCTATGCTTTTTAGATTTGTGTGGATGCGATTTTTACCTGTTTCGTTGCATCACTGTACCTTAATGCAAACACCACCTACCTTCCAGCTTCGTAATGGAACCGGCGACAAGGAGCCCCGGAATTCGACCAAAGATCCGAGGTTCTTCCTCAGGGAAGGTTAGTGGCTCACTCTACTTGACAGTCTTACGCAAATGCTTAAGATGGAAACCTAGTGCATTCGGTCGCTGTGTAGAGATGGTTCTGATGTTGTTCCGTGGTCGATTTCCTCGCTGACTCACTTCGCGTTCCCCTTTGCATTTCTCTCCAGCTTCTTCCTGCGGGAGTGTTGCCCCTGGCGCCCATACCTTACAGGCCGGAGAGAGCATCGACATCGGATCCCCTGGCTTCCCTGGGCCGTACTCGACCAACTTGTACATGCAGTGGGTCCTCTCGGTACGTTCGCTCATCACGGCTTTCGGTGCCTATGCGCAGGGAGTGGTTGTATACGTCTGTATGTTGACATATTTCGTCTTTTCTGAAGGATCTCTAATTCTTTCGCCATTCTTCGCCCTTTCGTTGTTCCAGGCCACTTCGTCTGACGATTTAACGATCAGTTGCAACATTCAAGGCATCAAAGGATGGCGGAGATGCAAGAAAGGGGACAAGCTTATTGTCAGAGATGGATGCAGGAGGAGAAGGTTAAAACTAGCACTTGTATTCTAACTTCACAGAAAATTAGTTTAGAGCAGAACAAAAATCTCAGATGGGAATGGCTTTCCTGGGTCACCTTTTCTTACTCAGTCCGGATCGAGAAGCTCAGTATCAATGGAATGGGAAACAAATTTTTGCTTCTACTTCTCAACTCCATTGCTGTTTAATCCTTGTTTTATCTGAACTTTGTAATTTGTTCAACTTGTATCATACGGAAACTCTGGAGTTTATACTATGTAAGTATATAATATAAAAGTTTATTATCTGAATCTCAGGCTATGTCCCAAGTTGCCAAAGCAATATTTCAAGGTAACCTGCCAGAATACAGCCACGATCACTTTCCGCACCAACGGCGCCGGGGAACTGGGAGGTTTCTGCTGCACCGTCACCGCCAACGTCCCAGGTAGCTGGACAGGTTTTCTCGAGCAGTCCTTTTGCGATCGTAGTGTTTCATGTCGGTGTGCGCACTGGAATATTTATTCCGCTTAGAGACCACCACCATTGACTGCACAATCTCTCATTGAACAGAAACAACCACAACCGAAGGAAGCACTCAAACTGAAGCACCGCCATCGCCGCCGCCGCAGTCTCCATCGCCGCCGCCGCAGACTCCATCGCCGCCGCCGCAGACTCTATCGCCGCCGCCGCCAAATTCTTGCCGTAAGCCCCTGCTATACAATAATAACAAACAGTAAGCTGTTTATGAATTAAATCTATATGCCTTGGTCTATGATAAAAAAAAAAATATAAAAAGGGCTTCAGAGTGAGGTAGAACTCTAAGCAGGTGGACTGACGTAAAAGCACTCCATAGTCAGGGTCAATGGTCATAGCAGGCCTTGTACCGCCTATATTGGTCTCTAAGTAGTTTCTTCTGCTGGTGTGTTGAGCTGCCCTGGAGATGGCGACTTAGGGTCAGTCATGCCGGATAGACCCTACCCCCTGGTACTGAAACTTACCGACCAGAGGACCCAAAGCTCCTTAGCACGCATATAGTCATCATCATTTCCATTATCCACATGCTGCTCCTCGCACAATATGGACGTCTTGTCACATGACAGCTAGGCCATTTCAATTCTAGAATTATTGGATTTATGAAAATTGCTCGCTAAACACCTCCTGAAATATCCATAAAACATGATTGATATTTTTGCCTGTCTGTCAGAGATACAGCTTTCTCATATTTAGCTTCTCTAAGCACACAGTCAGGTATTTATGAAGCATAGCATATTCAAAAACATATATAGGAGTCAGAATAGGAAGTAAAGAGAAATAGTTCTGAGACCACAGAAAATCACTCAAGTAGGTCAGAATTGCTAAAAAAGTAGCAGTTTGACGGTCATTGGAGATGTTCTGCTAATCACAATATCATCATCAAATAAAAACTTGTCCACTCCACAGCATGCGGTGTGCCCAACAGAGGCACGAGGATTGTGGGCGGTGTGGTGACGGAAAAGAACGAGTATCCTTGGCTGGTCGCTCTGTCCAATGCTGATGTCGATAATCACCCCTTCTGTGGCGGATCTGTGTACAACAGTGAGTGGGTGGTGACGGCTGCCCACTGTGTCGATGGGTGAGTGCGGAGTAGGTTGGATGTAGGTCTGTTTTGTTAAATTTTACTTTAGAGTTTATATCCCAAATTTGAAGTGTAATGACCCAGTATGTTTCTTTTGCGCCAATCAGACGTAGCGCTTCTGGACTGGAGATTCTCTACAACATGTGGGACTGGACGGATTCGGCTGCGACGCAGGTCATCACGAAGCCCGTCGCTGAAATCATTATGCATCCACAGTACGACGACATTACGGTGAGTCACAGGACAGGAGTGTGATGAGTCACCTGTCGTGATATATCAATACATCTCTGAAATGCATATGGTTGCTAACCAATTTCCTTTCGTGTGCATCCTACTGCAGTTAGATTCTACTTTTATTTTTCTCTAATTTATCCCGTGTCCTGTGTATCCTGCACTGAAAGCACCATCTGATCCTCTGCAGGTTGACAACGACATCGCCCTCATCCGAGTCTCCTCGGCCGTGGACCTAACCTTGCCTGGAATCATGCCAGTATGCCTTCCGTCTTCCACGGATAATTATGCCGGCCAGAACGGCATCGTCACTGGCTGGGGAACTCTGTCATCGGGTGAGGCAGCATCATGTTATGACCACGTGCGCTATAACGCTTGCAACATTCATTACTTTTCGTGCCACCAAACTCGAACTTCCCATCTGTCCAACAGGGGGTGACCAGCCAAATCAGGCTTATGAGGTTACAGTGCCCATCAGATCCCAGAGCGAATGCGTCAGTTCTTACCCCTCCGGGTACATCACAAGTAACATGATCTGCGCGGGTCTTCCCGAGGGTGGCATCGACTCCTGCCAGGTAGGCTGACCTCAGAAACACCAAACTCCTTTGTTTCATGGCAGATCCTACTAACCACAGGAATAGGCTGTAAATGTGAACTTATTGATACCCGTTTGACTGACAGGGCGACAGTGGCGGTCCCTTGACAGTCGACGTCAACGGCCAGCACCATCTCGCCGGCATAGTCAGCTGGGGAATCGGATGCGCGGATGCAGGCAACTACGGTGTTTACACCGATGTGCCCGGTGAGTGATCCTTCTTTGCGCCGAATTCGCTTTCCCTTTCTTTCCTGTCTTCGTCCTGTCTTACTGCTGACAGTTTTATCATATTGTATTTCATATTTCCAGATTACGTGACCTTCATTGAGAACAATGCCAATACTGGAACATTCTGCTAAAGATAGCTGACAGAACCCGGATTTATTGCCAGTAAAACGCACGACTTACGCGAACGAGGACCCAATCCGAACATGCTGATGGCTCTCACTAAATAGTTTATTAATCTAATCAATAATGGAAATTTACGACATAAATGATGCCATAATGTTCTTTTGGTTGTTGCAAATAAAGATACTATGTTGCAATGTGTTTTTGCTTTAACCTTTTGCAACAAAGATAAAAAGAAAGAACTTTTTGAAATTACCACACACACATAGCCAACCCTAACCGCACTACACACATACAAACCCATTCAAACACAAATAGCTATGCACACTTATCCACATATACAAACAAACACAAAAGGAACCGCCTTGTCGTGGTGCAGAGACTTGAGCTCCTTCCTCGGTTGAGCCCATCCTGGCCCTGGCCAGTTTCTTCCTCCCGTTGAGGTGGCCCGTCCAGTGGCAGATTCTCTAGCAAGGGCTGACCAAATGGTTCCTAGTTGTTGATCTAGTAGTTGGGGGCCCTAGGCCTCCCTCCAGGGAGTTCACACCTGCCCATGTATTTTCCGTGTGTGGCGCCCCCTGAGGCTTCTGAGCACAGCAGTAGTATACAGCTTCCCCTTGTTGGAGTCCGTAGTGGGTGGGAGCATGGGAGGATGAATTGAAGCACTCTCATATGACAACTATAAATAAATAAAAAAAAGCTTAACTGATACCCCTGCTGAAGACCCCATCATGAAGAAGACTAAGACAGTCACCTTGGAGTCTTTCAAAGCCCTTGGCAACAAAGGCTAAAGATGGGTAAGGCTCTGGCGTCGGTTCACTGAAGGCCTACGACTCAGTTATTGTTAAACCATGGGTGATAATTGAAGCTGAGATTGTCCTTCTGAAAGGAGTGTTCTCAACTGGTTATGCATTGAGATTAAGATAAAAAAAGAATGACGAAGATGAGTATCGTTTGCAAAGAATCTGAAGTGAGAGCTAAAGAAGAAGCCGTCTTCTCTGACAGCAGTCGACATGTCAGACAGGCAGCTACCAATGCAGTTGATAAGGGATGGATGGAGACCAAAAATCGGCTTTTTTTCTATCAGACGCGATCAAAGGCAATGGAAATATTTAATAAGATCACCCTGCTCTCCCTGTAAGAAATGGCAACAGAGGACCGAATATGAGTTACATATGCAAGCAGTGGACCTAGCCTATCGAAAGCCATACTGATCATACATTGGATTCATGAAAGGTGAACAGTTGTTGGTAATGAAGGTGTCCTTTGTCTCGTATGGTGGGGATGCAATTGCTATTGGTTGGGGGATGGAAGGGAGAGACTGTTTGTGTGTTGGGGAACACATGGGATGTTTTCCAGAAAGATATAAAGTTAACTTTCGAGTATGAAGTGATAAACAAATCAAAATTAAGACATTTACCGGTGTACTACTTATAAGTGTCAAGATTTGATTGAGTTTTACAAACTTTGTGTGTTGAGAACTAGACTATAGACATGATGAAATTGGTGGGTAGGATCGTGGTAGATTCTCTTCGTAATCTATATATGAGCAGAAAGTAAAAGTTGAGGCAAAGAGATTGACTTTAGAGGCAGAGGTATTTGATCTATTTAGATTTGACAGAGGAGTCTGGTTCAGTCATCTGTGGTTCCTGGGG
>NW_028234423.1:9908749-9926249 GCF_977035675.1 Penaeus japonicus | reverse complement strand
AGAGACTTGCGATCATTCGGGACAGCATACTGCAAGATTGCTTCAATTTTGGTAGTAAATGACGCAGTTTTTCCTTCACCAACCAACCACATGACCGAGGAAGATGACCCTGGCACGCCCGAACTCACTCTTCGTCAGGTTGATGGTCAGCTCTGCTTCAGCGCTCGAGGTGTTCAGCCCACGAATCCGACGACGAGCAGGACTCATACGCTAGTTGAGACTGCTTTACAGGCAATCACAACCGAAATCAGTTCCAGAGAGAGGCCACCTCGCAGACTGACGAGAGAGAGATGTGCTATTTTGAGTTTAATTAGTTAAATGTCACTTTACACCCCAGCTTCAAGGATCTCATAAAAACGGTTGTTTTGATGTTACAACCATCACTCGTTGTGCAAGATTACTTTCTGTTATGATAAGGATAATCAGAGTTACGTCAATAACGTTCTGTTTCTACGTCAGGTGTCCTTATGAGTATACCGAACCTTTTCATTCTGTTACTTCGAAAGGAACAAAATCCTTTGCTATAACGCTTTCTTTGAAAGAGGATAAATATACACTAAATCGCTGATTTAATTCTCTTCTAGTCAAATCGCTTGGGCGTCGGGACGAGTTTTTGGCCAATCACGAACACTGTTTAAGTTGTTTAAAGGTCTGAACATATTTCAACAATGGATCACATCGGCTCAGATTCAACTCTTTTTCACAGCTTTAAGGGTCCGAACCTTCGAGGATATACATAAAGTTCCAGTGGGGGAAAAATCCAAGAGATACTTATTTATTTTGAATCAAACAATAAAATGTGGACACTATCTTCCAGTTTATATCCCACAAAATTCTCAACATTACATTTGAAATTTGATGAGTGAGATCATTTCTGCTTATGGAAGGAGGAATTATTTCATTGAGTTTTCCAGCACCTTGAACACTGATATAACAGTCTTGCAATTGCTGTCACACCCTGCAGCTTTTGGCCAGTAAAAAGTGTTTTGCGGATTTTCTATAGGTTTTAGATCTCTTATAGGAACTCCAATGGCATCATGGAAAAAGACTGATGGCATTTAGTCTTTTAAGAAGATGAAAACAATTAATGAATTTCTGAAAAGGTTCCAAGGCTGGGACTCACTAGGTATATACATCCGCATCAAAGAATCTGAATTTTAAGTAGCACATCTGCCGCGCGACTGTGAACCATCACAATATATATATTTTACAGAGTTCTTTATCATTCATGGCCATTTATAAGATATTGGCAACTCTCGATATTTAAATCTTTCACGATTAATCATTTCAATTTACCGTCTTTCTCTTTAGAAAAAAAACTACTAAAAAAATTCCGCGGGCGACTCAGGCAGCACCAGAATCACAAATTTAAGTTCCAAATAGGTTACCGAGGTTATTATATTGTGAGCAGATGGTAGAAATAAAATTTTACCTCCATGACCGGGACTCGAACCGCGCCGTAAGATTGACAGGAGTTTGTCTCTGTAAATCGTAACCAAGTCTGCTGAGGAGTAACTAAGGTAACTTTCATGAATTATAAGGGTCTGGTTAAGGCAATTCTTTTAGCGGGTCATGTAGCCAATCAGATTAATAAGATTTTTATTTTATATAAATGGTTACAGCTTTCTACATTCTTTCTCACATATATTTACCCTCGGTAAACCAGATTTGGGACTTGAAATTGTGATTCGTGCTGCGAGGCGTGGGATTGTCTGTAAAACTCGCTTTACAGATTGCTAAGAGTCAATAGGTACATTTCCATGATGTCTCATACAGGCATTAGTTAGACAATTCTTTTAGGGGACGTGTAGCCTATCAGGTCGAGTCCCCCCCCCCAGTCAGGGAGGTAAAAATTGTATTTCTTTATCAAATGGGTTACTAATATCTACCATCCTCCCAAATCTCATCTCATAAATTCTCTATATATTCAATCTATATATATATCTATTATTAATATATCATGCATATATATTATATATATATATCATATCTATATATATATATATAAAACTATATCAGATTATATATCATAAATATATAAAAATCTCTCAAAAATTAAATCTAACTCTATATATATGACTAACTCTATGACCTTATAAATATATAATATATCAACCAATGTGAAATTCTAATACATTCTGATAATTAATATAAACCAATTCTAATAAAATCACATATTAAATAAACATATCAATAATATATAAATGTCCTAAGTCTCACTAACCAATGTCTATAATCTACATAATCTCAATCTCTCAATATATAGAATATCTGCCTACAAACCTAACATATCAATAAGAGTCTATGACTATAACATCTATATATGTCACAATCTAAATCATATAAATCCTATATAACTATCTCTAAGTATATGTCACTATCAATATTAAATCTATCTAAAAATATATATTATGTAAAATAACTATCTATATATATAATAAACAATATCTCTAATATCTATTATCTAGTATTAAGTATATGTATCACTTTATCAATATATACACGCAATCTAAAATTACAATCTATTATATAAATAACATCTCTAGCACCACCACCACACACACACCCCATCCACCCCCACTATCTAACTATAATCAAATATCAAATATCTATATAATATAAATCCATTATATGTTTGTGTTGAGTGTGTGTGTGTGTGAGAGAGAACATTATTGTGTTTACACTTGTAACAAAATAATCTATCTATCTCTCATTAAATATATCTTATCTAAAACAATCTAAAATATATATATATACATCAATTATAGCAATACATATTATATATATATAAATATATATATATATTATATTTATAATATAGATATTTATCCAAATATTACATATTTTATATGTATCTATATATTTCTGTTAAATATATATGTATCTATATATATCTTTATATAATATATATATATATGGGGGGGGTTTGTTTCTGTGTAGATAGTAGTAAAGATATATATATATTTGTAATATATCTTTCTTGTATTTCCATTTGAATGCCACACACAAATAATTCTCTCTCATTTCTTTTCCAAAATGTAAAAAAATTATCGGAATTGAAAAACAGAATTTCATTTCTGTTCATTCATAGAATATTATGCATATTATAATGTAAGGTGCATAGAATATGGATTTATAACTCATTTCACGTTTCTGTAGTATTACATCACTTGTAGTATGTAATTAGGAGATATGCAGATGGTAATAGGCAGTTAAATTAGGCAAGTCGTGAGTTTGAGGTGTGTCGGGATTGATCATTCCTGTATCACCTGTAACGTTTGAAATCATGTGCGCAATTGGCAAACAATGGCATGCGAGATTTCTGCTGTCACTTCGGGTCCCTGTCTCGGGTCAACGGCGCTTCGGACGGACTCTCTCGAGTGCCAGCTGCCAAGACCTCCTTCGTGTGGCTGGAATCCTCTGGGAACTCTCCCAGAGACGCAGATGTAAGGGGGCGGACTTAGGGCTTCAGGTGGCGGCGTGAGCTGTGTGGCTTCCTACGCGGGGGCGTCAGTGCTGCTGAGTCCATGAGTGCCTCTGTGCGGCCGAGGAACGCTTTGGACACATACCGTTATAAGAACCACTGCCGAGTTATTGACCTATAACTATGCTTTTTAGAATTGTGTGGATGCGATTTTTCCCTGCTTTCGATGCATCACTGTACTTAAAGCAAACCCCACCTACCTTCCAGTTTCGTACTGGACATAGGCCGACAAGGAGCCCGGATTTCGACCAACGACCGGGTTCTTCTCAGGGAAGGTTTGTGGCTCACTCTACTTGACAGTCTTACGCAAAAGCTTAGATGGAAACCTAGTGCAATCGGTCCGCTGTGCTAGAGATGGTTTGATGTTGTTCGTGGTCGATTTCTCGTGGACTCACTACGCGTTCCCCTTTGCATTTCTCCAGCTTCTTCTGCGGATGTGGTTGCCTGGCGCCCATACCTTACAGGGGAGAGAGCATCGCCATTGGATCCCCTGGCTTCCTGGCCGTCCTCGCCAATTGTCCATGCCGTGGGTCTACCGGTACGTTCGTCATCACGGCTTTCGGAGCCTCTGCGTAGGGAGAGGTTGTATACGTCTGTATGTTGACATATTCGTGTTTTGAGGATCTCTCATTCTTTTGCCTTTCTTCGCCCTTTTCGTTGTTCCAGGCCATTGTCTGCCGATTTACGATCAGTTGCAAACATTCAAGGCATCAAAGGATGGCGGAGATGCACGAAAGGGGGGCCCAGTTATTGTCAGGATGGATGCGGAGGAGAAGGTTAAAACTAGCTCTAGTATTCTAACTTACGAAAATTCGTTTAGAGCGACACAAACATCTCAGATGGGATAGGCTTTCCTGGGTCCTTTCATACTCTGTCCGGATCCGAGAAGTAGTAATCAATGGAATGGGAAACAAATTTTTGCTTCTACTTCTCAACTCCCCTGTGTTTATCCTTGTTTTATGAACTTTGTAATTTGTTCAACTTGTATCATACGGAACTTGGAGTTGATACTATGTAAAGTATATAAATAACAGTTTATTATCTGAATCTCAGGCTATGTCCAAGTTGCCCCAAAGCAATATTCAGGACCTGCAGAATACAGCCCGATCACTTTGCCCCAACGGCGCGGGGAACTGGGAGGTTTCTGCTGCACCGTCACGTAACGTTCCCAGGTAGCCTGGACAGGTTTTCTCGAGCAGTCCTTTTGCGATCGGTAAGATGTTTTGTATGTCGGTGGTGCGGCATGGAAAGATTTTTCGCTTAGGAGACCACACCATTGATGCCCACAAACTCTCATGCGAAAACAACCACAACGCAGGAAGACTCAAATGAAAGCAACCGCCATCGCCCGCCGCCGCAGTCTCCATCGCCGCGCCGCAGATCATCACCGCCGCCCGGCAGGATCTATCGCCGCCGCCAAATTTTGCCGTAAGCCCCTGCTATACAATAATAACAAACAGAAAGCTGTTTATGAATTAATCTATATGCCTTGGTCTATGATATTTAAAAAAAACGGGCTTCAGAGTGAGGTAGAACTCTACCCAGGTGGACTGCCGTAAAAAGCACCTTCTATAGTCAGGGTCAATGTATAGCAGGCCTTGTACCGTATATTGGTCTTAGTAGTTCTTCTGCTGGTGTGTAGAGCGGCCCTGGAGATGGCGACTTAGGGTCAGTCAAGCCGGATGACCTACTGGTACTGAAATTACGACCATGAGGACCCAAAAGCTCCTTAGCACGCATAAGTATTCATTTCATTATCCACATGCTGCCTCCTCGCACTATCTGGACGTCTTGTCACATGCGTAGGCATCTCAATTCTAGAATTATTGGAATTTATTTTGGAAATTGCTTGCTAAACACTCCTGAAATATCCCTAAAACACATGATTGAAATTTTAGATGTCTGACAGAGATACAGCTTTTCTCTATTTTAGCTTCTCTAAGCACACAGGAGGTATTTATGAAGCATAGCAAATTCAAAAACATATATCGGAGTCAGAATAGGAAGTAAAGAGAAATAGTTTGAGACCACAGAAAATCACTCAAGTAGGTCAGAATTGCTCAAAAAGTAGCGTTTGACGGATCATTTGGCGCTGTTCTGCTAATCACAATATCATCCTCAAATAAAACTTGTCCACTCACAGAGCATGCGGTTGCCCAAAGAGGCACGAGGATTGTGGTCGGTGTGGAGACGGAAAAGAAACGAGTATCTTGCTGCGTCTGCTTGTCCAATGCTGGAGGCCGATAATCACCTTCAGTGGCGGATCTGTGTACACCAGTGAGAGGGTGTGTGACGGC
Source organism: Penaeus japonicus (assembly GCF_977035675.1). Classification (NCBI taxonomy): domain Eukaryota; kingdom Metazoa; phylum Arthropoda; class Malacostraca; order Decapoda; family Penaeidae; genus Penaeus; species Penaeus japonicus. The sequence goes on along the minus strand of NW_028234423.1, from coordinate 9,920,468 downwards.
GCCACTGGGACGATGGTGTGAGTGCGGAGTAGAGTTGGATGTAGGTCTGTTTGTTAATTTTACTTTGAGTTTATTTTATATCCCAATCGAAGTGTAAAAGACCAGAATGTTCTTTTGCGCCAATCAGACCCGTAGCGCATCTGGCTGGAGATTTACCCTCTACAAATGTGGGACTGGAGGTTTCGGCTGGCGCCGAGGTCATCACGAAGCCGTCGCTGAACATCATTATGCAATCCACAGGTACGACGACTTACGGTGAGTCACCGGACAGGAGTGTGATGAGTCACTGTGTGATATATCAATACTCTCTGCAATGCATATGGTTGCTAACCAATTCCTTTCGTTTGTGATCTTACTGCAGTTAGATTCTACTTTTATTATTCCCTCTAATTTATCCGTGTTTGTGTATCCTGCACTGAACGCACCATTGATCCTCTGCAGGTTGACAACGAACATCGGCCTCATCGATCTCCTCCGGCTTGGACCTACCATTGCCTGGCTCATGCCTGTATGCTTCGTCTTCACGGACTAATAATGCCGGCAGAACGGGCATCGTCACTGGCTGGGGAACTCTGTCATAGGTGGAGGGCAGCATCATGTTATGACCACTTGGTATTAGCTTGCACATTCAATACTTTTCGTTGCCCAAACGAACTTCCATCTGTCCAACAGGGGGTGAAGCCAAATCAGGCTTATGAGGTTAAGTGCATCAGATACAGAGCGAATGGTCAGTCTTACCCTCGGGTACATCACAAGTAAACCTGATCTGCGGGGGTCTACGAGGGTGGCATCGACTCCTGCCAGGTTAGGGGGGGGGGCTGACCTCAGAAAACACCAACCTCCTTTGTTTCATGGCGATCCTACTAAACCGGAATAGGGTTGTAAAATGAGAACTTCTTGCTACCCGTTTGACTGACAGGGCGACAGTGGCCGGTCCCTGACAGTCGAGTAACGGCAGCACCATCTCGGGATAGTCAGCTGGGAATCGGTCATGCGCGGATATGCAGGCACTACGGTGTTTCACCCCGGATGTGCCCGGTGAGTGTCGACCTTCTTTGCGCCCGACCCACCCTCCCCACACCACCTCCCCCCCCCAACCCCGGCCCCTTTCCTTTCTTTCCTGTCTTCGTCTGTCTTATGCTGAAGTTTTATCTATTGTATTTAATAATTCCAGTTTACGTGACCTTCATTTGAGGAAACAATGCAATACAGGAACATTTGCTAAAGATAGCTGACAAGAACCGGGGGATTTATTGCCAGTTTTAAAAGACGACTTCGCGAACGAGGACCCATCCGAACTGCTGATGCTCACATAAATATTTTATTTAATTAAACAATAATGGGAACTTTACGACATAAAATGATGCCATATGTTACTATGGTGTTGCAATAAAGATACTATGTTGCAATGTGTTTTTGCATTAACCTTTGGCAACATGAAAAAAGAAAGACTTTATGAAATTACCAACACACATAGCCAACCTAACCGACTACAACATAACCAACCCATTCAAAACAAATAGTATGCACATTATCACATATACAAACCAACACAAACGGGAACCGCCTTGTCGTGGGTGAGAGATTGAGCTCCTTCTCGGTTGAGCCCATCCTGGCCTGGCCAGTTTTTCAACCCCGTTGAGGTGGCCCGTCCAGTGGCAGATTCTCTAGCAAGGGTGACAAATGGGTCTAGTTTTTGTTAGTAGTTGGGGGCCCTAGGCCTCTCACGGAGTTACACCTGCCCTGTTTTTCCGTGCGTGGCGCCCCCTGAGGCTTCTGAGAAGCAGTAGTTATCAGCTTCCTCCTCTTACCCCCTGTTGGAGACCGTAGTGGATGGGAGCAAGGGAGGCTGGCTTGAAGCCTTATATGACAACTATAAATAACACTAATAAAAAAGCTTATCTGATCCCCTGCTGAGACCATCATGAAGAAGACTAAGGCCAGTCACTTGGAGTCTTTTCAAAGCCCTTGGCAACCAAAGGCTACAGATGGGTAGGCTTGGCGTCGGTTCATGAAGGCCTACGGACTCCAGTTATTGTTAAAACCATGGGTGATTATTGAAGCTGAGATTGTCCTTCTGAAAGGAGTGTTCTCAACTGGTTATGCATTGCGGATTTAAGATAAAAAAAGAATGCCGAAGATGCGTATCGTTAGCAAAGCATTGAAGTGAGGCTAAAGAAGACGCCGATTCTTCTTGACAGCAGTCGGACATGTCGCCAGGCAGCTACCAATGCAGTTGATACGGATGGATGGAGACCAAAAATCGGCTTTTTTTTCTATCAGCCGCTGATCAAGGCATGGAAAATATTTAATAGACACCCTGCTCTCCCTGTAAGATGCAAAAGAGGACCGATATGGATACATATGCCAAGCCAGTGGACCTAGCCTAACGAAAGCCCATATCGATCATACATTGGATTCATGAAAGGTGAACAGTTGTTGGTATGAAGGTGTCCTTTGTCACGTCTGGTGGGGATGCAATTGACTATTGGTTGGGGGGATGGAAGGGAGAGACTATTTGTGTGTTGGGGAAACCTGGGATGTTTTCCAGAAAGATATAAAAGTTAACTATGAGTATGAGTGATAAAAAATCAAAATAAGACATTTCCGGTGTACTACTTATAAGTGTCAAGATTTTGATTGAGTTTTACAAACTTTGTGTGTTGAGAACGAGAATATCGACATGATGAATTGGTTGGGTAGGAATCGTGGTAGATGCTTTTCGTAATCTAATATGAGCAGGAAAGTAAAAGTGAGGCAAAAGAGATTGACTTTAGAGGCAGAGGTCTTTGATCTATTTAGATTTGACCGAGGAGTCTGGTTCAGCATCTGTGGTCCTGGGGAATGAGGACTTTGTGTTGATTTGAATGATCTGCGAGGTTACGTAGGATCACCTCACAATGGCTTCGTCCACGCATCCTAGAAATACTGTATGTCTTCAGGACAGGGCATTCCGTGACAGACCATCTTTCTGGCATAAGTGTGCTCACTCTCACCAAAATCACATCCGTTCTTTACACGAGACGTTAAACTTCTACCCTATCTCTATCCCGCCCAAGAGAACCCGCGTCATTCGGAGTCTCTCCATATTCAAAAAATGAGGCCGGATAAAAACAACTTCCAGCATCCACTTATTCACCACCAGACCTTTTTATTCATTGCAATCCTGTTGGTTAGTTTAACAATAGTTCTTTCCCTATTCTTGAGTTTTGATTATTTTAAATATATACTTTGTTTTATGTCGTTTTTTTTCTTCTTTTTTTTTCTTTTTTTTTATCTGAACTTTTATAATGCATTTTTTCTTTTTTTTAACAGCTTTTTGGTTCCTCGTTCCAGCACCTGAAGTATGCAGACTAAGCTGATTCATACTTGTTGAAGACCCGCTCGTCCCAGGTATGCTCGAAACGCTCGACAAGTCTCGAATGACCCTGTTAATCTTACCTCTGATAAGTTGCTGAGGCGCTCCTCAACCCAAACGGCATCGTAGAGACGTCTGGAAGTGGACGAATTGTCCTGGATAGTACCCCTTCAGGAAGGTCAATTTTCGTTCCGAAGTCATCCTTGATCCATCCCATCGATGGAGTGCGGGGGGGACATAATGTCAGGTTTGGATGAACGAGCAGGCAAGATGATGCCCACTCGTGTCGCTCGTTCAAGCCAAGTCCAATCGCAGGAGGAAGCCCACCTCCTACCGAAGTTTTTCTCGCTTCTCAGGATATCGTTAGTGAGGACTGACTTTACAGCAACATCACACACCGAAACTCAGTCCAGAGAGACGCCAACTCTGCAGACTGACGAGATGAGAGATGCTGCAACTTTGAGTTAAGTTTAGTTAGAAATGTCACTCTACACAGTTCACAGATCATCCATACAAAACGGTTGTTTCTGATGTTACAACCATCACCCTCGTAGTGCAAGATTACTTCTCTGTTATGATAAAGGCTTAATCAGATTTACGTCAATAACGTTTCGTCTTCTACGCTCAGGTGTCGTTTACGACAGTTTAGAAGCGCATAACCTTTTCATTCTTTTACTCGAAAAAGGATCAAAATACTTTGACTATAACGCTTTCTTTGAAGAAGGGATAAATACTAAACTTAAATCGCCTGATTTTTAAATTCTATTCTTGTCAAATTTCGCCTGGGCGTCCGGACAGAGTTTTCATGGCCAAAATCACGAACATGTTTAAGTCTCTGTTTAAAGGTCTGAACAATATTTCGACATGGCATCACATTCGGCTCAGATATCCATCTCTCTTTTCACAGCTTAAGGGTCCCGACACTTCGTGGGTATATAAGTTCAGTGGGGAAATCCAAGAGATATTATTTATTTTCCTGATAGCAAAACAATTAAAATGTGGACCATATCATCCCAGTTTTGATACCACACATTATTTCCTCAACATAACTTTGAAAAATTTGATGAGATCTTTCTATGCCTTATGGAAGGAGAATTACTTCATTGAGTTTTCAGCAACTTGACTATGATCAAACACAGTCTTGCAATATGTGTCACACCTGCTCATTTTGGCCAGTAAAAAGTGTTTGCGGATTTTGCTATAGGTGTTAGAATCTCTTAAGAGACCCTCCCAATGCGCTTCATGGAGCAAGACTATGGCATCTGTCTTTAAGGAAGATGAATAACTACTTAATGGAATTTCTGAAAAGGTATCCAAGGCTGGGACATCAATAGGTTTATACTTCCGCATCAACGCATCTGAATTAAGTAGCACATATCTGCCGAGCGACTGTGTGACACCATCAACAATATTTAAATATTTACAGAGTTCTCTTTATCATTTACATTGGCCATTTATACGAATAATTGGCAACTCTCGATATTTAAATTCTTTCACCGATTAATCATATCATCTTACGTCTTGCTTCTTTAGAAAAAAACTACTAAAAAAACCTTCCGCGGGCGCTCCGGCAGCAACAGAATCACAAATTAAGTTCCAAATCAGGTTACCGAGGTTATATATATGTGAGCAAGATGGTAGAAATACAAATTTTACCTCCATGACCGGGACTCGAACCCGCGCCGTAAGATTGACAGGAATTGTCTGTAAAACCTCGCTATCAAAGCTCTGCTGAGAGTAAATAGGTAAATTTCCATGACATCTCATAAGGCGTCTGGTTAGGCAATTCTTTTAGCGGGTCATGTAGCCAATCAGATTCAATAAGATTTCTATTTCTATATTAAATGCGTTACTGCTTTCTACCATCTTTCTCACATATATTTAACCTCGGTAACCTGATTTGGGACTTGAATTTGTGATTCCGTTGCTGCCGAGCGCCCGTGGGAATTGTCTGTAAAACCTCGCTTTCACTGCTCTGCTAAGAGTAAATAGGTAAATTTCCATGATGTCTCATAAGGCATCTAGTTAGACAATTCTTTTAGCGGGTCGTGTAGCCTATCAGGTTCGAGTCCCAGTCAGGGAGGTAAAATTTGTATTTCTATATCAAATGGGTTACTACATTCTACCATCCTTCTCACATATATATATATAATTATTATATATATTATTATTTTATTTATATTATATAATTAAAAGATATATGCATATATATATATTATTATATAGATATATATTATATATAGATATATATATTATATAGCATTATGATATATATATATATATATATATAATATTTATTATATATATATATATATCTGTATATATAATATGTATATATACCTATATTTATATATATATACATATGTGTATATATATATACATTTGTCTATATATACATCTGTATATTAGTATTCATATGTATATATACATATTTATATATTTATATATACATATGTATATATATTCATTATGTATTTATATATAAATATAGATATATATATATATATGAATATATGCATACATTTCATACAATATATATGTGTATATGTATATATACATATATATATGTATATATTATATATATATATATATATATATATTTATATATGTATATGTATATATATATATATATATATTTATATATATATATTATATATGTATTATATATATATTATCTATAATATATATCTTATTATATATATATATATTATATATGTATATGTTATGTAGATGTATTTATATATATATTTATATATATATATATATATATTATATATTTATATATGCATACAACCACACACCACACACACACATACACACACATTTATATATATATACTATATATATATATATATATATATATATAATATATATATATTGTGTGTGTGTGTGTTGTGTGTGTGTGTGGGTGATATTTTTTTGTGTTTCTAATTGTTTATATATATATATATATTATTTATATCTATATATATATTATATATATATTATTTCTATTATACATATATGTAGAAATACATTTAATATATATATATATATATATTCTATATATACTATTATATATATTGATATTTATACAAATATTCAATATTTATATGTTATATATATTTATGTATATATCTCTATGGGTACTATCTATATATATATATATATTATACATATTATGGGTTGGGGGTTTGTTTGTATATGTGTAGATAGTAGGTTAAAGATATATTATATTTTAGATATATTATATGTATTTACATATGAATGCACTCACACAATACTCCATCTCTCTATTTCTTTTCCAAAATGAAAAAATTTATCGAATTGAACTGGAATTTCATTTTCTGATCATTTCATGATATATGATATTACTATTGTAAGGTGCATAGGAATATGGAAGTTATAAATCATTTTTCACGTTTTCTGTAGAATTCTCACTTGTAGTAGGTAAATTAGAGTTTAGACAGATGGTAATACGGCAGTAAATTAGGCTAGTCGTGAAGCTTGAGGTTGTCGGTGATTGACATTCACTGTATACCGGTAACGTTTGATTATCATGTGCGCAATTGGCAATAAAATGGCCATGCGCAGATTCCTGCCTTACTTCTGGCTCATGTCCTCCGGGTTCAACGACGAGCTTCGAAGGACTCTATCGAGTGCCAAAGCCTGGCCAAGGACCCTCCTTCGTGTGCGAATCCTCTGAAACTTCCTCCTGAAGAAGCCGAGATGCAGGGGGGACCTTTAGGGTTCTGGTGGCGGCTGGAGCTGTGCTGGATTCACTACGCGGGGGGCGTATGTATGTCGCCTGTGCATCCCATGAGTGGCCTCTGTGCGGCGATGGAGCGCTTTGTGACCATACCGTTATAAGACCTCTGCGATCTTATGACCTATAACCTTATGCCTTTTTAGATTTGTGTGGATGTGTTTTTACCTGTTTCGTTGCATCACTGTACCTTAATGCAACACCACCCTACCTTCCAGCTTTGTAAAGGAACTTGGCGACAAGGCAGCACGGATTTCGACCAAAGGATCGAGGTTCTTCCTGGCGGAAGGTTTAGTGGCTCACGCTACTTGACAGTCTTACGCAATATGCTTAAGATGGAACCCTAGTGCTTCGGGTCGCTGTGTAGAGATGGTTCTGATGTGGTTCCGTGTGTCGATTTCCTCGGATGCCTACTTCGACGTTCCCCTTTGCAATTTCTCTCCAGCTTCTTCCTGCGGTGTGTTGCTGGCGCCCATAACCTTACAGGCCGGAGAGAGCATTCGACATTGATCCTGCTTCCTGGGGCCGTACTCGACCAACACCTTGTACATGCAGTGGTCTCTCGGTCGGTCGCCTCTCACGCACGGCTTCGGGCCTATGCGTAGGGCGTGGTTGTATTTACGTCTGTATTTTGGAATATTTCGGTTCTTCTTTCATGTAAGATCTCTAAATCTTTTCGCCATTCTTTCGCCCTTTCGTTGTTCCAGGCCACTTCGTCTGAGATTTTACGATCAGTTGCAACATTCAAGCATTCAAGGCTGGCGGAGATGGCAAAGAAAGGGGTCAAGCTTAGGGTCAGAGGATGGATGCAGGAGGGTGAAGGTTAAAACTAGCACTTGTATTCTAACTTCACAGAAAATTCGTGTAGTGCAGAACAAAAAATCTCAGATGGGAATGGCTCTTCCCTGGGTCCCTTTTTTACTCCAGTCGGATCGAGAAGCTCAAGTATCAATGGACATGGGGAAACCAATTTTGCTTCTACTTACTCAACTCCCATTGCTGTTTAATCCTTGTTTTATCGGACTTTGTAATTTGTTCAACTTGTATCATACGGAAACTCGGGAGTTTTATACTATGTATGTATATAATCTTAAAAGATTATTATCTGATTTCAGGTATGTCCACGTTGCCACAAGCAATATTTCAAGGGTAACCTGCCAGAATCAGCCACGATCTCTTTCCGCCCCACGGCGCCGGGGAAACTGTGAGGTTCTGCGGCACCGTCACCGCTAACGTACCAGGTAGCTGGAGGTTTTCTCGAGCAGTCCCTTTTCGTTCGTAGTGTTTCATGTCTGTGTGCGCACTGAATATTTATTCCGCTTAGAGACTCACCACCATTGACGCACCAATTCTCATTGAACAGAAACTACCACAACCGATGGAGCCTCAAACTGAAGCCACCGCATCGGCGCCGCCGCAGTCTCATCGCCGGCCGCCGCAGAATTCCTATTCACCGCGCCGCAGACAGATATCGCCGCGCCAAATTCTCTCGTAAGCCCCTGCTATACATAATAACACCACAGTAAGTGTTTATGATTAAATCTTATATCTTGGTCTATGACTAAAACAAAAAAGGGCTTCAGAGTGTGGTTAGAACTCTAAGCAGGTGGAACTGACGTAAAAGCACTCTATAGTCAGGGTCATCAATGGTCCATAGCAGGCTTGTACCGCTATATTGGTTCTAAGTAGTTTCTTCTGCTGGCCCCTTAGTGTGTTGAGCAGCCCTGGGAGCTGGCGACTTGGGATCAGTCACTGCCGGATAGGACCCTACCCCCTGGTACTGAAACTTACCGACCAGGAGGACCCATGCTCCTTAGGCACGCTATAGTATCATCATTTCATTATCACATGATGCTCCTCGCACATTATGGACGTCTTGTCACATGCAGCTCGGCCATTCAATTATAGAATTATTGGATTTATGAAAATTGCTTGCTAAACACCTCCTGAAATATCCATAAAACTTTGATTGAAATTTTTGCTGGCCTGTCAGAGATACCGCTTTTCTTATTTAGCTTCTCTCAAGCACACAGTTCAGGTATTTATGAGTGATAGCATATTCAAAAACATATATAGGAGTCAGAATCGAAGTAAAGAGAAATAGTTCTCAGACCACAGAAAATTACTCAAGCTTGCGTCAGCCAATTGCTAAAAAAGCACGCAGTTTGCATCGGTCATTGGAGATGTTCTGCTATTCCACTATCTCATACATCACAATAAAAACCTTGTCCACTCCAAGCATGCGGTGGGCCCCCACCACAGCAGGCACGAGGACGTACAGTGGGCGGACTGCTGGTGACTGGAAAACGAACGCGTATCCTTGGCCATGGTACGCCTCTGATCCAACTGTGGTGGAGACTATGTCACCCCCTTCGGTGGCGGATTCTGCTGTATAAACACGTGACGTGGATGTGGTGCCGGCTATGCCCATCTCTGTCGTCGATGGGCGTGACGCTGCGCGCCCACGTAGAGGTGCGGGACTGTAGGTGCTGTTTGCTCGTCTCAACTTTTACTTTAAGCAGTTTTATATCACACTCACTTTCTACGAACGCTGTACAAGACCCCCCTCGTCTCGGTTTCTCTTTTTGCGCCCACAATCGACCGCTAGCGCTTCTGGACTGGTTGATTATCCTATACATACATGTGGGACCTGGACGGATTCGGCTGCGACGCAGGGTCATCACGAAGCCCGTCGCTGAACAATCATTTGCTCCACAGTACGCCACGACATATACGGTGAGTCACAGCTGGCAGTGTCGCCCATGTGTACTGTCGTGATATATCAATACATCTTGAAAATGCAATCATGCCGTTGTAAACCCAATCCTTTTTCGTGTGGCATCACCTACTGCAGTTAGTTTCTACTTTCTACTTTGCGCTTCTACTCTAATTCTATCCGTGTTGGGTATCCTGCACTGAAGCACCATCTGATCCTCGCAGGGTGCATCGACATCGCCCTCATCACGAGTCTCCTCGGGCGTGGACCTAACCTTGCCTGGATCATGCAGTATGCCTTCCTGTTCTTCCACGGATAATTATGCCGGCCAGAAAAACGGCCTCGTCATGTGCGGGAAAACTCTGGTCATCGGTGAGGCAGCATCATGTTACTGACACGTGCAGCTATAACGCTTGCAAAACATTCATTACTTTTCCGTGACCACCAAACTCGAACTTCCCATCTGTCCAACAGGGCGGACCAGCCAAATCAGGCTTATGAGTTACAGTGCCAGCAGATCCAGAGCGACTGCCGTTCAGTTATACACTCCGGGTTACATCACAAAGTAACATGGAATCGGCGCTGGTCTTCCCGAGGGTGGCATCGACTCCTACCAGGTAGAGCTGACCTCAGAAACACCAAACTCCTTTGTTTCCTGGAGATCTACTAAACAGGAATAGGCTGTAAATGTGAACTTATTGATACCCGTTTTACTGACAGGGCGACAGTGCAGGTCCCTTGTACAGTCGCGTCAACGGCGCACCATGCTCGCCGGATCGTCATCTGGGGCATCGGATGCGCTGATTGCAGGGCAACTACCGGTGTTTACACCGGAAGTTGCCCCGCGTGAGTGATCTTCTTTGCGCCGTATTCGCTTTCCCTTTCTTTCCGTTCTTAGTCTGTTACTGCTGACAGTTATATTCATATGTATTTCAGATTTCCAGATTACGTGACCTTCATGTGGAAACAATGCCCATACTGGAACATTCTGCTAATGAGAGTGAAGAACCCGGATTTATTGCCAGTAAAAAGCACGACTTAGCGACACGAGGGACCCAATCCGAACATGCTGAGGCATCTACTAAATGTTTATTAATCTAATCAATATTGGAATTTACGACATAAATGATGCCATAATAATCTTTTGGTTGCTGCAAATTAAAGTACTATGTTGCCAATGAGTTTTTGCTTTAACCTTTGCAACAAAGATTAAAATCAGAAAGACTTTTGAAATTACCCACACAATAGCCAAACCCCTAACCGCATACACACATACATACCATTCAAACACAAATAGCTATGCACCCTTATCCACCTATAAAAAAACACCAAAAGGAACCGCCTTGTCGTTGTGAGAGACTTGAGCTCATTCCTCGTTGTTGAGCCCACCACGGCTGGCAGTTACTTCTCCGTTGAGGTGGGCCCGTTTTTCCAGTGGGCAGATTCTCTAGCAAGGGCTGTCCAAATGGTTCCTCGTTGTTGATCTAGTAGATGGGGGCCTAGGCCTACTCCAGGATTTCACACCTTGCCCATGTTTTTTCCGGGCAGTGGCGCCCCATGTCGGCTTATGGAGCACAGCAGTTAGTATACAGCTCCCCTTGTTGGAGTCCGTGAGTGGGTGGAGCCTGGGAGGATGAATTGATAGCACTTCTATATGACACTCCTAAATAATAAAAAAAGCTTACTGAACCCATGCTGAAGAACCCATCATGAAGGAAGACCTAAAGACAGTCTACCTTGGCGTCTTTAAAAAAGCCCTTGGCAACAAAGGCTAACGAGGGTAAGGCTAGGCGTCGGTTCAATGAAGGCTCCGACGCAGTTATTGTTAAACATGGGGATAATGAAGCTGAGATTGTCCTTCTGAAAGGCGTGTTCTCAACTGGTTATGCATGAGATTAAG
>NW_028234423.1:9883749-9886249 GCF_977035675.1 Penaeus japonicus | reverse complement strand
CGGTTCAATTGCTTACAACTTTTACTTCGGGTGAAAGATACACCCAAAAAACAAGTTCTTTAGACCGGAGCAGATGTGTTGTCTGATGCCCTGCAATTTCCCACTTAGGTTTTATCTCCATAATTATTCAAGTAGTTATAGATAGGAAGAAAGATCGATAGATAGACGTATAGATAGATATTTATAGATATGTATGAGTGGGTGCTTGTTTGTTTGTATTTGTTTGTGTGTGTGTGTTTGTGTGTGTGTGTGTGTGTGTTTGTGATCTATTTGTGTGTGTGTGTGTGTGATGTATTTATGTGTGAGTGTGTATGTGTATGTGTGTGATGTATTTATGTGCGTGTGTGTGAGCGTGTGATGTATATGTGTGTGTGTGTGTGTGTGTCCACAAAGCAAAGAAAGAAAGAAAAGCAAAGCCCCGATTCCTCCTCGCTATTCCGTGAAAAGTTTGATCATTTATTGTCGGGGAAGTCATTTCGCTCTCGGTTTCTTTCCCTTTTTCTCTCTCTTCGCCTCATGTCCTTTTTATCTCTCTTCGGCTTTCGTCCTTTCTCTCTCTCTCTCTCTCTCTTCGCCCCGCGTCCTTTTTTTCTCTCTCTCTCTTCGCCTCTCGTTTTTTTTTTTTTTTCTCTCTCTCTCTTTAATAACTATTTATCATTGCATACCTTAGCAACAAATATTGGGTGATGGTGATTATAATGATTATGAGGAGAACAATCATGATATTTATGATGATGATGATAATAATAATGATTGTGATAATAATAATAATGATAAGACGAAGAAGAGGGAGAAGAAGAAGAATGAGAAGAAGAAGAATGATCAGAATAATGGATAATGATCATAACAAAAATAACAACAACAACGATAAGAACAAAAGTAATGACAATAATAGCAACAACAACAATAACAACAAAATCAATAATAACGGCAATAGGAGCAACAAAAACAAAACCGATGATAATGACAATAGCAACAAAATCCCAAAATCAGAAAATGCAACAAGAGCAAGAAACAGCGTCTTGCATGATTCCTCTGCATGTCAGTCATGAGCGCGGTCTGGTGTCTTTATTTCGTATCGATTTATCGTAATGTTCCTTCTTCTTGTTATCTTCTTGTTATCTTCCGTTTCACTCCGCGTTGTGCTTTTGGTTCGCTGGGATGAGGGAAGGGGAGAGGGAAGGGAAGGAGGGAAGGAGGGAGGGGAAGGGAGGGAGGGAGTTAGGGGGGAGGGGGAGTGGAAGGAAGGGAAGGAGGGATGAAGGGAGGGGAAGGAGGGAGGGAGGGATAGAGGGAGGGGAAGGAGGGAGGGAGTTAGGGGGGAGGGGGAGTGGAAGGAAGGGAAGGAGGGATGAAGGGAGGGGAAGGAGGGAGGGAGGGATAGAGGGAGGGGAAGGAGGGAGGGAGGGATAGAGGGAGGGGAAGGAGGGAGGGAGTTAGGGGGGAGGGGGAGTGGAAGGAAGGGAAGGAGGGAGGGGGGATAGAGGGAGGGGAAGGAGGGAGGGAGTTAGGGTGGGAGGGGGAGTGGGAGAGAGAGAGGGAGAGGGAGGGTAGGAAGGAGAGATAGAGTGAGGGAGGGGGGAGGGGGGAGGGGGAGTTGGAGACACAGAATGAGAGAGGGAGAAAGTAAGGGGTGGCAGAAATCGAGTGAAAGAGGGAGAGGGAGATGGGCTGTGAGAAGGGGAAATGGGAGAGAGTGAAAGATAGTAAATGGATAAGAGTGTAAAAAAGTATGAAAAAAAAAATTGGTAGATGAGATGGAGAGAGCGAAAGACCAAGGATACAAGGTGGAGAGAAAGAGAGAGAGAGAGAGAAAGAAAGACAGAGACAGATAGAGAAAGAGAGAGAGAGAGAAAGAGAGAGAGAGAGAGAGAAAGAGAGGGAGGGGGGGGAGAGACAAAGGGACAGAGATACAGACAGAGACAGAAAGAGAGAAAAGGAGAAAAAAAAAATCCCAACATGGAAAGAGGGCTCTCATCAAACGGGAAGACATCGAGCCACTCAGGTAGCGAAAATGGTAGGCCTAGATTCCAAGAAACAAAAACCGGAGGCACAGGAGACGAGACGAGCACTCGTACCTCACAAGATCAAGAACGAGACACATGCAATATTCAGCAGAAGGAGGAAGTGTGTTAGTGCATGACCTCGACGCCCTGCATGTTGCAAGAGTGTCATTTGGGGTGAAATTTGCATGGGTTCATGATGTCTTGACGTGGTATCAGCATCGACTATCGGCTGGCATCGTGACCCTTCGAGCATGTGATTCTTGCCGTGCTCCCTCTGGCTGGCCTTGCCTCGCACGTGCGGCGTCTCGCGGACTTGCACGTAGATGTGTGCCAGTTTATGTGTTGGTAATGGTGTGTGTATATATATGTGTGTATTTATCTATATGTATATATGTGTGTGTGTGTTTATATATATATATAAAATTATATATATATATATATATATATATATATATATATATATATATATATATATTATATAGAGAGAGAGAGAG
>NW_028234423.1:9836249-9846249 GCF_977035675.1 Penaeus japonicus | reverse complement strand
CTCGGCAACAAGACATATCCATCCAGTGTGCATACGTTAACGGAACACTTCTCGCGCACTCCAAATACCGGACCCAAAAACCGTAGGGAATTGGCAACGATGTCAGGGGATACGGGAGTTTTTTTGTTTTTGTTTTTTACTTTTCTCTCTCTCTCTCTCTCTCTCTCTCTCTCTCTCTCTCTCTCTCTCTCTCTCTCTCTCTCTCTCTCTCTCTCTCTCTCTCTCTCTCTCTCTCTCTCTCTCTCTCTCTCTCTCTCTCTCTTCCTCTCGTTTTGTTCTCTCTCTTTCTATTTTTCTTTTCTTTCTCTTTCTTTTTTTATTCATCTCCATCTTTATTTCTTCTTTCTCTCTCTTTATCTCTCTCTCTCTCTCTCTCTCTCTCTCTCTCTCTCTCTCTCTCTCTCTCTCTCTCTCTCTCTGTATCTATCTATCTATCTATCTATCTATCTATCTACCTATCTATTTAGCTATCTATCCATCTTCTTTTTCTTTTTTCTTTTTTCTTATTCTCTCTTCTCCTACTGCTACTATTACTACTATTCCTACTGCTGTTACGACTACTATAAATCATAGCAATGATAACTATAATAATGATAACAATGATGATTCGTATCTTGATAATAAGACAATTATCAAAATTATTAGTACTAAAGAGAAAAAAAAGAACAGTATGAATGACAGATCCGTATGAGAAGGATGGAAGAGACAGTCTCGAAAAAAAAATGAATTAGAGAGATGGAGAAGAGGGGACAGAGAGGGGAAAAGGAGCGGCAGAGGAGTGTTGTACATAAAAGATACATTAGCAGGGTGTGTGTGTGTGTGGAAAGACACTCGGTCTGTGGAGTGTTTGTGTGTGTGTGTGTGTGTGTGTGTGTGTGTGTGTGTGTGTGTGTGTGTGTGTGTGTGTGTGTGTGTGTGTGTGTGTGTCTGTACGTGTGTGTGTGTGTGTGTGTGTGTGTGTGTGGAAAGACACTCGGTCTGTGGAGTGTTTGTGTGTGTGTGTGTGTGTGTGTGTGTGTGTGTGTGTACGTGTGTGTGTGTCTGTACGTGTGTGTGTGTGTGTGTGTGTACGTGTGTGTGTCTGTGTGTGTGTGTGGAAAGACACTCGGTCTGTGGAGTGTTTGTGTGTGTGTGTGTGTGTGTGTGTGTGTGTGTGTGTGTGTGTGTGTGTGTGTGTGTGTGTGTGTGTGTGTGTGTGTGTGTGCTGTTTAAATCTAGTGATTTGATATTCCTCAGCCTGATTCTTGATAACGTAAAACTATTAAACGTGTAACAGGTTGCTGCTGCAGTAAGCTATCCCTGAATGCTGGGCTTCTGAATGCTGATTACAAGAGGGATTTCCTCTTCATTTTTCATGAGGATGATAAAGATGATTATAAGACCCGGTTTCTCCCGCAGCCGTGCAGCACGAGCGAGCTCCGAGGTCGTGCCAGAAGCGGCCCATGTTCGCGCCCGACCTCCCCGGCGGCGGCGCCTTCCCGCCCGTGTCCGTGGGCGGCGGGACGGGCTTGCCACCCCTGCCGCCCTACTACCCAGCCCTGCTGCCGCCCATGCCGTTCAAGCCGCCCTTCCTGCCCATGACGCCCTCCATGGCGCCCCTCACGCTGCACCTCAGCCACAACTCGGCCTTCAAGCCCAACATGGCCATCCTCGGCGGCGACCTGCGGCGGCCGCTTGCGGACGCAGGGCTGCGGCGCTCGCCCTCGCCGCCGTGCGAGTTCAAGCCGCACATCGCCGAGCGCTTGGAGGCCAAGTTCCCGCCCCGCGACCGCAGCCCCGACTTCAAGGCGCCGGTCGATGAGCGCTGCGGGCCCAAGCCGCCAATCGCGGAGCGCCTCGAGCTGAAGCCGCCGCCGGCGGAGCTGCGGCAGCCAATGGGCGACGTGATGGAGGTGCCGCGGCCGGCCAATGAGGGCTCGGCATTCAGCCCCCCTCGGCGGGGGGCGGCGACCCCGCCGAGCAGCGGCCGGGACGGGGAGTCGAGGAGCCCTGACGCCGCGCACCGCCTGGAGGCCACAGTGCCCGTCTCTCTCTCCCGCACCTCCAGCGCGCTCTCCAACGCCAACAACAACAACAGCGACAGCATCAACAACAACATCTTCATCAACAACAACAACAACAACAGCAGCGCCTTCTTCTCGCCGGGCGCCTTCTTCATCAAAAATAATGGTGGGTGTCCCGAGCACCCGACGCCCGTGCCATTGTCAGTCCTCCTCGCCCCGCCGCCATTGACGTCATTTGCAATGGCAGCGCGCTCGCCAGGTTGCAATTACCGACCGAGCCTTTGACGAGGAGGGCGCCTTCCATTAGTTTCAATCACCATTCTTATCACTGTCATTAGAGTCATTACCGCGGAAGACTGAGGGCGGGCTCAGCGTGTCTTCGGGAATACCTGACACGTTCTGGCAGAGGTATTAGGGTCGGTCACTCCTCGCCTTATCCTTCCACTCTCGCGGATATCTTTCAATTTGTCACTCCATCGACCAGTCCACTTGTCATCATTCTTGCTCCACCTGTCTTCCTCTCGCCTTGCACTCCAATTATCATTAGTTCGCGTTTTGTTATGATTGAAGTTTTCATCGTCATCATCGTGTTCTTGTTATTGTTATTTTTTTCATGTTTTTTATTTTTTTCTCTCTATCTTTTGCTTACCGTCTTTCAAATCCCTCACTTTGACGAGATCATCACACTTTCACGTTCATCACCCAGTCGTTATCATCACTTTTCATCACCTTTGTCATTCCATAACCTGTGACCTCATCATTATATCATCACTTTATGACCGTTTGATTATCTCATCACAATGTCCTTATCTCAGCTCATCATTCGCTTCTAGGCTTTAATCCTTTGAAAGATATTTTAAATTAATTCAAACCTTAATTAATTTTCAATAAATCTTCTGGTGTTAATCAGACTTGCTAAATGATTCGGAATTAAGTGTAAAAGTCATCAGTCATTCTATATAATCATATCAGTGGGGTTTGGAAAAAGACAAAAAAAAAATATATATAAGAAAAAGTATAAAGTGAATTATAGTTTTGAGGATATTAGTAATGATGATGATGTTGAAAATGGATGATGATTAAGATAACAATGATGAGAAAATTATATTAGCAATATCAATTATGATGAGAGTGGTAACAATGATGGCAGTAATAGAACTATAACATTGATGATTATAATTATGATAATATTAGTAGTTATGATATTGATAATAATAATGATGATGTTAATAGTATTAGTAATAATAAGAATTGATAATAATATTTTTTTCAATGTTATAATAATAGTAATTATAAAGATGATGATAATGATAGTAATTATAATGATGATGATGACAATACTAACACCAATAATAACAATAATAAATGAATAAAAAATATTCCCCATCTTCAAACAGAAAAAGGCGGCTCCACATCCCCCGTCACAGCACCCACGCCCACCTCCTCGCCCTCAAGCAACACCTCCACGCCCACGCCCTCGCCTAGCACTCCACCCACGCCCACGAGTACCGCCCTCACCCCAGGGGCGCCCCCCATCAGCGTGGACCCTGGCTCACTCGTCATCACGCCCTCAGACAGTGTTTATGAGAACGCGGCGAAGTTGCTCTTTCTGGGCGTGAAGTGGGCGAGGTCTATTCCTTCCTTTATGCAGGTGGGTTGCTTTGGGTGGATGGTTGTGGTGGGTGGATGGTTGGTTTGGGTGGATGGTTGTGGTGGGTGGTTGGTTTGGGTGGATGGTTGTGGTGGGTGGTTGGTTTGGGTGGATGGTTGTGGTGGGTGGTTGGTTTGGGTGGATGGTTGTGGTGGGTGGTTGGTTTGGGTGGATGGTTGTGGTGGGTGGATGGTTGTGGTGGGTGGTTGGTTTGGGTGGATGGTTGGTTTGGGTGGTGGTGGTGGTTATTTTGGTTGTGGTGGTGGTTGGTTTTGGTTTGGTTGTGTGGTGGTTTTTGGGTGGATGGTTGTTTTTGGATGGTTTGTGGTTGTTGGTGGTTGTGGTTGATGGTTGTGGATGGTTGTTGGTTGGTGTGGTTGTTTGGTTGTGGATGGTTGTGGTGGTTGGTTGGTTTGGGTGGATGGTTGTGGTGGGTGGTTGGTTTGGGTGGATGGTTGTGGTGGATGGATGGTTGTGGTGGGTGGATGGTTGTGGTGGGTGGTTGGTTTGGGTGGATGGTTGTGGTGGGTGGTTGGTTTGGGTGGATGGTTGTGGTGGTTGGTTGGTTTGGGTGGATGGTTGTGGTGGGTGGTTAGTTTGGGTGGATGGTTGTGGTGGATGGATGGTTTGGGTGGATGGTTGTGGTGGGTGGTTGCTTTGGGTGGATGGTTGTGGTGGGTGGATGGTTGGTGTTGTGGTTGGTTCGTTTTGGGTGGTTGGTTTGGGTGGATGGTTGGTGTTGTGGTTGGTTCGTTTTGGGTGGTTGGTTCGTTGTGATGTGTATGGTTTATGTTTTGTTTGTGTGTGCTTATTGCAATGTATGTTTTTGTATGTGATATTATTTGTGTTTCATTGTTTGTTGGTGGTTAGTGGTTTTTCGGTGTGTGGTTGTTGTGGTGATTGGTTTGTTGTGGTTGTTTGGATACTTTTTTTAGGTGTATGGTTGTTTTTGGCGTTTCGTATTTTGGTGGTTGTTTGTTGTGATATATAGTTATTGTGGTGTGTGGTAGGTTTTGGTGTATGTTTATTTTTTTCGTGTGGTTATTGCAGTGTATGGTTGATTTTGGTTGTATGGTTGTCTTCGTTGTGGGGTTGTTTTGGCGTAGGATTGTTGCGGATGTTATGAATGTTGTGATTTTTGGATGGTTTATGGATCAGCTGTTGCCATTGCGATTATTTTTTTCATCTGATGATTAATTGTTGATTGTTTTATTTTGATTATTAGTGTCATCAACAGTAGTTACGTCTTTTATGTTAACATCGTCATATTTCGTGTATGCGGCACAACTATATATAGATATATATATATATATATATATATATATATATATATATATATATATATATATATATACATATATATATATATATGCATGTGCGTTGTGTGTGTGTGTGTGTGTGTGTGTGTGTTTCTGTTTGTGTGCATATGTATATGTATTCATATAATTCATGCTTATCATTCTTAGATGAGGTTTCAGGATACTTTATGATTTCGAAAAAAAAATTTTCACAGTAATATCAAATATGGTGATATTTGCCCGTAGAGTCTCGTCCATCCTTTCATATTTTGAGCTAAAATATTGATAAGATACTTTTTTAACTTTAACTTCATCTTACTCACAATAAACTCACATTTTACCTGATTCTATCTTCGTGACTTATCATAATCATATTTTTAAATACATATAAAACGGTACAATAAATCCCATTTATTGTACCTTCATCTCTAATTGAAGTAAAACAAAAAACCCTTTCGTCGTACAAATACATCCGTGTGTTGCAATCATCATAAAATACACACAACAACAAAAACAGCAACAACAACAACAACAAAAACAGCAACAACAACAACAAAAACAGCAACAACAACAACAAAAACAGCAACAACAACAACAAAAACAACAAAACAAAAACAACAACAAAAACAAAAACAGCAACAACAAAAACAAAAATCGCAACAACAACAACAAACAACAACAAATTACAACACACACCAATACGAATACGACTGCACCGCCAGTACCGGAATACACGCTCCGCAAAGACCCTACGCACATCCACGTATTGCAATCGTTCCCCGTGTCTTGCAGCTGCCGTTCCGCGACCAGGCTATCCTTCTGGAGGAGTCTTGGAGTGAGCTCTTCGTGGTGGCCGCAGCCCAGTGGTCTCTCCCTCTAGACGAAGGTGGGTGCTCCTTGCGTGACCTTTGACCTTGCATGACCTTGCTTGTTGGTTCCTTGGCCTTTGTGTTCTTTTTTTTTTTCTTCCCTCTTTCGCTTTTTTTCTGTACCTCTCTTTCTCTCTCTCTCTCTCTCTCTCTCTCTCTCTCTCTCTCTCTCTCTCTCTCTCTCTCTCTCTCTCTCTCTCTCTCTCTCTCTCTCTCTCTCTCTCTCTCTCTCTCTCTCTCCTCCCCTCTCTCTCTCTCTCTCTCTCTCTCTCTCTCTCTCTCCCCCCCTCTCTCTCTCTCTCTCTCTCCCCCTCTCTCTCTCTCTCTCTCTCTCTCCTCTCTTCTCTCTCTCTCTCTCTCTCTCTCTCTCTCTCTCTCTCTCTCTCTCTCTCTCTCTCTCTCTCTCTCTCTCTCTCTCTCTCTCTCTCTCTCTCTCTCTCTCTCTCTCTCTCTCTCTCTCTCTCTCTCTCTCGCTCTCACTCTCACTCTCACTCTCTCTCAATTGATTTACAGTCTTCACTGTTCTCTCTTTATTGTCTCCTTTCTCTCTATTCATCCCTATTCATTCCTTCATATATCGTTCAGTATTTTTTCTATCTTTCTCTCGTTCTCCCTCTTGCCAAGTAAACAATTTATAAAAGTATAGAAGAGAAAGCAAAAAATAGAATCCAATTCAACAACCTAATCACAATGGAAAAGGATGATAATAGTTATGAATAGATAAATAAATAAACACACATACACACACACACACACACACACACACACACACACACACACACACACACACATATATATATATATATATATATATATATATATATATATATATATATATATATATATATATATATATATATATATATATATATATATATATTAGAATATAAGTTATATATATATATATATATATATATATATATATATATATATATATATATATATATATATATATATATATATATATATATATATATATATATATATATATATATATATACATATATATAATGAACGAACGAATCAACAAAATCAAACATAAATTTAGATCAAGAAACCCTCCCCTCACCCCCGCCCTCCCACCCACAGGGAGCTTAGTGCGGGCGTCGGGGGCGTCCCCGGAGCAGCAGGCAGCCCTCGGGCGTGAGGTGGTGGCCATGAGGGATATCATCACCCGCCTTCACGCCCTCAGAGTCGACCACACGGAGTACGCGTGTCTCAAGGCGCTCATCCTCTTCCGGCCGGGTGAGTGGGCGTGGTCTCGAGCTCCTTTTCGTCTGTTGGTTTATCTTTATATATTGTTATCACCACCACTACCACAATCATCACCACTAGCATTACTACCACCATCACCACCACCAGCACTACCATCACCAGCATCATCACCATCACCACGACCTACCACCACCATCACCACCAGCGCCACTACCACCAACATCACCATCATCACCACCACCATCATCACTAACCTCATGACAATGCCCTTGTTGCAGAGGCCAGAGGACTTCGAGACGGCTATGGGGTGGAAGTGTTGCAGGACCAGACGCAACTTATGCTACATGAGGTGAGCTGGGAGAGAGGGAGGGAGGAAGGGGAAGGAGGGAGGGAAAGGGAGGGAGGGAGGGAGGAAGGAGAATGAGGGGGGGAAAGGGAGGGAGGGAGGGAGAGGGAGAGGGAGAGGGAGGGAGGGAGGGAGGGAGGGAGGGAGGGAGGGAGAGAGAGAGAGAGAGAGAGAGAGAGAGAGAGAGAGAGAGAGAGAGAGAGAGAGAGAGAGAGAGAGAGAGAGAGAGAGAGAGAGAGAAGGAGAGGGGGAGAAGGAAGGAGAGAGAGGGAGGGAGAGTAAGGAGGTAGAGAAGGAGTGGGAGAAGGAGGGGGGAGAGAGATAGAGGATGGGAGAAGGAACTAGGGAAGAGAGAGAAAAAGGAGAAGGAGAGGGAGGGAGAAGGAGGGAAGAAGGATAGGGAGGTAAGGAAGGAGTGAGAGAGATATGTTTTTCATTTTGAAAAGTTTATTCATACTATATGCAGTGTATACACATGAATAGGCATAGGAAGAGAGAGAGGGTGAGAGAGGGAAGAGGAAGAGGGAGGGAGGGAGAGAGAGGGAGGGAGGTATGGAAGAGGTAGGGGGGTTAGGGAGGGGGGAAAGAAAGGGAGGGAGGGCGAGGGAAGGAGAGGGAATGAGAAGGGAGAGAGAGGCAGGAAGGGAAGGGAAGGAAGGAGAAAGAGGGAGGGAGTAAGGTTAGGAAGTAGGGAGGGGATGATAGGGAGGGAGGGAGGTAGGGAAGGAGAGGTAGAGAGAGGGAGAGGGAGGGATGGAGGAAGGGAGAGAGGGAGATAGAGAGAAAAAAATAATAATGAAGAAGGGAAGGAGAGTGAGAGAAAGAAACAGAGAGATAGAGAGAGAGAAAGATAGAGAGAGAGAAAGAGAAAGAGAGACAGAGAGAGAGAGAGCGAGAGAGAGAGAGAGAGATTAATCATAACAATAGCAATAAAAATAATAGTTATATAAGTAATATGAATAAACGTCATGATGATAAAAGTAACACCAATAAAAGTCACAGTCACAAAAATTACAACAGTGACAAAAACAAACAACATTCAATACCTGAACGGCATCCCTACCCCCCTTACTAACCCCCCTTCCCCCCTCAGTACCTGGCCAGCAAGGTGTGCGGCGCAGGGGGGCGTGTCCGCGCAGGGAAGCTCCTCCTCCTCCTGCCCGCCCTCGGCCACGTCTCCGCCTCCGCTGTCCAAGAGATCTTCTTCAAGAGAACCGTCGGGAACACCCCCATTGAGAGGGTCCTCTGCGACATGTTCAAGTCCAGCTGAGAGTCGGCGATTTCGTACTGCCAGCTGAGGCGGGCGGTGGATACTTGGCGCCAGCTGTTGGAAGGGAGGCTGTTCGGGACCAGCTGAGAGGGTGTGATTTGGTGCCATCTGTTGGAAGGGAGGCTTTTCGGGACCAGCTGAGAGGGTGTGCTTTGGTACCAGCTGTTGGAAGGAAGGCTTTTCAGGACCAGCTAAGAGGGTTTGATTTGGTACCAGCTGTTGGAAGGGAGGCTGTTCGGGACCAGCTGAGAGGGTGTGATTTGGTACCAGCTGTTGGAAGGGAGGCTGTTCGGGACCAGCTGAGAGGGTGTGATTTGGTGCCAGCTGTTGAGAGGCTGCCTTCGGGTTGCAGCTGAGAGTTATCAGCTGTTGGATCCAGATGAGAGCCGGTGACTTAGCACCAGCTGAGAGGAAGTGACCTCCCAGAACCATCTACGAGGGAACACACTATCTTTTAGTTGAACCATCTGTGACATTTCCAAACCAAAGGTGGCGGGAATGTCCTTTTTACGTCCCCGTCTTACAAATAAAACCCTGTGATTGGAAAATGTACTTATTCATCATTATTTTAATGCGTGCTTATCCATGGGGATGAGACAATGGTTACGCCACGTGGAATTATCAACCCTGTAATGATTGCTCGAATTTAGTTCATGTTGCAGGAAATCTTGCAAGATTGGACGAACGATGATATTTTTTTACGGGAAAATCTAATAGATGATAGTACATGGTATACATCATATGTTCCTGATATGACCTGTTTTCTCAATGTTTCTTTTTATTCTCAACTCGCATTTTAAAAAATATATATCATTTATTTATTTTTCTTAAGGAACTCGATGGCAAGCGTAACGAACTAACATGATGACGTCACTTCCTGTTCCCCTTTGACCGCCTGAGTGTATCGGCTCATGTGATTGGCTGACGTGATGAAAGCTGGGCTCTCATTGGTCCCTCTTACCTGCTTGGAGACTAGTCATATTTATGTTGTTGATGGGCCAAAATGTGTCAAAACCAGTTCAAATTTTGACCGTGATTTTTATTTATACTTTTGCTTTCCGAAAGTTCTACGCAAGCATGGATGAATTTATACCAAAGAATTGCACCGAATTTGTCCAAATTGTTAGGGTTCAATTAAGTATAATTACTCTCTTAATCCATTAAGGAAAAATGTGAATTAAATATTGTCTATCTTTATGTATGTATGTGTGTCTTTGTGTGAGTCTGCGTGATCTATATATATACATATGTATATATATATATATATATATATATATATATATATATATATATATATATATATATATATATATATATATATATATACATATATATATATATATATGTG
>NW_028234423.1:9828749-9831249 GCF_977035675.1 Penaeus japonicus | reverse complement strand
TATTAATAACAAAGACAATAGCAATAACAACAATCATAATGATAATGAAAGTGATATGCATAATAATGTCGACAGTAATAGTAGTGATGATAATTATGATAAAAAAACACCAACAACAACTGTAACAACAACAACAAAAAGAAGAATCATATAAATAATAATAATAAAAATCATGATATTCATTATCTATATGTTTTACTCGCGGCATTACTCTGGTGCTATTTATTCATATAAGTTTTATGTTATAATGTCATTAAAAGTATTCTTCAAAGTTTTCCGACAGTACTTCGCTGTAAATAGATTATGAAAGGAAATGTAGAACATCATCCTGCAAACGTTGGAGCAAGAATATGCAATGTGATTCTCATTTTCGTAAATTTAGGTAGTCTTGTCTTTAGTATATATATATATATATATATATATATATATATATATATATATATATATTTCTCTCTCTCTCTCTCTCTCTCTCTCTCTCTCTCTCTCTCTCTCTCTCTCTCTCTCTCTCTCTCTCTCTCTCTCTCTCTCTCTCTCTCTCTCTCTCTCTCTCTCTCTCTCTCTCTCTCTCTCTCTCTCTCTTTGCTTGGCTAATTTTAGTTAAGTTTACCCTCCGAATGTGTATCAATCGTTTTCTTTAACTTGAAGTGATTTTATAGTAGTCCTTAACCCTTATTATGTATTTCTATCTTATTTAAGAAAAGTATTTCGCCCTTATTTCATGATATGTTGCACCTTTCACTAATTAATAATATATCCCCTTCCCCTGTACAATAAATAGTTTGTAGCAACTTGGGAACCAGATGATTTTGTTGATCCATATGCTAGAATTATAATCTAAAACTATCATGTTCTTGCGCGAGATATAGCCATTACGGTAATCAGGACCATAAAGTGACATTGGAGTCGACAGTACTACTTCTTTCAATGATAGTATCTATTATTAGCCACGCTGTAGTTATTGTAGAGGACACGGCGGTCTGCTCCTAATATTTCTTGTTGCAGGTCAATCAAACGAGATATTATGCTGGTGGGCTGAACGAATCTCATAGTAGATATTGCATGATGTGCATAGCTTGATATCATTGCCCCGAGTGAGGGAAGGAGAGAGAGAGATAGACAGAGAGAGGGAGAGGGGGGGGGGGGAGACAGAGAGAGAAAGCGAGAGTGAGGGTGAGAGAGAGAGAGAGGGTGAGTGAGAGAGAGAGAGAGAAAGAGAGAAAGAGAAAAAGAGAGAGAGAGAGAGAGGTCACTATGCTCGGGGGAAGACTGCCTGATGCCCGAGACGGTAGATTCTTAATCCGAGGAAATAAAACAAAAATGAAGTAGGAAGAGTGCTAAAGCGACAACGACTCTCACTATGTATGACAAAGACAAATTAATTGTATTTCAGTGAGATATTTTAGCCTTTGAGAGAGAATCAATATTGACGACTGGACACGATGTATATATTCGTTTCTTGGCCTATTTACACCGCCCGACTGAAGGTTCATTGAAACGGCCGGCATATAAAGGACTCTTTGATCTGTCAATTTTTTCCAAGGACTTGAAGATAATGTTTAAGTAAACTGTTCATTCAGACAGAGAACTATTTCCTCTTGAATTACTGTATTGCAGTAAGAAACCTTCAGCTAATTTTTGGTGAAATTTGTATAGTACTTCGTTATATTGAGTTTTATAGTATAACATTAGGCTTTACAAAACAAAAATTTCCTATTACAGTTGACTTATGAATGTTTTTGCCAGGAAATAGGCAAGGAAAGTGACACTCTATCAGTCCTCTCAAGCTAAGGACAAAATGACGATTTCTTTGATTTTGGAAAATGTTTGTGTCTATTTACCTATTATTCTTGAATCCTCATTGGTAATTACGGTAACTTACTGGTTATAAGAATAGTCATTAAGTCACGATATCATTTCCCGCATTGCGCTATATCATTCTATAAAGAAATTATTATGTTGTTTTGTGGAAATTTGCATTTATGTTTCTTGCTGAGTTATCCCTACAAAATGATTTGTATCTATGAGGATATTCAGGGCAGCCGTTTTCAAAAGATTAATTTGCTTCAAAACATGGCTAAAATTATATCAATTTACTCTCTTTGACAAGTAATTATCAACCATATCTTCGGCATTTCCACTCACTCTAGAAATATGTCCATCTTCATGTATTGAGTTTGATATCCTCCCAAAATTGAATTCAAGCCTATCATTTCAATATATTTATTTTTTTACTGTGCGAGTCAAAACATATGTTACATCGCAAAACACACACAAAAACAAGGAAACTACAAATAAAAAGAAATACAAACTAGTTTTGTTGAGCGAAGCGACACCGATGATGAAACCAAACACCATAATCCCAAGGACAGTCGTGGCAACCAACAGTACCCGTTCCATACCCGTTCTCGACCGCCAGAAATTGATCATTCTCCCTGACCTGCGGAGGAGGAAAAGGGATTAACACTTTCTTAAAAGAGGAAAAGGGATGAACAGTTTCTTA
>NW_028234423.1:9786249-9798749 GCF_977035675.1 Penaeus japonicus | reverse complement strand
TTTTAGAGATTTTCACACAATATCAACATTAACACATTATCTTATTAAGACACAATATCCTTCTATCAGGAAAACTGGGATGATCTAAAGGTTCCACAATTTGTTAATTTGTTCACTGCCTTTATCTGAATACACCCATAATGACATACACATCAAGAGTAGAGCATGCACATACATAACAGTTTGTAGCTAAAAATCTGATCATATACATAAACAAAAAAAAAGGAAACATGTAAAGAGTTATCAATTAAAGTAGAAAGTGATACAATTTATTTCAACTAGAAACCAAATTGTGCTTTGTAATCACTTTCACTCATTGCATTTTATATCAATCAAACTACATTTCTTCCACATCAGTTCCTCTTCCTTTGCAAATCTGTTTCCGGTACTGACTGTGACCTTGCTCCTTTCCCTAATTTTCTCATACCTAGATTATATTTTCATCAAATTAACTAATCTCCCCAAATCTAACTACAAATGCTAACCTATCCTAACTCAGCCATTGTTTTGTTAACTATTCTTTTTCATTTGTAAAAGAACACTGAACAATCAGAAAAGAAATAAAGGAAAATAATGCACCCATCATTTTGATATAAGGAGGGCACAGTTCATTTCCCCTTTAGCAAAAAGCAAATCTCAGCTGGTGGACTAAGCTACTGGACCACAATGTACTATAAACAAAAACATACATTCCTACATTCCTATCGGTCTACTCTACTCATCACATTTACCTTCAATACAAAATATTTCCTACATATAAAATTAGCATCTCTATCCTGCAACAAAATATACACAAATCCTCAGCCATTTCTACTGATTGTCAAAGTGAAAACCCACAAACACCCTCAATGCAGATTGCTGCCTCCTTTGTCTCTGTAAAAAGGGAGGATTATGCATCACCATACAAAAGCAAAGACACCCTTTGTGAAATGGATGTAGGCCTTATCTCAAAGACAACTTAGAAAAACTAGACTCTTATGAACTGGAACCAATGAGCCAGTGAATGACTTATGTAAATTTTCCATTTCCTCAACAGCTAATGTTGATGAGCCTGCGATTAATGAAGCATTATTATTTTAAAGCCTCCATTCCCTTATGTTTTGAGGCTGACTGGAGATGCTGGAAGAAAATTGTTCCTTTCTATCCTAGTTCATGATGTACAGGTACTTAAGACCAATTTCTGAAACTTTTTCCTATTTTTTACCTTAAGAAAATATATAAAATGTTAATGATAAATTCATGGCATCTTGGCATAAACCACAATAAGTAACTTGTTAGTATCCAACACACTACTTATAAAGGGCAGCAATCTGATTGTATATTTTCTGTAATAATGCCCAATTAATAAATTATATGTTTATATACTGGTGAGTCACTTTTTATTTCAAATACAATTTTTCAAAAGATGACAGCCACTATCTGCTCTAATTCAAAGCAGCAGCTGTTTGATTTTTAAAAATAAATATTCACTATTCAAGCAGAAGTAACTGCATATACATTCAGTTTATAATGACAACTTTCCTAGTCTAATTGTGTTTTTTTGCTTTCTTTTTCTTCACATAGTGCAAGTGCAAGTAACCTTATTCAATGACTCGGTTCTCCTTATAAAAAAAATATATATATATATCATATACTGTATATCACAAACATACTTAGATTGTCCTGCAAAGAGTTACTAAAGAGACATTTCCACTTGCTACAACATTTTCCATATAAAAATTATTAAAGTACAAAAATCTCTCTCTGTTATTGTTTTTTCTTCTGATCATCAAAGTCTAAGTCATATAATAAATCTATTGCATTTATCATACTTGTGTGTTACCGTTACATTGCATCTGTCATTTTGCATCAGAATTCACAAACAATCCAGCTTTTGCACAGTATTCATCATAATAAGAGCTGCTAGTGATCACAATTGTTAATTCAACATATACCTGTTAACTTTCTCTAATGATGATGGCTGAATTAATTGTAAAGAGTTTCAAGCAATCAGTGTCTGCAAAGGGACTAAGTAATGCCCAATGCCACAAGAAAAGAAAAAGAAAAGAGGATGAAGAGTTACCTAACATTAGTAAGATTTTCCCCGCACAAAAATCATTACCAATTTTGTGACATTTTAGCTGCCTATATTGCTGATATTCCACAAGAACTGCCTTCCTTTTCACCTAAATTTGTGACATTTTAGCTGCCTATATAGCTGACCTTCCACAAGGACTGCCTTCCCTTTTCTCCTCGGATTTCTTTACATCTAGTTTACTGAAGACGTTCACTGTGTTACCAACAAGTGCAGCCATTAAGCTCCTACCCCAGAAGATGATCATCGTAGTTAAACTTAAGCAAGCATCTTAGCATTCATGTACTTGGAAATTATGCATAAAATGAAAATAATGCAGTATATGATTTATGCAAAAGCACAATATATCTTGAATCTAAACATAAAATTGTTTTTTTTTAATGGAAGTCAGATTTCCCATTATATTACACCTAGAAAATGGTAATAATATATAAGTATAGCTCCACATAAATACAAAATGGTTTCATTTATTCCTAACTATCAAAAGGGTAATGTTAAAACAGCCTAAACATAACATTGGTTTTATACAATAAGAGGCAACTAACCCTGCAATATATACTCACAGTCACCAGCACCGTAATCTGCATACTTCTCCCGACAATACAAAATACAGAGAGAGCAAAAGTACATTGGTTTGAAATTCACCGAGATTAGAACAGCAACCAACAGTCATGGAAGAATCCTTTTATACATTACACCATAAGAGTGAATGAGAGGAACAAAAAGAGGAGAGAGGATAGACTGAAGAAGAAAAAATTACTATCATCCCTTTCAATCATCTTCCTCTTGCTGCACTGTGAATGCTACGTGGGAGTTCACCTCATCCTTCCTTGTTGGTGCCATATTCCTCATATTCATAATCATCATCATAATCCTCGCCATTGTCCCCTGTGTCTTCATCCTCATCTTCGTCCCCTTCCTCATCCTCTTCATCAAGGAGGAAGTCAGAGAGGAAGTCTCGTAGTTCCTGAGCTGCTTGAAGTCGTCCTCCTGGAGCTGCCTCTTCTACACACTCTGCAAGAAGCTCCTCCACAGTTGCCCTGTCTGCAGCAGGGATGTTGTGTAGTAAACCTGATGGACAGATCAAGGAATCAAAAGAGTGCTTTAATAAATGCCTTTCCAATATCTTACTTCATTTAACCCATTCGCACCGGTTGACGTACTATCACGAGGTAAAAAAATGTCCCCGGACCCAGGTGACATCTGGAGACGTGCATTTTCTCAGAGTTCCAGGACGGGCAACGTGACGTGCTGAAACGTCAGCAACAGATCGCTAGATTGTTTTCCAATATAATCATTTTACGTAATTTCTTAGACTCTGTTACTTTTGTTTAGGTGTTTGAGTGTCATAAAATGAGATATAATGTTTAAAAAAATGACGTCACAGAAAACTAGGTGACATTGATGACATCATGGTAATTTCTGCTTCTTGATCGGTTGAATAAAAAGATCTGAGTCAAAAAACTATTGTAAAATCAAATATGTTTGGCCAAGAAATAAAATAAAGTAAAAAATTACTAATGCAATACTACTTCACGAGGTGCAAGTACATGCTCATATGTACGTGTAAAAAAAAAAAAAAAGTATAAAACATGTTTTTGATACCCCACTAAGAGAATTCTTCCATTTTCCTTTGGTATTTTCACATAGAAGTGAAGAATATAGGCAAAGTTCAATCAAATAAAGCTAAAAAGGTATTACTGTAACATATTTTTCAACTAAGATAACTCCTCTGAACATGGCACTATTTTTACATGTCTTTACATTATAGACGCATTCATGAAAACCACAAGAATAGGGTGAGTGAAAAACACTCTGAGAAGATCAGCTCGGCCCTACACAGGAAGAAAGCACCCCAGCAGGAAGCGTCACATGCTAGTTATCTTCCCAGCATTAGCGAGAGTAGGCAAAAATAAGTCCCATCGTGAATGGGTTAATTGAAATAAATGGAGAGCAAACAAATATTTTCTTTTCAGAATATAATAATTCTTTTTCATTGCTATCCAATGTAATGATCATAATAAAGAAACTCTTATAAACAGTATCACTATTATTATCACATTTCATACCCCTTGTCATCCTTGGCTGCTGATGGCTGCTAGAAGTTGAGCTGAAGTAATCTACATACTTGTGCTGCTTCATGTCACTCAGGATCATTGCACACACAGCTGCATACATGAGGTGTCCCACGTCTTCTACACGTGAACACATCTCATCTGTATCGTGGCCTTCTCTATATATTTCACTTGTAAACTTCTGGAAACACTCCTTGTTGCATACCTCATGATTCTGTGTTTCCCGTGTATCTTCGTAATCATCTAAAAGAATAAAGATAAAATGCAATAAAGCCAGCACTTCACAAATGCTTAACAAGAACTGTACAGAGCTGCTGAAAGCCCAATACACCATATCAAGATTAACCCATTGCGGACAGGTGTCATGACATATGCGACACATGATTTTTGGCTTGACAGAGGGCATCATGACATTCATGACAATAGCTGTCACAGTATTTTTGATGTTGGGGTGGATGGCTGTGTTTCTTTACTATAATAAAAGTAATAACTTTATTTAATGACTGATGATGATGACTGCATTCATAATTACCATAAATGCTGCAATATTCAGCAAAATTGGTTTAATCAGTTGTCAATGGTTATTTCTTTCATTTTTGCCTATGAAAATACACAAATACAAAAAAAATGAAGTTGCTCTTTGACCTCCCATAAAACTACAATACTTTTATGCCACCAAGTATAAAGAATATAATAAGCTGATATGGACACTATTCCAGAACTTTAAGACTACTGCAACATTTCTCAAGCTTGTCATATAGCACACATACATCTCACAATACAGTAAAACATAAAAAGCAATGAAGACAAATATAGCTTTAGTATTATCATGCAGGTTGTAATATGTCCCTTGAAGTTTCCTCACACTGAAATAAAACCCATCTGGGGTGTCACACAGGTGGCATTAGTGCCCATCCTAGGCAGTCGGCACCCAAATTTATTCCCATCTGCAGTGGGTTAATGATCACAAAGTAAAATGAAACAGAGCAGGATCACAATTCCACATACCTCTGAAGAGAGATTTGTCAATTATTGCCATGTTAGCCAGATCTATGAGCACCACCTCTCCCTCCTTGTTGAGGGAGCAAGAGAGAGGGAGGGGAGCAAGAGGGAGGGAAGGGAGCAAGAGAGAGGGAAGGGAGCAAGAGAGAGGGAAGGGAGCAAGAGAGAGGGAAGGGAGCAAGAGAGAGGGAAGGGAGCAAGAGAGAGGGAGGGGAGCAAGAGGGAGGGAAGGGAGCAAGAGAGAGGGAAGGGAGCAAGAGAGAGGGAAGGGAGCAAGAGAGAGGGAAGGGAGCAAGAGAGAGGGAAGGGAGCAAGAGAGAGGGAAGGGAGCAAGAGAGAGGGAGGGGAGCAAGAGAGAGGGAAGGGAGCAAGAGAGAGGGAAGGGAGCAAGAGAGAGGGAAGGGAGCAAGAGAGAGGGAAGGGAGCAAGAGAGAGGGAAGGGAGCAAGAGAGAGGGAAGGGAGCAAGAGAGAGGGAAGGGAGCAAGAGAGAGGGAAGGGAGCAAGAGAGAGGGAAGGGAGCAAGAGAGAGGGAAGGGAGCAAGAGAGAGGGAAGGGAGCAAGAGAGAGGGAAGGGAGCAAGAGAGAGGGAAGGGAGCAAGAGAGAGAGAGGGGGGAAAGAGAGAGGGAGGGGAGCAAGAGAGAGGGAAGGGAGCAAGAGAGAGGGAAGGGAGCAAGAGGGAGGGAAGGGAGCAAGAGAGAGGGAAGGGAGCAAGAGTGAGGGAAGGGAGCAAGAGAGAGGGAAGGGAGCAAGAGAGAGGGAAGGGAGCAAGAGAGAGGGAAGGGAGCAAGAGAGAGGGAAGGGAGCAAGAGGGAGGGAAGGGAGCAAGAGAGAGGGAAGGGAGCAAGAGAGAGGGAAGGGAGCAAGAGAGAGGGAAGGGAGCAAGAGAGAGGGAAGGGAGCAAGAGAGAGGGAAGGGAGCAAGAGAGAGGGAAGGGAGCAAGAGAGAGGGAAGGGAGCAAGAGAGAGGGAAGGGAGCAAGAGAGAGGGAAGGGAGCAAGAGAGAGGGAAGGGAGCAAGAGAGAGGGAAGGGAGCAAGAGAGAGGGAAGGGAGCAAGAGAGAGGGAAGGGAGCAAGAGAGAGGGAAGGGAGCAAGAGAGAGGGAAGGGAGCAAGAGAGAGGGAAGGGAGCAAGAGAGAGGGAAGGGAGCAAGAGAGAGGGAGGGGAGCAAGAGAGAGGGAAGGGAGCAAGAGAGAGGGAAGGGAGCAAGAGAGAGGGAAGGGAGCAAGAGAGAGGGAAGGGAGCAAGAGAGAGGGAAGGGAGCAAGAGGGAGGGAAGGGAGCAAGAGAGAGGGAAGGGAGCAAGAGAGAGGGAAGGGAGCAAGAGAGAGGGAAGGGAGCAAGAGAGAGGGAGGGGAGCAAGAGAGAGGGAAGGGAGCAAGAGAGAGGGAAGGGAGCAAGAGAAAGGGAAGGGAGCAAGAGAGAGGGAAGGGAGCAAGAGAGAGGGAAGGGAGCAAGAGAGAGGGAAGGGAGCAAGAGAGAGGGAAGGGAGCAAGAGAGAGGGAAGGGAGCAAGAGAGAGGGAAGGGAGCAAGAGAGAGGGAAGGGAGCAAGAGAGAGGGAAGGGAGCAAGAGAGAGGGAGAGGAGAAAGAGAAAGGGAGAGGAGAAAGAGCGAGGGAGAGGGGAAAGAGAGAGGGAAAGGGGAAAAGAAGAGGGAGGGGAGCAAGAGGGAGGGAAGGGAGCAAGAGAGAGGGAAGGGAGCAAGAGAAAGGGAGAGGAGAAAGAGAGAGGGAAGGGAGCAAGAGAGAGGGAAGGGAGCAAGAGAGAGGGAAGGGAGCAAGAGAGAGGGAAGGGAGCAAGAGAGAGGGAAGGGAGCAAGAGAGAGGGAAGGGAGCAAGAGAGAGGGAAGGGAGCAAGAGAGAGGGAAGGGAGCAAGAGAGAGGGAAGGGAGCAAGAGAGAGGGAAGGGAGCAAGAGAGAGGGAAGGGAGCAAGAGAGAGGGAAGGGAGCAAGAGAGAGGGAAGGGAGCAAGAGAGAGGGAAGGGAGCAAGAGAGAGGGAAGGGAGCAAGAGAGAGGGAAGGGAGCAAGAGAGAGGGAGGGGAGCAAGAGGGAGGGAAGGGAGCAAGAGAGAGGGAGGGGAGAAAGAGAGAGGGAAGGGAGCAAGAGAGAGGGAAGGGAGGAAGAGGGAGGGAAGGGAGCAAGAGAGAGGGAAGGGAGCAAGAGAGAGGGGGGAGCAAGAGAGAGGGAAGGGAGCAAGAGAGAGGGAAGGGAGCAAGAGAGAGGGAAGGGAGCAAGAGAGAGGGAAGGGAGCAAGAGAGAGGGAAGGGAGCAAGAGAGAGGGAAGGGAGCAAGAGAGAGGGAAGGGAGCAAGAGAGAGGGAGGGGAGCAAGAGGGAGGGAAGGGAGCAAGAGAGAGGGAAGGGAGCAAGAGAGAGGGAGGGGAGCAAGAGGGAGGGAAGGGAGCAAGAGAGAGGGAAGGGAGCAAGAGAGAGGGAAGGGAGCAAGAGAGAGGGAAGGGAGGAAGAGAGAGAGGAAGGGAGAAAGAGAGAAGGGAAGGGAGAAAGAGAGAGGGGGAGGGAGGAAGAGAGAGAGGGGAAGGGAGAAAGAGAGAAGGGAAGGGAGTAAGAGAGAGGGGAAGGGAGTAAGAGAGAGAGGGGAAGGGAGTAAGAGAGAGAGGGGAAGGGAGTAAGAGAGAGAGAGGAAGGGAGTAAGAGAGAAGGGAAGGGAGTAAGAGAGAGGGGAAGGGAGTAAGAGAGAGAGGGGAAGGGAGTAAGAGAGAAGGGAAGGGAGTAAGAGAGAGGGGAAGGGAGTAAGAGAGAGAGGGGAAGGGAGGAAGAGAGAGGGAAGGGAGCAAGAGAGAGGGAAGGGAGCAAGAGAGAGGGAAGGGAGCAAGAGAGAGGGAGGGGAGCAAGAGGGAGGGAAGGGAGCAAGAGAGAGGGAAGGGAGCAAGAGAGAGGGAAGGGAGCAAGAGAGAGGGAAGGGAGCAAGAGAGAGGGGGGGGAGCAAGAGAGAGGGAAGGGAGCAAGAGAGAGGGAAGGGAGCAAGAGAGAGGGAGGGGAGAAAGAGAGAGGGAGGGAGCAAGAGAGAGGGAAGGGAGCAAGAGAGAGGGAAGGGAGCAAGAGAGAGGGAGGGGAGCAAGAGGGAGGGAAGGGAGCAAGAGAGAGGGAAGGGAGCAAGAGGGAGGGAAGGGAGCAAGAGAGAGGGAAGGGAGCAAGAGAGAGGGAAGGGAGCAAGAGAGAGGGAAGGGAGCAAGAGAGAGGGAGGGGAGCAAGAGGGAGGGAAGGGAGCAAGAGAGAGGGAAGGGAGCAAGAGAGAGGGAAGGGAGAAAGAGAGAAAGGAGAAAAAGAGAGAGAGAGGAGAAAAAGAGAGGGAGAGGGGGAAATGAGAGAGGGAAAGGGGAGAAAATGGAAAGAGGAGAGGGGAGCAATTGAGGAGGGAGAGGGAGCAAGAGAAAGAGGAAAGTGGTAGCAAGAGAAGAGGGGAGGTGAGCAAGTGAGAGGGAGAGAGGAGCAAGAGAGCAGAGGAAGGGAGCAAGAGAGTAAGGGATGAGCGGAGCGAGAGAGAGAGGACGAGGGAGGCACGAGAGTGAGGAGAGAGAGAGAGAGGAGAGAGAGAGAGAGAGAGAGCGGAGAGAGGGAGGCTGACGAGAGAGGCGCGAGCGGGAGAGAGAGGGAGAGAGAGAGGAGAGAGGAGAGGAGAGGAGAGATAGCGAAAAGAGAGAGAGAGGAGAGGAGAGGAGAGACAGCGAAACGAGAGAGAGATGAGAGGAGAGGAGAGGAGAGAGATGAGAGGCGAGATGCGGCGAGAGTTGAGAGAGGAGAGAGAGAGGAGAGAGAGAGGAGAGAGAGAGGAGAGAGAGAGGAGAGGAGAAAAGAGAAAGAAAGGAGAGAGGGAGAGAGAGTATAACATATATTAACATTATACACCTTCTGTTCTCTCACCAAATGTGTATACATACGGGTAATTTTTCCTGGTGATTCCAATGTGGTGCAGCAGCTTGTAGAGTGAACGGGATGTCAGTTCCTGGGGTCTTCCCAGGTAAGATTTCTTGGCTGCAACACGAATTGTGCAACCCACTCCCAAGCTAGCATTGTTGCAGACCAAGTCATCCAATCGGGAAAATCGATCAGAAGATGGCACCTAAAAGCATGAAATTATTTTTATTCCAATTTGCAATAGATCACCCAAACTTTACATTCATTAAGATAAATAAATTAAAACAGATATATATATAGAGATAGAGATCCAGATCCACAAGCAAATTAGATGATATCCATCTGTCTATTTATATGCATGCAGTCAAAAGAAAAACACGCAAAAACCAAATATGGAAATTACAACCTAGCTATGAAGAGACCTCTGAATTAATCCCACAGGGAGTTGGCTTCCACAGAAACCTCATGATGAAGTCAAGAAAAGATTTATTCTCCAGAGAGGAGAAAGAAAGAATGGAAGACAAAGACAAGACAAATGTATACAAGATTATGAATACCCAAAAGGAAAGAAATCAAACTATTAAGTATAGACAAATAGTTTGAGATATTTATGATAATGGGTTTCAAAAATATATATATATATATAATGATAAATACAAATACATAAACAATATATAGACTGCTCATGAGTGAAATCCCAAGCTTTAAAAAGGAGCCAGCAAGGTAAGCTTTGAAACATCACCATTAATGCAACAAATAATTGTAACATCACATGCAGCTATATCTAGCGGACGGATGATAAAGACTGCCAGCTAACAAGAATAATAGATTTAGAAGATTTAAAAATCAAAATAATACCTTTGTTTCTGAGCTGCTCAAAATGTACCCCCAAGGAAGAAGTCATTCACAATGTCAATAACAGAGAGGAAGATGAGAATGGCCAATAAATTTAAATTACATTAAAGTCATAATTTACATGAAATCATAGGTCTCAAAACAGATATGTAGGTACCGATACTTTAGATTAATAACCATACTAATGCTCAATATACTCAAAAAATAATCAAACAAACTTTAATTACAAACTTTTATAATACCTGAGAAAATATTTAACTACAATACTTAGTTCAAATTCTGAGGAAAGACAGAAAGAGAGAGGTATATGTATAGTGATATATGTAAAATATATACACAAATAAAAATGTATCATCAACGTTAATAATAACAATACTACAACACAAATCATTATCAACATCAACTACACATAAACAGCAACTACCATAATACCATACATAAATACATACAGTAAACCCTTAATTCAACACTTTGAGTACCATAATACCACAAAACACTGAACGATTGTAAACTTGGATAAAATAAGGAATTAATATTTATCTGTCCAGGCTCTCATCAAAATATAAGAGCCATAATGAACATGGAAAGTTTCCCTGGATATCCACCATCTCAAGCCAAGTAACATGGTTACTTGGGTGATACCCCTTGAGAATGGACCAATCAGGAATGCATCAAGTCAGAGTACTGGCTCATGCAATACCAAAAAAATTGAAATCTTTTGATATTCAAGCACGACCATAAGTTAGAATACCAGCCCCTCCAGAGGATGCAAGGCCAGATCAAGAAGGTTTAAAATCTTGCAATGTGTACGTGTCTAATGTTGCACTAAATTCAAGTTGGGTACTCAAAGGATTAGCAAATCCCAAAATAACAGTTTTTGGATCTAGCAAGCATTATATAACCTTGAAATTGTCCCTTATCAAGAGACTATTCAGCACTGATCATAATTAAAAAACAACATCTTAGTTGCAAACAACTGATGCTGAGCATCCTCTATAAGAAAACTTTACTCTCATTCCTACTTCATCTCCAACTGCTTGTACATTTCTAAGGAATTTCAAGACTGAGGATTCCCCATCACCATATCATTCAGATACTGAATACAGATTACTGTATATTACATAAAAGCTCTTACATGAAAAAGCAATGAGAGGTTCTCCCCTTAAATACACTCAATTTAACCCTCTCTGGACGGGTGGTACAGTACTGTACCGCGCATTCAAAAGCCCAGTGGCCGGGCGGCACAGTATGTTATTTTTTTTGTGGTGTATCCCACCACAACACATCCCCCATCCCCCGTTGTTATATTCCCCCACCCCCCCTTATGCCAGCCATTCAATTGATTTAGGCCTAATAATTCGAAAGCCCCGGCATTGGGACATTCAAGGCTGGAATGCCCCCGTCGTAAGTGGGTTAAGACTTTAAGCATGTACCCCTTCCTCTTTACTCTTCTATTGAAACAGAGTTACTGTATCACATGGTGCAAATATAAATTCCCTCTTTTCTTTACCTTTACATCTTCAAAGCTTCTAAAACAAAAATTCCTACCTTAACAGACAGTTTGTGCAAGTCACCAAGGTGTGCCTCATAGGACACATCTGCATCATGAACATGTGGAGTATCTGACGACAGGGTTAAAAATCCTGCTGATATATCTTCACAAAGATCCTGCCCAAAGCACAAAGGACAGGTCTCTTCCTGCAAGGAAAGAAGTAGGATATAGTCATAAATACTTTTTAGTTAACTCTCCACTCTTTCTGTAATTAAAATCTGTTAAATATGTTCTTTCTTTCTTTCTTTCTTTATGTAATTCCATTACCTGTGTTCAAATCCATTTGAAACTTGCTGTGATTTATTTAAATATTTGAGATAGTGGTGAAATGTCAAGCAAATGCCACAGTCCAAGTGTCTGAAATGCAAAGGAACCTTCACTACATATATTCATGTAAGGCAAAGCTTCCAATGGTTCTTTTCTTGACAATGCATTTACCTGAGAGGTCTACAAGCTTCAAATTACAAGAGGTTCACTGGCTGACTGGGACACAGACCACCATAGCTAGTGTCAAAAGCACATAGGCCAGTGACAAACGCACAGGGTACTCTAAACAATGACCAAACTGCTTGGAATGAGATCAACACATGGGAAATCATTTCTTAAACTATTCATTGCCAATCAAGGGAAAATGGATGATCCATTTCTTTTATTTTCAAAATTTCTTTACTATCTCATTTTAAGAATATCTCTTTTATTTCTAACATTGTTTTATGTTTGTATAATCATCTATCTATCAGATTCTATGCATCAGTCACTTCCATGTATATTTAATGCATATATAGCTCTCCATACCTGATCTTTTCTGAAATTGTCACAATTTCTTTCACAATTATCACCTCAGCCATCACTTCCTTCAGCTTTCATACTCAAAAGCCCACATTTTCCAAATATCACCCTGTATATGACATAAAGTTTCCCTGAATTACCAAGCCAACATTGAAGGTGATGCAACCTTGAATTCAATTAGGATCTAAATAAAAGTGACCACAACCTACCTTGGCCAATTCTTGAAACAGATCCGCAAACACATTGAGATTGCCCTCCTTGTTCCCTGTGCGCAAAGGGTGA
>NW_028234423.1:9761249-9781249 GCF_977035675.1 Penaeus japonicus | reverse complement strand
TTTGTGTTAAATAGTTTGTATAGACATTTCAAGTTTTTTTTTTATTTTTTTAGTTAATGGAAATGTATTGGATACGTTTGGTTCCATTTATTTATTTTTTTTTGTTTTTATTAATGGAAATGTATTGGATACGTTTGGTTCCATTTATTTATTTTTTTTTTTTTTATTAATGGAAATGTATTGGTTACGTTTGGTTCCATTTATTTATTTTTTTTTTATTTTTTTTTTTTTTTTTTATTAATGGAAATTTTTTGGTTCCGTTTGGTTCCTTTTATTTATTTTTTTTTTTTTTTATTAATGGAAATGTATTGGATACGTTTGGTTCCGTTTATTTATTTGCTTTTTTTTTTTTTTTTTTTTATTAATGGAAATGTATTGGATACGTTTGGTTCCATTTATTTATTTTTTTTTTTTTTTTTATTAATGGAAATGTATTGGATACGTTTGGTTCCATTTATTTATTTTTTTATTTTTTTATTAATGGAAATGTATTGGATACGTTTGGTTCCATTTATTTATTTTTTTTTTTTTTTATTAATGGAAATGTATTGGATACGTTTGGTTCCATTTATTTATTTTTTTTTTTTTTTTTTTATTAATGGAAATGTATTGGATACGTTTGGTTCCATTTATTTATTTTTTTTTTTTTTTAGTTAATGGAAATGTATTGGATACGTTTGGTTCCATTTATTTATTTTTTTTTTTTTTTTTTTTTTTTTTTTTTTTTTTTTTTTATTAATGGAAATTTATTGGTTACGTTTGGTTCCATTTATTTATTTTTTTTTTTTTTTTTATTAATGGAAATGTATTGGATACGTTTGGTTCCATTTATTTATTTTTTTTTTTTTTTATTAATGGAAATGTATTGGATACGTTTGGTTCCATTTATTTATTTTTTTTTTTTTTTATTAATGGAAATGTATTGGATACGTTTGGTTCCATTTATTTATTTTTTTTTTTTTTTATTAATGGAAATGTATTGGATACGTTTGGTTCCATTTATTTATTTTTTTTTTTTTTTTATTAATGGAAATGTATTGGATACGTTTGGTTCCATTTATTTATTTTTTTTTTTTTTTATTAATGGAAATGTATTGGATACGTTTGGTTCCATTTATTTATTTTTTTTTTTTTTTTATTAATGGAAATGTATTGGATACGTTTGGTTCCATTTATTTATTTTTTTTTTTTTTTATTAATGGAAATGTATTGGATACGTTTGGTTCCATTTATTTATTTTTTTTTTTTTTTATTAATGGAAATGTATTGGATACGTTTGGTTCCATTTATTTATTTTTTTTTTTTTTTATTAATGGAAATGTATTGGATACGTTTGGTTCCATTTATTTATTTTTTTTTTTTTTTATTAATGGAAATGTATTGGATACGTTTGGTTCCATTTATTTATTTTTTTTTTTTTTTATTAATGGAAATGTATTGGATACGTTTGGTTCCATTTATTTATTTTTTTTTTTTTTTATTAATGGAAATGTATTGGATACGTTTGGTTCCATTTATTTATTTTTTTTTTTTTTTATTAATGGAAATGTATTGGATACGTTTGGTTCCATTTATTTATTTTTTTTTTTTTTTTATTAATGGAAATGTATTGGATACGTTTGGTTCCATTTATTTATTTTTTTTTTTTTTTATTAATGGAAATGTATTGGATACGTTTGGTTCCATTTATTTATTTTTTTTTTTTTTTATTAATGGAAATGTATTGGATACGTTTGGTTCCATTTATTTATTTTTTTTTTTTTTTTTATTAATGGAAATGTATTGGATACGTTTGGTTCCATTTATTTATTTTTTTTTTTTTTTATTAATGGAAATGTATTGGATACGTTTGGTTCCATTTATTTATTTTTTTTTTTTTTTTTATTAATGGAAATGTATTGGATACGTTTGGTTCCATTTATTTATTTTTTTTTTTTTTTATTAATGGAAATGTATTGGATACGTTTGGTTCCATTTATTTATTTTTTTTTTTTTTTATTAATGGAAATGTATTGGATACGTTTGGTTCCATTTATTTATTTTTTTTTTTTTTTTATTAATGGAAATGTATTGGATACGTTTGGTTCCATTTATTTATTTTTTTTTTTTTTTATTAATGGAAATGTATTGGATACGTTTGGTTCCATTTATCTATTTTTTTTTTTTTTTTATTTTTTTAGTTAATGGAAATGTATTGGATACGTTTGGTTCCATTTATTTATTTTTTTTTTTTTTTTATTAATGGAAATGTATTGGATACGTTTGGTTCCATTTATTTATTTTTTTTTTTTTTTATTAATGGAAATGTATTGGATACGTTTGGTTCCGTTGAGTTATTTTTTTTTTTTTTTATTAATGGAAATGTATTGGATACGTTTGGTTCCGTTGATTTATTTTTTTTTTTTTTTTTTTATTAATGGAAATGTATTGGATACGTTTGGTTCCATTTATTTATTTTTTTTTTTTTTTATTAATGGAAATGTATTGGATACGTTTGGTTCCATTTATTTATTTTTTTTTTTTTTTATTAATGGAAATGTATTGGATACGTTTGGTTCCATTTATTTATTTTTTTTTTTTTTTTTTTTTTTGACGCCCCACTAATTTGAGCTTAATAGAATGTAGAAAGGAAGGAAATTTCTTTTGGACTATGCCAACTCCTGAGCATGCCAAGGAAGTTAATTGTCATTTTCCAACTGGCTTTTTTCTCGTTCTTTACCAGTGTTTTACAACTATTCAATTCTA
Source organism: Penaeus japonicus (assembly GCF_977035675.1). Lineage (NCBI taxonomy): Eukaryota > Metazoa > Arthropoda > Malacostraca > Decapoda > Penaeidae > Penaeus > Penaeus japonicus. The sequence continues at coordinate 9,778,504 of NW_028234423.1, read as the reverse complement.
ATATTATTCAAAATTAGTATTTTTCTTTCTTCATATCTTTGATGTACTAATTTTCTTTTCTGATGATAATGCTTTTACAACAAATGACAAGTAAAATTTGGATGGTTCTCTAATGTTGCACAAAGTGATTTGAAAATAAATTATGCAAGAATTCAGTGTCATATCAAAGAACATAAAAGACTAAATACATGTAGTTGATCTTATTTGATAATAGATGTTAAGTGATGCACCAGTAGAATTCATTTATAGTACACTTGTATATAGCTCTCACTCTATGAATGAATTTTTAAAATATTTATATGAGCTGTATAGTTTTCTATTCAGGAATTCCTTCATAACTCAACTTAAAAAGATATTAGTCAATTTTCTAATTGCACAGCTCTTCAGTTATTGTCTCCTTTGTTCCCTAATATTAGGTTCAACTAATGTGAAAAATCCTAATTTACAAAAAGAGGTTTCAGTCAAAGGAAAAGAAAATTATATGAGAAAAATTTTATTTATCAAATTAGAGAAACAGAATGTCATTGGGGACTATACATCGTTCAGGAATTCATAACGACATCTAATTAAAGAGATTAATACGAAGATGCAGCTCCTGTAGATATCCCTTTAAACTGGCTTCAATTTACAATGCAAATACTGTTGGAATGCTATGGCACCTATCTGTATAAAGTTATATTTCCTCTGTATAAGCCTATTCACCTTTCCAATATTTGTTTACAAATGATAAGAGAAAAATATCATTAAAACAAACCAAAAGAAAAAAAGGAATACTTCTCAATTCCATTCTTAAGTACTGACAGGATTTATCATATAAAACAATTAATATCAACACAATAATCATTGTAATCATCAAAATAAATAAATTAACAAGAGAAGAAAAAAATCCACATTTCATCTTTGACTTCAGTCTTGTGAGCATATATCAGACTTATACTCTGTATGTAATAACAGAAAAAGTTGGGTGAATATATCTACATCATATATACAAATTTGAAATTCAAATCCTATTTACATTATTGATCCTGTGTTGTGTCCTAAAGCTAAACATTCTTCTAAAATCTTTGCTTTCCACAAAGTTGGCAAGATTTATCCCCAGTAGTTCTTGCATATTCTACATCATTTTAACCAGTTTAATGGAAATTTCAATGCTGCTTGTGTATGTGGAGAAAACACTTTAACATCTATACTGAGTGTTTCATTAGTGACAATTTTAGCCATTTATCATCAGGAGTGATACATTATGTAATGTATTTTTTGTAAGTGCAAAAACAAAAACAAACACATAAAATCAGCTTTAATTTGACCTGGCTTCTTTTCATAAGTGGAGGCATCTTCTATCAACATCTTTCTGAAAACTACACACTAGAGCTCTTAACTCTTGTTGGTGTATCTTGTCTGAACATGTGCTATTTTTATTGTAAAATTTATTTTCATATTGCAAAGCTTTGATTGTGCAAGGAATATTGCATTTTTAGCTGTTTTTTATTGTAAAATATATCACCAATGCAGAAAGCTGCCACGGGACTATGTTCTCTATTACTGGTCCCTTGAGTACATACAAAAATCATACACCAACAAGGTACCTTGTAAGAGACATGGCTTATGCACTTTACTTAATAAAAAGTTATTCAAATAAAAATAAAAAATATTTTCGTTTTGCTAAAATTCAAATATACAACTGCAACCTTTTTAAGTATAGAGGTCATAATCACTGGATAATATATATCTATTAGGAATGTACTAAAATAAAAACTAATTCTAGCCTGTTGTGGAGCTCACTGAAAGCTGATAATCACAACTATCTCTATATTACAAAGGTGTCTGGCCAGCTACAGAAGTTATATAGATAATGCAAAATATCATAAAGCATCACATGCATCTACACTGATTTTACTACTGACAAAATATATAATTTACAAAAGAGAAATTACTTCAACTTAAAAATGATCTACAAGATTCCTCTGTAGGGATAGTACAACCTCTTTATCTTTAATAGACATTCTTGAGTCTACCAGCACTTGAGCACCACACTTTCTGGCACTTAAACTTAGTGACTAAAGCTCTTATCTGGAATTAAAAAGCATTGTACAAAAAATGAAATTGTATAATCATGCATCTCTTGCACAAGAGACAGTCTGCTGGGAATAGAGCGTGCAGCTGCCTATTTCCAAGGCATATAGCTAGGCATTAACATACATAAAGCTATCAGTGATAAATCTACCAATTCCATTCACATACTTCTATAGTCTCAATACAAAAAACAAATCTTAGAAATTTTATGCAAATTAACTTATGGAGATATTTCATCATCATATATTTTCATGGAAAATATTTAAGTACACTATGCAATCCTCATACAGCAAGTACTTCAAATAATTGTGCAATTACTCAATAGATTTTCAGAATACACAAACTTTATATTTACATTACAGTTGACCTATTTTTTAAACAAAAGCACAAACATCCTTTTCCTGCACCAAGTTAATAACTTAATAGCAGACATAACATGTCAGTGGTTCTCCATGGCAGAAATGAGTGAACAAGACAGGGAATATCAAAGGGTAAAAAATTCCTTCTAAAAATACATCTTCAAGCAATGTGGATGCTTGCATCGTCTGAGTATTTCATAAAATAAAGGGCAAAAAAGTGACTATACAGCTGCACTGTCGACAGTAATAAAGCATCAGGACAACAATTTTCATGCAAGATAAAAATAACTTTCATTACCAATAGGGTCTTGCTCAAAATATGCACCATTGAAAATATGTAGATGCCTAAATATTACTCAGGTTCTAAACATGAATTGTATGTCTATCTTTGATTCTACAATGATTTCAGGAGAAAATATACATTTTCAGTGTAAATTACCACATAATGCTAAGTGATATATAGATATATTTTGCACTTTTTTCACTCATAAAAAGGCACCGTCATTCCAACTGTTCATCGTAATAAATAAGTTTTTCCAATTTGTTTGTTTGTATATCAAACTCATTGCTAAGCAGGAGCACAAAAGCAAAGCAAATTTTCTTCACAGAGTTTTAAAGTGTGAATGTGATGAAAAGCAACACATATCTGGTGTACTTATCATTACCATAATATTTATGTTAAACTTCCTTCCACATACAGAAAGAGTGCAAGACAGACATCAAACAACAATTAATATGTAGTAGCTACAAAGTTATGTCATCATGAATGGGCAAGAATGAAAGAGTTTTTCAATTAAACTGTTATTGCAGTTAGGACCTAAATAGCCAGCAAAATAAATAAAAATTTGTATATGAAAAATTAAAACAATTTTTAAATGATCTACTGACAGAAAGAACCTCTGAAGCATTACTTGGCTATTTAAATTAAAAAAATGATAATTTCTGTGAACAGAATTTGTCTTAGTCTATGCTTGATGACTACATCAAATATGCTATGATATAATATAATACATCAAACAAATATACAGTACATTAGCAATAAAAGATGAAATGGTTTCAGCTAAGGTTATCTGTGACATTAGCATCATTACATTTTTTAATTAACAAAAGAAAAATTAGTATGGGTATATATTGTAAAAGTAGTTCATCTTTTTGTTAGCTAGAGCTTCACAATGCTTGTAGAACGATAATACTTCATCTGCAGATTTAACACATGAAATTTGCACAACTTTCCTTTGTACTGTTTAATTTGTAACTACTTGGGGCACTTGTAGTCACAAGGCACTTCTTAATCAGTCAAAAGACAAGTATCTCCTAAACTCTACTTCTTGTTACAGAAGACTTATTCAATCAAAACCAATGCCTTGTTAAATGGATGATGACACATCTATGCAGATTTTCTATTGAGGTATATTATAATAAATGCATCCACTAACACCTCTAGTTCTGTCTTTTTGCATCAATGTATTTAATGAACCCAAAAGGAGAATTCTGTGGTTGGTAGCAGGAAGTAAAACACAAGTGAAAACAAGAAGATATTAGAAAAAAATGAGAGAGGATTGCTAAAGTGTTCACTCTTTATTTGACAATCTCAAACATTGTCAAAATATACAGTAAGTTCACCATAAAGACTACTATCCCCTAGAACTCTCTCTCAACTGCTGCAACTTGCTAGTTATTGAAATTCTGCTACATAAATAAAAATATTTGACAACGACGAAGATCACTGGAGTCGGGAGACCATCAGGTTGACTGTGTTGGAGGTCTTGTTGAGGATGGAGGTTGCTGTGTGCAGGTCCGCTAGTCGCAAGTCAACCCCATCCACCTGCAGCAGCTTGTCCCCCACCTTGAGGGCCGAAGAAGCTGCACCTCCTCCTGCGACACTCATCACATATATACTCTGGGGAAAGGCAGATAAAAAAAGGGAAAGCATTTTAATGTTACATCCCTCTTTTACTTTTACAATGAAGGATGAAATACAGAAGAGAAGAGAGGAGTATGAGTAAAAGGAGAAAGCAGCCAATAATGTAAAAAAGAAACAACAAAAAACAAGTTGTATTCAATCATTATAGATTTTTTTCAACTTTGCTGCCAATATTAATGAAAAGTTCAGCTGTACCTTATCTTCCGCATCAGCATCGGACAGCCCAATCGTAAAGCCAAGGCCTGGATTTTTCTCTATCACTACCGGGAACTGTGAAAAACATCAAATAGAAATACAACATGGACATATTATCTAATATTCATGTTAGAATATAATCCAATTTGTTTGCTTTATATTTCTAAGAGCATCCTTAGAAAAATAGAGAGAGAACCCACTATCAAACATAACAGTCATATTTCAAGGTAACTATAAATTTAATTAACACACACTGAAAATAATACCCAGGTTTTCACGACCTTCAAAAACATAATAATGATACTCATAATGACGATGATAGTAATGACAATGATGAATGAAAAATACCATCTTCAAACCACAGACATAAAAGGAAAGGTACATATTTACATGGATGTTTTTAGAATTAGGAAAAAGAAAGTTTAAAACAAAATTTCATGAAAATTAAGACTAAAATATCTATAAACTATACTATAAAATACCTTGCTGAAGCTATGCAATTTTATGCCATATACAAATAAAGAAAGGAACAATAATACAAAAATAAATAATAAAAATGGTCATGAGTTTGTGTGACCATGTGCTTGAGTGTGCTTTGAAGATGCATGCCTTTATGAACTTGTTAGTGTGTGCTTGTGAATGTTCGGTTACATGCAAGTGGATGAGAGAAAAATAAATGTGTGTGAGAGGGAGGGAGAGGGAAGGAAGGAGAAGGAGGGAGAGGGACAATAAGAGGAGAAAAAGAAAGAAAGAGTGAGTGAGTGAGTGAGGGAATGTGAGTGTGTGAGTGTGAGTGTGAGAGTGAGTGTGAGTGAGAATGACAAAGCATGAGAGAGAGTGAGAGAGCGTGAGTGAGAGTGAGAGAGCATGAGTGAGAGTGAGAGAGCATGAGTGAGAGTGAGAGTGAGAGTGAGAGTGAGAGAGCGTGAGTGAGTGAGAGAGCATGAGTGAGAATGAGAGAGCATGAGTGAGAGTGAGAGAGCATAAGTGAGAGTGAAAGTGGGAGAGCATAAGTGAGAGTGCATGAGTGAGAGCGAGAGAGTTTGAGTGAGAGTGTGCATTTCTTTGTGTGTGTGTGTGTGTGTGTGTGTGTGTGTGTGTGTGTGTGTGTGTGTGTGTGTGTGTGTGTGTGTGTGTGTGTGTGTGTGTGTGTGTGTGTGTGTGTGTGTGTGTGTGTGTGTGTGTGTGTGTGTGTGTGTGTGTGTGTGTGTGTGTGTGTGTGTGTGTGTGTGTGTGTGTGTGTGTGTGTGTGTGTGTGTGTGTGTGTGTGTGTGTGTGTGTGTGTGTGTGTGTGTGTGTGTGTGTGTGTGTGTGTGTGTATTTGGGCGTGGCTATGCATATGGGTTTGGATATAGGTATGAATGTGGATGTGGATGTGGATGTGGTTGTGGATATGAATATGGATTTGAATATGGATATGAATATGGATATGAATATGGATATGAGAATGGATATGAGTATGAATATGAGTATGGGCATCCATATGGATATGGGTATGAGTGTGATGGGTGTCAGTGCTGGCATAGGTGTGGAAGGGGATAACAGTGTAAGTGTAGCTGTGGGTGTGGATGCTTGGGTATTGTGAGTGTGTGTATGTGAATCTGTGCATATGTCTTTAAATGGCATACTCAAAAGCATGCATACCTCTATAACATATTTAAACATTTGCAGATACAGGAACATTAAGGGAACATATGCTGCCAACCATTTTCAAGGCAAATCAAGCAGGTAACTACCATTTACCACAATGATCGTGCAGTAAATAATACAAAAGCATCCATTCACAGCTCAAGGGCACTGCTCCATCAAGCACAAGCATCCAAGGGAACTTTTCGGCAAAACCACCTCGTCAATGTGCAAAAATGTAGGGAGTGTTTCCCCATATTTTAAAATTTGCAATTTGGTGCAACATCGTCATTTTAAAAAATAATAACAAAAATTGCTTATACCTTTACTATAACTTACTAGCCTAAGAAATTGACACTTTAAATGAAACATCCTGCCTTCTAAAATTAAAAGAAATAAGGAAGGTAAAATTACTCTGAAAGTCAATACAGTCCAGACATAAACAAAGAGGTATGCAAAGGTATGAAAAGGGAATTCTTCCTTAATTCCCTTTTCCCACTGCTGGTGTCAGGCTGTGTCCAAACTTATCCAAAAAGCACCATAAAAAAAAAGGAAGGAAATACAAAAATAAAGAAGGCAAGGAAATAAGGAGGGAGAAAAATTGAAAGGAAACAGATCAAAAAAAGGAACCAAAGACAGAGAAGCACACCAAATTTCTATAACCTGGTGTCTAGGAAACTGAACCCTGCATTCGTGTTCCCGGTTACACTGTGGTGCTCTACCCTGTTCCTTGAGGTGCTGCCTTTTGGGGTACCCAGGTTTGTAAAAACTCCAAGAGCTGGAGAGACTCAGATATTTACCATTTGAGGTGAAACTTGGACACTCTTCGTTCAGGAACCCAGACCTTCCTGGACTGGATTGTAGCATGAAGGGAGCAAGAAGGGTAAGAGTCAGAACGGAGGTTATACTGCACTCACTGTGCACATGCTACTCGGTTGGAAATTAAAGACTGGTCCAGAAGTGGGTCTTGGTCTTGGTATTGAAATCTCTCTTAATTGCAAAGATACAAGTCAGCAACTTTATCCTTCACACGCTTCAAGCTGCTTAATGTACCATCAAACACTTACTCCTGAGAGATGTTTTCAACTGTTAATCACTCAATTTGCACACAAACAAACAAACAAGCAAATAAACAAACAAACATTTCTCTCGTATTTCAATGATTTCTCTTTACTACTACTCCTCCCAAGTTAATCCCGACTTCTCTTTCCTTTTTTTCAAAACATTCATTTCTCTACTTCCTTTATCATTGTCCTCTATTTCTATCTTCTCTTATTTCAATATATATTCTTTTCTTTTCTTATTTTTCTCTATAGTTATCTCATTATCTTTTTTCTTTTTCCTTCATTCCCTTCTTTTCATCAACTTCACCCCTTTATTATACTTGCATACTTCTGTTCCTAATAAGTACCCTATTTTCTATAATAAATTCCTCATGTTTAATATAATCACAGCATCCATGAAATGAAAGAAACTTTACACTAAAAGACTAGACCAACAAAAAAATATTCTTGAGCTATCCTGTCCTATAAATGACATGTGGTTCATCTATTGTAGAAAATACCAGTTTCCTCATTGCTTGCAGGTCTTATTACTGACTGGATTTGCCTCTATTGTCAAATTTGGCTGGCTTGAGCTCATTCTCTCTCAAGTAGAATGTTGCTCTATTTTATAAATTCCCATTACAGTACACCCTTCAGGTGGATATGTAACTCCAGGTGGAATCATAAACCTGAGTCATAAAACCAGCCAGCTACAGCTCTGTGGCAAGTTCACAAGTTAGAAGCTTGGACTCATTCATGCTATTAATAGCTATTAGTGCTAAATCAGCATGTCATTCCTAGCTGCATGTAGCTAGCCTTAAAGATAATTTGTTCAGACTGCTAGCAGTTAAGAAGCAATTTGGTCAATATCATATGCACTAGCAAACTGGAAAACAGGTAATTGGTTAAATATGCATTTCTCTCATTAAACAATATAAAAAAGACAAAGAGAATACTGCTCCTATCTATGAAAAAAAAAAAGCTCAGCAGTATCCTCACTGTTATTGTGTTAGTCCAGCGTACGTACATTCTGACATACCACACGGGCATTTTTGTGCTGGCCAAACATCCATGCTGAATTGTTTGTCTTGTTATCTGCATTTTGTGCTGATGGAGACACACGGTGCTTGTTGGCACTAGGAGCAGGGAGTCTCGATGTAGAACCTCCTGTTACATGAATATTTTAAACAAGGTTATACCAAAAAAAAATAATAATAATAAATAAATACATAGACAGTTTAAACAATCATTGTCAATTAAGTAATAAATACTACTGGATATAAGCCAAAGACATTTTAAGATCACATTATAATGAAAATAATAATAAAATTCTAATTCTGTTAATATTTAAACTTTACATTAAATTTAACTTAACTCACTAAAAATTAGGCCTACTAACAACTGCTACAAACCTGCAACCATTGGAATGCGAGTCCCAGACCCTGTTGATGTGATAGAGCCTCGTGACCCAGGGTTAGTCAGGTGGCTTGAAGATCCTGAAGAAGGGAGTGGGATGCCTGGGGTGTTAATCGCTGAATTGACTGAGGGTGGTCGTATGCCAGATGAATAACTTGGGGACTGAGCAAAATTGCTTGATGGGTGCTGTGTCGGACTGGGCAAAGGACTAGCTGATGAATAAGTAGGAGGCCGAATACCACTTGAATAACTTGGAGACTGGAGACGAGACGTGGAGGACACCTGGCTTGTTCCTCCATATCCCAGTGATTTCTTGGTTAGCCCATCGGTTGCATCATGTTTGGGGATGCCGGTTCTTAACCCTGTGGAAGCTGGGCTTGGGCTTGGGATGCCTGATCCTATGCTGCTATTGCTTCTCCCCTGCGAGCCTAAACTTGGAATGCCTGATCCATTCATCCCAACTGTTCTTTGCTGCTGTGGAGTGTGAAGATTTGTTGCAGGTTTTGTAATTCCTTCATGTGAGTTGGCAGGCTTTTTTAACCCAACTGATTCACGAGTCAAGTTACTAGATGTTCTACCCACTGCACCAAGTGTTGGAATACGAGAGTCAGGTGTAGTTGGTGTTTCATGACCAAGGTTGCTTTGACTTCGGCCAGTACTTCCAAGAGTTGGTATTCTTGATTCTCCTGGTGTCTGCTTATCAGGTAGTAAGTTGGAGGAACTATGTCCCATGTTATTTAGGGTTGGAATTCTACTTTCTGCCTTATTTTCATTATTAAGACTGCTTGGACTTCTTCCCATGGCACCAAGGGTTGGTATTCTTGACTCTGGCAAGGTATGACTCTCACTTGCTCTTTCACTGGTAAAGTTACTTGGAGATCGTCCAACGCTGCCTAAACTGGGTATGCGAGATTCTGTCATCTGAGCAGGACTGTGACTAGCATGAGAGTCGAAGCTTGTTTTATGATTCACCTTACCCGGGTAACTCTCAGGACTAAGTGCTGGGATTCTTGACTGTGGTTTAGGTGCAGTTCTAGGAGGGGAAGTGCCAGTCTCAATATGCTGAGGGACTCCCATTGCTTCATGGGGCCTCCCTAACTTATCTGGAGTACCCACACTGGAGTCTTGCAGAGAATCTAATCCATGTCTGGAGCCCGAAGGAGAGATAACATGTGGTCGGTGTGGAGTTGGATGCAAAACCTCACCCCGAGGCTGGTCTTGAGTGAAGTTGGTGAGTCCACCACTACTTGTCAGGGAAGAACCTGCACCACGATGATAGGAAAGGGAGGATCTGCCACTTGTATCACTTGTCACATAGGACTCTGAAGTGGTTGTACTGTCAGAGGCTGATAAGGGTATCCTATCAGCAGTGACTTGGGTTCCTGCCAACTTGGAAGCTGGATACTGTGATGAAGGTGTTGCTGTTGTGGGTGAAGTTGTAGGAAAAGTGGAAGAAGGAGCACTAGGGGTCACAGGAGTCTTGGGTGGGGGACTATCGCCATGTTCCAGCAAACTGCTTGTTACCTGAAAATTTAAAAAATTACACTGATAACAAGGATTAAAATTGGCAAACTGTAATTCTTATAAAGTTATACTAATTTCTAAAAGAAATCTGACTACTCCAAATTTCATGACTATACTTTTGATCCCTGAACTCTCTTCAAAGGTTAGTGATATAATTTTGACATTATAGACCAATACAAAAAACAATACAAAATTCTTTTCTTATTTCCCTCTTCCCTAATCACTATCTATTTTCATATGGATTAATCACCTGGTCAATGATGGAGACGAGACCATTGCTCTCCTGACGAGCACTAGCTGATCCACTGAAACGGTCCTCTGCCAATGAAAGTCCACGTCCAGCTCGTGACAAATCCTGGCTTCTGAACATGGTGGGATCACGTGCCCTTGTTGGACTAGAGACATTCAATCCCATGTGAGACATAGCCCTTGTTGGAGCAGGCGGGATGCCAACAGTGTTGATGGGCGCTGCAAGAGACCCTGGTCGGTGGTCTCTAGGCAGCCGGTTGAGGAGTGCCGAGTCTGCCAGCGTGCCAAGAGCCAGAGACCCAGGCCGTTGGACAGAGCCACTGCTCTGGTTCTCCAACTGCTGCCCTGCTGCGATGGAGGCCGGGCGAGCATTAGTCATAGTAGTGCTGGTCTGCATTTTTTGTGAATACGACAAATGGCCCGAGGAATATATATGCTGTCCCATAGAGGCTTGAACAAGTGGCGAGGAGCTATTCTGTGGCGCAGCGTATGAGTGGCGGTCTGATGGAAGAGATCCTGTGGTGGTTATGGGTGATAAATGAGCACTTGGAGGCCTCGTGGAAGTGGCAACCACAAAGGATTTTGAGGAAGGTGCAGCAGATCCTGCACTCCCTAAAGGTGAGGTGGGTGTGGAGGGCATAGTGATGCTGGAATCAGTTAGATTCTGCGGTGAGGATGGTGAGTTTGAACAGGAGTCACTGCACTGCTGTTCTTCGGCAGCTTTGGTGAAAAAAAGAAAAAATAACATTAATGTTGAACCAAATGAATATCAAATTAAAACTTCTTCCACAGGAACTCTGACAAATACACTTTGAAAATAATAGCAAACGTATTAACAAAAACTAAATTCTAAAAAGGTGTTAAAAAAGGAAAAAATAAAAATATCATTGAAAAAAACATTAGTCATGCAGAATCCACTAAAGCAAACACTCCAGTTTAAATAAACTTTTCAGAAAACTTACTTTGTTGACTTGATGATTTCCCATTGCCATAACCACTGTCACTGGAACTACTAGTGTCATTGTTTTCGTCCTCCCCAATGGCAGTGGTAGGTGATGTAACAGCTAATGCCTGTAAAATAAACAATTTAACTTTTCATCATGGCATAAGTTTACATGTACCACTTTTTTTTTTAATAGAAAAACATTAAAAAGAGGCCAAATGACATGACTAAAATGCTTAAGACTTATTCCATAAATTAGTTTATTGAAGACTCATCAAACGATACAAACACCAAATATTTACTCAAATACTTTCAAACACAAAGCTGATGATAAAATATCAAAATCACCCCTGCCTTACCTGCTGTGAGCCTGGCAGATCCTTAACAGTCAAGCCAGCCCCTCCCTGTGCATTTGTTCCCTGCGATGACGACACCTCAACACTCGCTTCTTGGAAGTCCGCTGCGTGCCTTGACATGACGGCAGCAATATGGTAGGGCGGAGGCTTTTTGATGCGCTTGTCAGGGGTGTCACCTCCCTGTTCTCCTTCCACAGGTCCAGACCCCTCAGATGACACAGCAGGGTGCTGTGGGGTCCCGTTTTCTTCTGCTGAACTGGTCGTGTTTTTGGTTGCAGCACTTGTGTCACCAGGAGCCTTCATGGCAATAACCTGCAAGAGATGATGGTCATGAGGGTCTCTTGCATTCATCCTAAAGAAATTCTGATTGTAATTCAATTGCTAATAAATAGGAAGTCACAAACATTTACACACACACACAAACCTGTGCACCCATATGCTCACGTGCATGCATGCACATACATGCGCACACACACACACACACACATACATACATATGCATGTACGCACACACACATACATACATATGCACACACGCACGCACGCATACACACACAAACACACACACACCAATCATCACATAAAAGAAAGCACAACATACATGCACCACATATCACAATATAAAATAACACCACACCCACCCACAAAGGAGGGGGGGGTGGGGGTTAACTGAAGAATGATTTACATTTACCTGTGCATGGCCAAACAATTTCCTATCCCCAATAGTATAGGGCAGGTCAGCCCCACTGGAACTTGTACCATTCGAATTCAAGCTCTTTGGTGTAATAGACACACTAGAGCTGGCATCAGGGTTTGAACTCTTGCGCACATTGCGAGCTTCCCGCAACTGAGGCCGTTCATCCACCTGTGGCTCTACAACAGTCAGTGGTATACTAGCGTCCTCTGCATCCCCAGAATCGTCTAAAGGAGCACCAGACTTTGCCGTGCGCTCTATCAGTGGCTGCTTCAGTGCACTATCTGAGTCCTAATGCATAACAAAATTTTATTGTGAGTAATAAAAAATAAATAAAAATAAAAATTTCAAAGAAAGGAAATTTGCTACTAAGCTTTTACAGCAGAAATAATATACAATGAGGCATAAAAAATTAAAATGTGTTGCTTTCACATGCATTCCTCTAGCATTCACTAATAATGATATACTATACTATTTTGGCATTTCTGTACATGCTTAATGAATGGAATATCTTTTCAACAATGAATTATTTATCAAAACAACTGTTTATAAGTGAGCAAAATGTTATTTACACAATGCTCTATCATTTTTGGCATAAAAAGTGCTTTTTGTTTTAAAACTCCCTTTAATCTATATCTGTACTATCAATCTTATTTAAAATAGCAATATTAACAAGTAAAAAAATAAGTAAATCATTTTGACTGAACCGCAACAAATAATTCAATCCCACACAATCCATCTAACCTACCCAAAACCAAGAGCAAATCCAGTCTGTATGCATAAGTAAATTAAGGATTTTCTCAACAAAGGCTCAACTACAATCCAGTTAAAAGAGGCATCCCATTGTCAAGCCACCTCGCACCATGATATGACATCTTACCCGCCTTCCCGAAGCTGCATCACTGTCCTCCTTGGCAGGCTGGGTGGGAGATGATGCCCTGCCAGCATCCTCAGATCGACCAAGCACAAATTGTCGTGAGGGGTCCTTCTGTAAGCTGTGCAAGTTGCGAGCATGCTTGGCCAGTGCCTTGAGTTCTTTGGGGTAGGGTGTTGGGGCTCGTGTCAAGCGGCCAGGTTTGTCTACATCACCGTCAAAGGCAAACTTAATGAGTGTCTTTGCTCTCCTCTGCTCATCCCAGCCTTGGCCTGGGAAGGTGTCCGTCTCAACCACCATCTCTGTTTTCAAATTGACAAAAAAATCATTTAAAGAATATTTACAGTACTATAATAAGAGCAATACTTAAGCATTTTTATATACAGAGAGCAGAGTTAATCATTACATGTACAATGAATGTAGAATGAATGATAACTATCATTTAAAAAAATGGTGACCTGAGCTATAGTTTCAGACTGGCCAAAAAACACACTATGTCTAAGAAAAAAAAAAAAGGGCTACAAATATCAGTGTGCACTAGGACAGAAACTCATTGCAGGGGAAGAAATGTGCTTATCACAAAAAATGTACCTGGTTGATGAGAGCGAACTTGTTGCGGGAGCATAAAGCATGTCAAAACACGCTGTCCTGTCTCTGGCAGTGTGTCTGACTGCAGCTGAACCTGTGGCTTGTTCTGATTTTCCGAAAGCCACAAAGCTCTTAGCTGTAAGGTAAGGTTTTTTACTAGTGAGAAAATTAATTCCACAAATTAGTTCTGAATAACCTAGAATATCATACAAATAGGGTATTATTGACCATTCATGCAAGTAGTTGGCTTCACAAGTGATTCGTCACTTAGGAATTAATTACTAGGCTTATCTGATCTCAAGTGTTTACCGTATTTCTTGAATCTAGCAGAAAAGTTTTGATTTCTATTACCAGCATTATCATAATTATTTTCATCACTATTGTCATAATCTACATATTAATGTTAATAGCAATAATAACAGTAACAAATATAAAAATAGTTTTTCTTAAAATTCATGCATTGTAGTAAATAGTGGGGTCAGATAGGTCTAGTAATTGACTTGGTGACTATACACCTGTTGAGTCATCTACATGTAAAAAAAATATCAAAATGAAAAAAACAAAACCATAGTGGACACAGCATGTAAATCTCCACTCCTGATGTTAATGGATCAATTTCATATTCTCCCCCAAAAAAGTACTTTATATATCTATTGACATTCATAAGAGACTAGCATCTAACAAGGACTTACCTTCAGCTTAGTAAGTGATACAGGCAAATGAGGAATCAAATTATCACAGAGATTTAGAACTGCCAACTTTGGAAGGTGACCCAGTTCAGCAGGAACACTCGTCAGTCTATTTGATGCAGCTGTAAGCACTGTCAACTGAATGCAGGAACCAATTTCTGGTGGCAACTCTGCAATGAAGAATTATGATGAGCATCATAGAAATTAAATGAATTTGGCTTTTATATCATAGGCAAGAGAAATGTATAAAACATGTTGATAGTCTTTTCCTGATGTTTTCGAAGCCCAGGATCAATTATATGCTCAAAATTCTGTTCAAGAAAGTGAATAATGCCTTTCAATAGTTTTTCAAAAGTTTTACAAAAGCAAAATAATTATAGTCATTTGACAAAAGTCAATATGTTTGTGGAAGAAGCTGCCTAGTCTTATCCTCTTAATGCTGCATGGCACAATGTTCACATCAATGTAATCAATTTATAAACTAATAAATCAGAAAACCAATCTTACAAAATCTGTAAATCAAATTCTGAAACATAAAAGCAATAAGACTAACACCATTACCCTCCCATACTCAAAATCTAACTCCTCACACATCACATTCTCCATACCTGTAAGAAGATTATCATCCACATGGAGTGTATGCAGAGCACGAAGAAGCCCAATTGAAGCTGGCAAAGTCTCCAGGTCATTCTGGGTAACAACTAGCTCCTCTAGGGCTGCCAAACCACCTAGAGACTCAGGTAGATGAGTTAGAGCATTGTCATCCAGCCGCAAAAGTTGCAATTGGCTGCAGCCTCCCAGGCTCTCGGGCAGTTCCTGGACAAAAGAACACACTGCACATTAGTTTCAATCATTGCACCATTGTGAAGCTTATAACTGAGTAGCAGTATGGCACATGTTGTGGAAAAAGGGAAAATTCAGTTTAAAAATGGAAGTGCATTCTTTAACACTCCTTAAAATCACCTTAAGATTATTGGATGAGAGATGAAGATCTGTAAGGACAACACAGTTTTCCAGCTCTCCTGAGACCCAGTCTATCTTATTTTTTGATGCATCAACATGAAGCAGTTTCTTCAATTTTCCCATCATGGGTGGGAGCGACTTCACTTTATTATTGTCAAACAAGAGCTCAGTCAAATTACCCAGGCTGCCAATCACCTCGGGCTGAAAGCAAAAATAGATCCACTTGTTAGGACATTTCAAAACCTGAAAACTATCTGTGCAACTTATAAACTAAACTAAAATTGCCAACTAATCTACATATCTTTGAAAACTAAATTCCTATATATTCATTATGCAATGACAGTTTTAATTGTATTTAACCAAAAAATAATAAATGAAGAAAATCATGCAACAAAAGCTCACCAATTCAGAGAAGTCATTCTGCCCAATGTCCAAGCGCTGCAGGTTAGTGAGACGTGCAATGGACTTTGGCAACGTATTCAATTGGTTTTCCCTTAACTCCAGGATCTTCAGCTTGGACAATCGGCCAAAGTTAGCAGGGAGATATTCCTGAAAGATGAATTCCACTGGATATTAGTTGTGAAAAAATCAAATCCTAAATGATACAACAATAAAGGCCTAACCTACATGACAGAGCAAAATAATGTGCAACAGCAATATCCAGGCCCCATTATAGAGAATCAATACACTCCCTAATCCCCTTAATCGAAAAGGAGTAACTCATGGACCCAGACTAAACTGTGCCAGACTAAGCAGGTCACTGTCGATGTCAAACCTACCAAGAAAGTGTCATTCAGATAAAGTTCTTGAAGAGAAAGCAGCTGTGTGAAACCCTCTGGTAGACGGCAAAGGGGGTTGATGCTGGCGTCCACCACAGCAAGTTGCTTGCAGCCTTTAATATTGTCTGGGATGTCTGATATGGCTGGGGAAGAAAAAGAAAGAGGATTCAAGTTATTAACCTGTACCTAAATATTACCAATGTTCCATAAAATTGTAATTAATATGCAATAATCATTAGAAAAAAGCAGATTATTTCATTCCATACTCCCAGATGCAAAATGTATCAAATTAAGGCAAAGTGAAAAAAAATCAATTACCCTAACTTTAGGGCTTAATCCTACAAATATTGATTTTTTTTCCCCATCTGTTTTTAAGCAAGTCTGACATCAAAGATATCCATTTTGACATGAAATATGAAGGAATTTTATGCATCAAACTATTACAAGAGGCACTTTCTTTTATCTACTGTTCAGGAAAAATAAAACTATTCATTCTTACCATGTTAAGACTGATATTTGTTCACTAAGCTTAACTAATATCAAACACATATCCCTGCCTAACACTGACAAGAGGATTACAGAGTGAGGACTGACAGAGAACTATGATATTTCACTTACCATTTTTGCTGAGGTCTATGGAAGTGAGATTAATGAGGGATGCCACAGCCGGTGGAAGGGAAGTCAATTCATTGTCGCTTAACCCAAGCTCCCTTAAGCCGTGGCAGTAGAACAGTTGACGAGGTAACTCAGTCAGCTGCAAAGACAGGTGTGCACATTGCTAACTTTATTTCTGTTTATATTTTTTCCCCATCTTCAAAACAAATTAAAGATAAGCAGTGTATTACTATCTTTTATCAGAGTTACTTTATTTTAAACTTCTAACCTAGGATACCCTTTTATGTGACCAATCTTATCTCCTAAAAATTGGCTATCAAAAATTAATACTCCCATTAGCTGCTC
>NW_028234423.1:9751249-9756249 GCF_977035675.1 Penaeus japonicus | reverse complement strand
GCTCATCCGACATAGGAGCGCTGAGAGGGGAGAAGGAAGAGGGAGGGAGGGAGGGAGGGAGGGAGGGAGACAGAGATGGGGGGGGGCAGAGAGACAGAAGTAGATTAAGCATGATCCGGGGTGTGGGGGGGAGATGAGAGAGTGGGAGAGATAAAGCGGGGGAGATGGGGAAAAGGGATGAAAATGGGGAGAGGAGAAGGGATAGAGAGGGGAAAAGACAGAAGAAGGGAGAAGGGATAGAGAGAGGCTTTGGGGATGAGAAAGGGGGGGAAGGATTGAGGGAAGAGAAGAAGGAACGTGGGCACAAAAGAGGGGAAATATGGGGGGGGGAGAGATATATGAAAGTGGAGAGAAAGAGAGGAAGAAGGAACCTAGGGAAAAGAGGGGTAGAGGGGAAGAAAAGAGGAAAGCAAGTGGGAAGAGAAGAGTAGCGAGGGGATGACGGACGGAAGGGTAGGGAAAATAGAGAAGAGGAGAGGAAGGCATAGTTGAGGAGGGAGGGAGGAAGGGGAGGGGAGGGGAGGGGGGCGATGGCAACAAAGGCCGTTCTAAACACCGGCAAGCAGAGGCAAGGGGCAACACTCATCGATAACCTCGTTCCGCTACATCGATTAGATAAAGCTGGACAGGTGGAGAGGGGGGGGGAGGTAGGGGGAGAGGGATAAGGAGTAACCTAAAGGGGTAGGGGAAGAGGGGTGTATGGAAGGGAGGGGGATTAATAGTAGCGTTAGCGTGGCTTGACGAGGAGGGAGGGAAGGGGGGGGGAGAGAGGATGGTAGGGAAGGTAAAAGAAGGACGTAGTGGGGGAAGGGGGAGTAGGGAGAAGGGGGAATGGAGGCAAGGTAATGGGAAGGGGTGCGTGAGTGTGTGGTGGTTGGGGGGAAAGGGTTATGTACTGGTATAGCTGGGTGGGGGGGTGGGGGGGGGGGAGAGCGGCGTCCGTGTGTGTGTATGAGTCACAATTCCCTCGCGTCGCGTGTGTGTCGCCGCGTAGTTCCCGCGTCTTGTTCGATCAGCCGAGAAACAGAGAGAGAGAGAGAGAGAGAGAGAGAGAGAGAGAGAGAGAGAGAGAGAGAGAGAGAGAGAGAGAGAGAGAGAGAGAGAGAGAGAGAGGGGGAGGGAGAGAGAGGAGAGAGAGGAGGGAGAGAGGGAGGGGAGAGAGAGAGGAGAGAGAGAGGGGAGAGAGAGAGAGGAGAGAGAGAGAGAGAGAGAGAGAGAGAGAGAGAGAGAGAGAGAGAGAGAGAAAGAGAGAGAGAGAGAGAGAGAAAGAGGGAGAGATAATAAAAAAATAATAACTAAAAAACAGATAATAACAATAATAAAAATAATAAAAATAAAAATAACAATAATAAAAATAAAAATAAAAATAAAAATAACAATAATAAAAATAACAATAACAATAATAACAATAACAATAACTACAACAATAATGATAACAGCAAGATAAGATCGACGGCGCTAGAACTAACAAAGACCAGAGGAGGAGACTGATCCGCCAGGGGAGGTAACATCCCTCCGAATGCCGACGCCACTTCCAGAGAGGCCTCCGGAACAGAGGACAAGCGGAAGGGGACGGGGAAGAGAGGAAGAGGACGGGGACGGGGACGGGGACGGGGACGGGGGAGAGGGGAGAGGACGGGGACGGGGACGGAGAGGGGGGAGAGGGGAGAGGGGGAGGGGTGGAGGAGGGGAAGAGGGAGGAGGAAGGGAAAGGGGGGAGGGAAAGGGGGAGGGGGGGGAGAGAAGGGGGGCGGACGGACGGGCGCGCGCTACATGGCAACGGCGGCGACGTCTCACGCGAAGCGGCGAGTATACGTTCGGCATACCGTAGGGCCGTAGTGACGTCACCGCAACCGTGACAAGGCAGGCCGGACGGAAGGACGGAGAGAAATCCGCTCCGCTGCCTCACGCCAGTCGGAGAAGAAGAAGAAGAAGAAGAAGAAGAAGAAGAAGAAGAAGAAGAAGAGGAGGAAGAAGAGGAGAAGAAGAAGAAGAAGAAGAAGAGGAGGAAGAGGAGAAGGAGAAGGAGAAGAAGAAGAAGAAGAAGAAGAGGAAGAGGAGAAGAAGAAGAAGAAGAAGAAGAAGAAGGATGAATGGGGATTTTAGGATCATCCCTCATTCGAGTCCAAAATGTTAAAGTTCTAATCTTAGTCTTGGCACTGACCAGCTTTTCTTAAGGAGGGCGAATGAAAGGTGCCTCCTGGCCTCCTCCAAAGGGATGGCGGGCGGGTGTATAGCGTCATTTTTCTTTGATTTGCATTATAATCCTTCGCCTACAACTATGAGTATAAATATTATAATTATCAAAACTGTTAATAACATTACTATCATTAATATTGTCGGTAGTATCATCACTGTTATTGGTATTATCATCTATGATCGTTAATATTACTGTTATAATTGTTTTCATAATCAGTTATAATCATTATGATATCCATTATAAAAGCCGCCATCAACGTTATACAATTACCGTATCATTCTGGCCATAACTACAATTAAAAATATTATTATCTATATAAAGGTAATCACAATCATTATCTACAATTATCCCCAACAGTGTCCATCCACCATCACCGCCACCATAAAACCGTAAACACCCATGAGACTCTGTCTAGCATCGCAACCTGTGCATCCACCAAGGAACCCACAGCATGTACTTGAGCGCAGCCCGCCTCAACAGCCCTCTTATCACTCTCAATCTTATCTACGGGCGATCGCAGCACAGACCCCTGAAGTACATGCTCAGCTTTATATTATCAGGGGCATCCTGGCTGTAAATAAATAAATCATTCACAATGAGTGGGTTGTGTAGTGACGCTGCTTGCAACGGCGCATGGCTCACAACAGCCTACAACAACAGGTGGTGCGCCATTATAACGATCCCTGGAGTGTTAATGGTGTATATGAAAAAAAAAACTCTTGGGTGGTTTCATCATGATAGCTATTGGCTGAGAGTCTAAAGTGACACACATCAGTAAAATGCGATTATTGGCGATAGCGTAAACAAAGGAAAATATTATCTTAAAAAAAAATCTAAAACGGATTCAGGAGAGAACGCATATAAACAATTTAAGTACCTGGAAAAGTTAATAAACAAAAGGTAAGCCTTTAAAGGAAACGGTTAACATATTAATGCCACGGGCCCCATAAAAATAAAACAAATTAAGTCTTGAAATGCAGACACGCACAAAACAGAACTCGAGGAACAAAAACGAACAGCCCTAAACCAAAGAAAGAAAACAAATAATAAAAATTGCCATACACAGCACAACGTAACCTACGGGTATGCAAGAATCTAACATCCGAAAGGGGAAAAACACACACACACACAAACACACACACAACGAATATTAACAAAGGCCTCCGACGAGTGACTCAGGCGGAAAGAGAGAGTCAGCAAGGACATAGCCTCAGCCGCCTCCAATGCAAGTGAGTCGTCTGGAGGTTGAGGCTGATGAGGCTTGGGTGGGGCTTCGCTGGCTGCTTAGTAGGCCTGGCGACGTGGCATCAGTCAGGGAGTGTCAGATGTCACGTCGCAACCTTCCGACACCGTGGAGTGGCACTCGGCTGCAATGTCACGTCTACAAGGATTCACTCCCGCCGGCACATGAGTCGGCAGAAGCTGCACTCTGACTCGATTCTGACTCAGACTCTGACCCGCACTGGACGAAACGATGGCTATGTGGCATGCACGACGACCGACTGGCGTTCATGCGCCGGCCCCCCTCATGCACATACCTCGCCACGTACGACCCGCACGCATACCTGAGCATGAGAGTTCCACCACATGCACGTTCCTGCCGAGGCGTCTTTGTCTCCTTACAGACGGAAGTACATGCAACACATGCATGCCTCTAGAGTGCGACAAATACCACACGCCACTGCGCAATAAATCTGTAATCACAATGCAGTGCAATAGCGCACCGATGCAAATCACCGTGCAAGCCAACGCAGTCGTCACAGTGCACTATACAAAACGACCGTCTTATTACAGCGACGTCAACAGTAGTGAAAGCAGAAGTAGCAAAAATAACATCAATGTTGATGATGGCAATTTGGGACATGATGATGATGATGAACATCTGTTATCAGACACACTCGCACACACATAAAAAAAAACAAAGAAACAAACAAACCAAAGACACGCCCCCATGCACATCACATCCATCATCCATCCTTTACCCCCCACCCTCTAACCACTACCCCCCCCCCTCTCCAAACCCAACTTCTAGTCCACAAATCACAGTACACACCACTACATACGGTAATGGACTCCTACAGCTGCTTCTGCTTCTGCTTCTGCTTCTACTCTCATTCCAACCCCTATACGTATTCCTATTACCCCTCCCCCCTCCCACTCAATCTTATCTTCTCTTCTCTTCTCTTCTCCTTTCCCTTCTTCTTCTTTCTCCGCCTCCGCCTCCGCCTTCGCCGCCACCTCGACCTCCTCCTCCTCCTCCTCCACCTCGACCTCCTCCTCCTCCTCCTCGACCTCCTCCTCCTCCTCCTCGACCTCCTCCTCCTCCTCCTCCTCGACCTCCTCCTCCTCCTCCTCCTCCTCCTCCTCCTCCTCCTCCTCCTCCTCCTCCTCCTCCTCCTCCTCCTCCTCCTCCTCCTCCTCCTCCTCCTCCTCCTCCTCCTCCTCCTCCTCCACACCTAACCGCATGCACAACCACGCACTCCCATCATATACACGCACCCACATAACACATGCAGGCCACACTGGAAAGGAAAGCGAAAGGGGAAGGGGAAGGGGAAGGGGAAGGGGAAGGGGAAGGGGAAGGGGAAGGGGAAGGGGAAGGGGAAGGGGAAGGGGAGGGAAGGGGAAGGGGAAGGGGAAGGGGAAGGGGAAGGGGAAGGGGAAGGGGAAGGAGCAGGGGATGAGGGGTAAGGATGAAGGAGGGGAATGGGAAGGAGGATGAGAGGAAGATAAAGAAAGGATTAATAGTAATGCTAATGCTAATAACAACAACAATAATAATAATAATAATAATATTAAT
>NW_028234423.1:9741249-9746249 GCF_977035675.1 Penaeus japonicus | reverse complement strand
GAAAGAGAGAAAGAAAGAAAGAAAGAGAGAGAGAGAAAGAAAGAAAGAAAGAGAGATAGACAGATAAAGAGAGAGAGAGAAAGCATTAACGGCTGAATGAGCGCAACGCCCGGCCTCTCACAAGATGCGTGGGAATTTCACAATAGATTGTTTGTGCGTGCGTATGTTCGTATGTTTGTGTGTTTGTGATTGTTTGCGTCTTTCTTTTT
This sequence comes from Penaeus japonicus, assembly GCF_977035675.1. Taxonomy (NCBI): domain Eukaryota; kingdom Metazoa; phylum Arthropoda; class Malacostraca; order Decapoda; family Penaeidae; genus Penaeus; species Penaeus japonicus. The sequence goes on along the minus strand of NW_028234423.1, from coordinate 9,746,040 downwards.
CTTTTTCTCGTTTTTTTTCTCTCTCTCTCTTTCTTTCTCTTTTCTCTATTTCTCTTTCTCTCTCTCAACATCCTCTATAACTCTCCTTCCACTCCCTGTCTTTCCCCGCGCCTTGTCCTCCCCAACCCTTCATTCTTTCCTCTCTCCTAACCCTTCCCATCTATCTCCCATTGCCCCCCACCCCCCACCATCCTCCCTCCCCACCAGCAATACCCCCCCTCGCCATCTGCACCCTAACCCTCACGTCGCCCCCCCCTACCATACCCTATCCCCCATTTCAGTCCTCCCCACCATCAGTACCCTCACCCCCCATCCTCCTCCTCTCTCCTATCTCTCTTCCCTCTCTGCCCTCTCTCCTGTCTCCCCTCTCGTCCCCCTGCCTCTCTCCTCCCTCTCCTATCCCTCTTCTCCTCCCCTGCCTCTCCCCGCCCCTCTCTGCCTCCCTCCTCTCTCCTCACCCCCCCCTCTCCGCCTCTCTCCTCTCTCCAATCCCCCCTCACTACCCCCCCCCCCCACCCCGAGCTGATGCACAACGCAGACCCAGCTGTACATCATTATTCCATCATATACAACGCCCCTGCCAGCGATACACTCAACGAGGGACGCGGGGGGCTGAGCTCCATTTTTTCTTCTTTTTTTTTTTTACTTTATTAATTGGTTCATTCGTTGATTCATCCGGTTATTTATCTATTTTATCCTTTATCTCCTTCATTGTTAGTGAATTTTTATCTTGTTTCTTCGTTTGCTTCCGATTACTCTTATCCTATTATTTGCATTTTTGTCTCTCTCTTTTTTTTTTCTTTGTTTATTTTTCGCTTTTGTCTTCGCTACTGTCACTACTACTGCTTCGTTTCTTTTTCTCCTTTTTTTCACGTTTTTTTTCTCTTGTTCCTCTCTGGCTGCTTGCATTTCTTTTCCAAGAAGCTAATCATCTTAAATATGTCAAACGCCGAAAGAAGCTTTGCAAGGATTCGGGAAGCTCATTTTTCACAAACACCCACCCAACCACCCACCTTCCCTCCCTCCCTCCTTCTCTCCCTCCCCTCCCCTCTCCGTCGCCACAGCTGTTGCTTCGAACTCGGAAGAGCACAAAATTGGATTTAAATTGGATTTTTAGCCCAAGGATAGCTTGTTGCGAGAGAGATTCCGACTTTCAAATATAAAAGAAAAACAACATCACCATCATGAAAATAAGAATAAAAACAATGATAATATCAACAGTAACAATTATAACAATAACAAAAACAAAAGTCATACGGAAACCATTCTGCTTCCCCAAGACCTAATCCCACGGAAAACAACAACAACTGAAGCTGCCCAAAAGGAGGACCCACAGGCCAACAAGCCAACAAGCACCAAGACAGCTATACACACCCATAACGAGGGGGGGGAGGGAGAGGGAGAGGGAGAGGGAGAGGGAGAGAGGGAGGGAGAGAGGAAGAGAGAGAGAGAGAGAGAGGAAGAGAGAGAGGAAGAGAGAGGAAGAGAGAGAGAGAGAGAGAGAGAGAGAGAGAGAGGGAGGGGAAGAGGAAGAGAGAGGAGAGAGAGAAAGGAGGAGGAGGAGAGAGAGGAGAGAGAGAGAGAGAGAGAGAGGGAGAGAGAGAGAGGAAGAGAGGAAGAGAGGAAGAGAGGAAGAGAGGAAGAGAGGGAGAGAGGAAGAGAGGAAGAGAGAGAGAGAGAGAGAGAGAGGGAGGGAGAGAGGAAGAGAGAGAGAGAGAGAGAGGAAGAGAGAGAGGAAGAGAGAGGAAGAGAGAGAGAGAGAGAGAGAACGAGGGAGTGAGAGAGCGAAAGTGAGCGAGTAAACGAGTCGAACTTTCCCAATTGAAGTCATTCTGGGCGGTAAGCGGAGACGGCGAAGCAACACGAGCGGCAATTGCACAGCCAATGCTCGCGGGAATCCTTGCAACTGAGTGCCCGCGTCTGAGGGATCGACCCGTGCGAGAACGCGACTTGAGCATGCAAGCAATCAGGCACGCGACGCGGGAACGCGCGTTCTTTGTCCTGTGTTTAATTCCTCTTTTCGTTATAAATCTAGCGTGCCTGCCTTGTTAGTCCTCTGCGTCTTTCTCTTTCCCCTCTTCATCTTCATCCTCTTTCCTCTCCTCTTCCACATCTTATTCTTCTTCCTCTACCTCTTCTACCTTCTCTACCTTCTCTACCTCTCCCCCCCCCAGAACCCTCGCTACCCCCCTCTAAAACGGCACCAAAGAAGCCCATCCCTCGCCGGCCGCGGCCGCGCCTCGCTCTCCCGGATCGCGCTACCCACAACTCCCAGAAGCCGCTTCCTCTATCATCTCTTTTCTCTCTTATTAGAGTGAGAAGGAAGGAAGGGAGGAAGGAAGGAAGGAAGGAAGGAAGGAAGGAAGGAAGGAAGGAAGGAAGGAAGGAAGGAAGGAAGGAAGGAAGGAAGGAAGGAAGGATGGATGGAGGAGGAGTGGGGGTGGGGGAATGGGGTGTGGGAGGGAGGGAGAGAAAAAGGGGGAAAAGTAGAGCAGAGTAGAGTAGATTGGAGGAGAGGAAACGAGAAGGGAGGAGAATGTAGGCAGGCAAAAGGGGAAGAAGGAGAGGGAGCTTGGGGAACACAAGAGGAGAAAGGGGGACGCACGCACGCACACAAAAAAAGGGAAGGGGAAAAAAATCTGCCTCCCGCTCGCATACCCGAAAGCTTCCTCCTCTCCGGATGCAACTCTCTCTTTCTCTCTTGCTCACTTTCTCTCTTTCCATCTCTCCTTTTCCTTATCCATCTCTTTTTCCTTTCTCTTGCTCTTTCTCTTTCTCTTTTTCCTTCTCCTCGCTATCTTCCTTCTTTCTTTCTCTTTCTCTTTCTCTTTCTCTTTCTCTCTCTCTCTCTCTCTCTCTCTCTCTCTCTTTCTCTTTCTCTTTCTCTTTCTCTTTCTCTCTCTCTCTCTCCCACTCTTCCTTTCGACTCCTTCCTCGTTTACTTTCTTTATGGCCCTCTTACTTCTACTTCCATAATCGGAGTTACTGAGAGAGCGATCGTGCAACAAAGACAGCCACAGACAGTGAGAGATTGTGAGACAGTGCGAGACAGCGGCAGAGGGACAGCGACAAGCAATCCGACACCTGCCACTAACACGTGTAATGTATGTCAACCACAAACACCACGCAGGTGGAGACCGCGACCCCCCCCCCACCAACCCCCACCCCTAACCCCCGACCATAGCAAGTGTGTACTCAAGTATGACAAGAGATCCTTAAGAGACTGGGGGGGGGGGGGGGGGGGGGGGTGAAGGCAGTCTTGGGCAGGGATGGAAGGGAGAAAGGGAGGAGAAGGGGAATAAGGGATTGAGTAGGGGAATAAGGGAGAGAGTAGGGGAATAAGGGAGGGAGTAGGGGAATAAGGGAGGGAGTAGGGGAGGTAGGGAGGTGGGTAGGAAGGGGGGATGGGTGGAAGGGGAAGAAAGGGAGAATGGGGGTGGGAAGAAAGGAGGGAGGAGGGAGGTGGGAGATGAGAGGAGGGGAGGAGGGGAAGAAGAGGGGGGAAGGGAGGAAGCAGGGAGGATAGCCAAAGGGCGCGAGGAAGGCGGAAGGGAAGAGCAGCAAAACGGTCAGGGAGAACATAAGAAGAGGGAGGAATGAGGAAGAAGGAGGAGGAGTAGAAGGAGGAGGAGGAGGAGGAGGAGGAGGAGGAGGAGGAGGAGGAGGAGGAGGAGGAAGAGGAGGAGCAGCAGCAGCAGGGCCATTGGCATTGGCATTGGTATTGGCAGAAGCAGGGGCAGGATTGGGTGGCAGGTGTAGGAGCAGGAGCGGGAGTAGAAGGAAGGCCAAAGGGAGGCACGGGAAGTGTGTGTGTGCTAGGGGGGGGGGGGATAGACCTTACACAAACACCAGTGACGGAGATGACAGCGAGCCCCCGAGGCCTAGAAGTTGAGGATGGGGAAAATAAACGGGAGAGGGAGAGGGAGAGGGAGAGGGAGAGGGAGAGGGAGGGAGAGAGTGAGGGAGAGGGGAGAGAGAGAGAGAGAGAGAGAGAGAGAGAGAGAGAGAGAGAGAGAGAGAGAGAGAGAGAGAGAGAGAGAGAGAGAGAGAGAGAGGGGGGGGGGGAGGGGGGGAGGGGGGGAGGGGAGAGGGAGAGAGGGAGAGAGGGAGAGAGGGAGAGAGGGAGGGAGAGAGAGAGAGAGAGGGAGAGAGAGAGAGAGAGAGAGAGAGGGAGGGAGGGGAGAGGGGAGAGAGGGAGAGAGGGAAAGAGAGAGGGAGAGAGAGAGAGAGGGGGAGAGAGAGAGAGAGGGAGAGAGAGAGAGAGAGAGAGAGAGAGAGAGAGAGGGGGGGGGAGAGGGGGAGAGGGAGAGAGGGAGATAGGGAGAGAGGGAGATAGGGAGAGAGGGAGAGAGAGAGAGAGAGAGAGAGAGAGAGAGAGAGAGAGAGAGAGAGAGAGAGAGAGAGAGAGAGAGAGAGAGAGAGAGAGAGAGGGTGGGGGAGAAGAGAGAGAAAAAAAAAATCGAGAAAGCGAAAGAAAGAACGCATCCACTCAGAAAAAAGATAAATAAAGAAATGGAAGAAAGAGCGACGACACTAAAGGAAGCAAAGTAAAACAAGAGCAAAACAATTCATTATAGACCCACCTCCGCCTCCCCCTCCCTCTCTACCCACCACCCCCTACACCCCAGCACAATACAAACACAAAATACGGTAAAGTGCGCACAACAAATATACACACACACGCACAAAAAACAAGAAGAGAAAAAAATAAAAGACAAACGAACGAACAAAAAGATAAGTCCTCTCATCTCCACACTCCAAAGACGGTGGTTAGTCGAGGCAAAGTCGCAG
>NW_028234423.1:9726249-9731249 GCF_977035675.1 Penaeus japonicus | reverse complement strand
TTAGATAGATAAAATATCACGTAAAGCATGTGTGTAATGTGCCCTCAGATATAATCATTTAATAGTAATGCTAAATGAAATAACACCAACGAAATTCAAAATATCACATTCTTGATTTAGTTCAGGTAAAACGAGGAAAATCATAAATAAACAAATGTATACAAATGAACTCAAGACGTGAAAATAACATTCAATTTTCAAAATAATTTCATATATACACATGTAAAGAAAGCTTTTTCACCACACATTCGCACTAACATGATGTGCTAACGAAATAACATCAATATAACGGTTAAAAATAAAACCACGCAAAAGAAACACAACAAATCAATAATACATTACGAGTTCCTTGAGTCGCCCGGTGCGAGGAGTCCACCCATCACCGAGTGCCCACAGCACCCTGCCCACTTTCCTCTTGTTTACCCTTGTTTCAATCGCTTATCACAACATTACACACACTTCCTCTCGATCGGGACGAGGTAACGGTCGCATAAAAGGTCCGAAGCAGCTTGACACACTCACCGACGGCACTAGACAGCGAGAGACTCCAACAGGTGTCAAAACAGAACAACAAAACGTCAACAAAACCAACGCCAAGGTGAAGTATAGAGGGAGGAATCGCCTGGCCCCGGGAGCGCGTCGAAACAAAAACGCATCGCCAACGTCCAATCCGATCTCTCTTCGCGCCGTTCGAGGAGGGTTTCCGCACATGTGTAGCGTCCGGTTTGAGGCTCTATAGATGCGCGAGGCATGGGTTATCACGTATCCGATGTTAAGAAAATGGTAAAAAAGGAATCTACTTGTAATAATTTCGTTTAAATTCGTTTCACGTTCTTGTGTCAAACGTTGGATTAGACGCGAACCTACATATAGTTCTCGAGCATTCGCGCCGTTGTTCGTAGACAGTCAGTCATGTAATAGCTTTGTTCCAACCAATCCCTTTTCACCCAATTAATTCCATCATTAATACTCTTCAAAATACGTCCTGTCTACAAGAAACATAAACACACTTTCATTACGAGTCAAGGTTTCCCTGACCCAACTCCAAGATCAACCAGCATTCTCATAAGCCCTAAGAGAATGGCATAAAAAGGGCATTACCAAGTACGAGTACTATATACGCGTGGGAACAAAAGGAACACAATCTCACGCGAATGAAAGGGAAGGTTATTCACTGTGCGTGCGTGTGTGCGTGTGGCGGCCGTCCTCAGTGTGTAACTGATTTTCAAATCGTACCTTTTTGATAGTTATGTGTGCGGCTTGCATTACATTGCGTTATATCGGATTACATTATATTGTAGTTCATTGTATTATAATGTCAGGCGTTATTATATTATACTGTGTATGTGCCATATCACGCAATATGATATGCATTACACATTATTTGAACCTACGCTTATATATCTGTCTATATATTTATATTTATATATATTTAGCTATCTATCTATAAATCTATATATTTATATTATAAATGTGAACATGTGTGTGTGCGTGTGTGTGTGTGTATGCGCCTGTGTGTATGCGCGTGTGACTACTGGCTGATGTAAGTAGGCCTATATTTAGAATATACAGTCCACGCATCCCCAGTCAACCCATTTTCGCACTCAGTCACCCATTCACTTTCCCTTCCCTCCCCTGTCCAGCTCTCTCCACCTCCCACCTCTGTAAATGGTCATTCTCCCTGGAGTTATCCATCTGTCCTTCCTCTCCTTTTCTCGTTCTCTCTTCCTTCTCCTCGCTGTAAATAACTTTTCAAAAATAGTAGGTACAATAAACTTTCCTTCGAAAAACAACACAAACCGAAAGCAGAAAAGACAGTTATCTAAAACAACAACAGTAGCAAAGAAAAGGAAAAGAAAAAAAAAACTCGTCAAACCAGCCACTCAGCGGGTGTCTTCTTCGCAGTGGGAGCTGTGTGTCCCAGCTTGTGTCCTGTTCTGGCCATCTTTAATGTGCTCTGCTCTGTAGCCTTCGTGTAATGGCCCAGCGGCGTTTCCTCTTGATGGAACAGCCAACCGTTCTGGAACCCCAACTGTAGTTTCGAAGTCGCCAACCGACCTTCGTCTTTTTTTTTACAATCTTAACGAAGGCGGTAATTCAGTCTGAGTAAACAAGGTGGATAGAATCTAAAGTCAGATTTAAAGAAAGTAGTATCAGTGTTGTTGTCGGTTGACTTCCGAGAATATATGTATATTGGTCTACCGTTTCCGTTTGCGAGGCAGTTGAGAATGTAGTGTAATAAACGACTTCCGCTTGCTAATTGTATGTCTGTGTGGATGTGTATGATTATTTCTGTCCTTTTTGTATTTTTTGGAGGCAGTGCAAGTAGGTAGATCGTTAGTGTACTATCGTTGTTGCTGCTATTATCTATATAATTGCAGAAATGACGATGATAATCATCATGATAGAAACCATGTCCATTACTAGTGATATTATGATTATTTTGGTATTGTAATTTACATCCGTAAATATCGTTACTATTATCATTAATAATATCATTATGGTCACCATTATCATTATTGGTATTATTGAAGATATTATCATTATTGATGTCATCATTACCGTCATTATTGTTATTATTGTTAATACCTTCATTTTCATCATCGTTGTTATGATAATTTTCGTTTCTAATATTACTATCATAATCATTGGTACTCTTTGTACTATAATTACGATCATCGTCTTTATCATTCTTGTTATCACTATTATTACTTCCATTCTAATTATTATTACTATTATTATTATAGAATTTCATATTACTATTTTTTTAATGTACTATTGTTATTCACGTTGGTTTAATAATAGTAATGGTATCATAACTGTACCTATCATTGTTATACTTATTTTAATTACCATTACAATAATTATGATTTGTAACTTTTATCATTATCAACAACAATAATGGCCTTCAGCAAAATTGTTATCATAATAATTTGGTAGTAACGTAATATTTTTACCTCATGGTCGCCATCACGACTTTAATGGCGATTATCAGCATTACTGTATGATTATACACATTGCACTTTAACTTTACTGTTGAGGTGAAAAGAACTGAAGGATATTGCATTGTTAGTGCATGAAAAAGGACAAGAGATGAAATGGAAAAAAAAAAGTTAATCGTAGCAAGAGACTTAGAAGAATTCAACTTTTGTCAGGAAGTGACTGATATTCCCACAAATCTAACGGAACTCGAGTCCTGGATAAAAATATAGAGTAGGATTTTGGTGATAATTCAGTTATACAATATTTCCTGTGCGGAAAGCCGACTATTAGACCTGCGGGAGCAAAGGATACCACTAGTTATAACGTTATGATGTCATAAAGTACCATAAAGTTCCATGGCGTTTGTGTCATTTTTAATCTAATTGTATTTTCTTACTTTTTTTCTATTATTATGACTATTTTCCTGGATGTTGCGAGTGCATGATCGTCTCAAGTAGTGACGTTCCATTTTCCTACTAAACGTTGCTCATGTAACTGGCGGCTCTGATGACGTCATCCTTAAGTATCCTCGAACTTAATGACGTCACTCTTTGCTCTCTTTGCTGTTCGTCATTCGTATCATTATGAACCATGACATGGCTACCGTACCATGATTTCACTAAAGATATGAACTGACATTATGATCATCCAATGTACCTTCTTGAGATAATGGAAACTGCCCAATATCTTCACCACGACATGATTTAATTATGAACAGATAATCAGGCTAGATAACCAATTTATCAGATAAGAAAATAATTCCCAATATCATGAAAAAAGACATTATAAGCACGGAAATCCTATGATTCCACATTGATTACAATAAAATATACAATACACACGCAATGCATTAACACACACACATGCTCGCACTCGCCTACTCACGCATCCACAGAGTAAGGAAAAAGGTGAAGCTACTCGCAGCTGTGAGTAATTTGAAAATCATGTTCACTTTGTGTTCATGATTTCTCTTGTCATATCACCACTATGGCTTGTGGTCAGCTCTTACACCTCCCTCACCCCTCACACACTTAATCCTCTCTCTCCCTCTTCCCCACTCCCCCCACACACGTAATTCCCCATCCCTCTCCCCCCCCCCCCCCCAACACACCAACACCACCACACACACAAGTCTCCATCATATCTGTCTGTTTTGTGTAGAAAAGATAGATTTACATATGTTTAGGCCAGATTTTTGCTGCCTTTATCATGATAATTGTCATTAATAGTGTGACCTTTATTGTTATCGTTATTGCTATTGGTATCATTATCGTTATCATTATTATTACCAAAATCGCCATCGCCATCGTCCTTATTGTTATTATCATTCCAATTGCTTATCCTCCTCCTCCTAATTCTTATTCTTTTCTTATATTTCTTCTCTTCCTTGTTGTTGATCCTCCTCGTTTCCTACTCCTCCTCCTTCTCCACCTACTCCTATTCGTTCTTCTTCTCTTCTACCTCCCCATTCTCATCTCCTTATTCTCATCCCTCTCCTTCCCCTTCTTCTATTTCTTCTTCTCTTTCTTGTTATTGTTGGCATTGTTCCTCCTCCTTCTCCTCCTCCACCCTCCGCCTCCTCCTCCTCCACCGCCTCCTCCTCCTCCTCCTCCTCCGCCTCCGCCTCCGCCTCCTCCTCCTACTCCTTCTCCTCCTCCACCGCCTCCTCCTCTTCCTCCTCCTCCTCCTCCTCTTCCTCCTCCTCTTCCTCCTCCTCCTCCTCCTCCTCCTCCTCTTCAGCAACCATTAACCATTATTACAGCGCCACTGCAACCCATCAAAGCGAGCCAACCGACATTTCAATCGACATCGTGTCTCCTCTCAGCGACCTAGAACCTTTAAGGAGACAAGCAACATCTTTGCAGAAACGTTAACGGACAAAAAAAGAAAAGAAAAGAGAAAAAAAAAATAGATGAGCGTGACTTTGCGTTCCAGTCGAGTGACGTCATTGATCTGTGTTGCTGTGTCGAGGAAGAGGAAGTAGAAGGAGGAGGAGGAAGACATGGAGGACAGGAAGA
>NW_028234423.1:9703749-9706249 GCF_977035675.1 Penaeus japonicus | reverse complement strand
ACTAAAATTGCACCCCCTTTCAAATTCACATTCTAGTTTTATACAGTTTTCCAGAATGGGTCTAGCTCAATTTTCACATTCTCTGGACCAATGAGACATGCCCCTTCTACTGATGCATCCCTGAGGTAACTGCGAGCTACTGTCACTAGCTCCTGAGGCGTAGTATCCAAAATCTGTCTCCTGTGGTCAGCAAAGAGTTCCTCCGTGACATGAGAGAGAAAGAGGCGTTTTCCCTTTGCTCCAGGAGACACTGGGGCATCAACAGCCTGAAACACTCCCAACTTTGCTTCTTCAACATCTCTCTCATTGTAACCACCCGATAACACCCACTCTACAGCTGCATCAAAAGTGGATAATGTCTGAGTCGAGTTGGGATCTCTGTAACTATAAAATGAAAAGTTTCCACCGGGAGAGTAAGCAGCCCCACCCCCATACGCACCTCCCTTTTCTCTGATCTCCCTGTGCAAGAAGCGGAACATCAGACGAGAGAGCACGCGCAGAGCCCCACTATCTGAGTGTGCATATGGAACTCCTACATAGGATTTTGATGCAAAGTTTACTGGGAATGGAAATACATGGTGTGTTCTTGATGTGTGAGGGGTATAGGAATCAGTGAGATTTATCAAAGGGGATTCATGGCATGGGTCGCCAGCAAGATTACCCAGGAAACTTTCAAAGGTTCTTACGGCAACATCATGGTGATCTGGCGACATGTTAATACACACTCTCATTTGCTCACGATTTAGTAGCAGCTGAGCCAGTTCTTGTAGTTTCTCAAGAACCTCACCTAGATCCTCCAATTCACTGAACTCTTTCATCTGCCGAATATTTGTCAATCCACTCCACTGTTCACTGAGAGCTGCAACATAACTTGTGGATGATGATGCAGCAGTCATTGCATATCTGTGACCAGAATATACTAGACTATTTGCCTGATCAGTTGCAATCATCTTGACTAGTGTTCCAAATCTCTGCAAGTCATTCATTTTAATATGATTCAAGATTAATGTCCACAGATCGAGCATTCGGGTCAATTTATGATCTAGGCAATGAGAGGAGAGGAGAATTCCCTGTTCATACTGTGCAACATCAATGGGGTGTTTGACAAGGTGAGTGGCAGCATGCAGACCCCCAGTTGACAACTCTATCTCCTGGTCAAGCTGGCGGAAATCCAAGTCACCTGCACCCATTCGTGTAAGGACTCCACATAATAATGGTACTAGTGAGTGTAGATGATCAGGAATATTTTGAGTATTGAGGACTGCTGAGAAGTATGTAATGCCATTCGTAGGCTGATGGCAAATTTGAACTGGCACTCCACCAGCAAGGTTGATGTTAGTTACTGGTGTTGGATTGATGCTACGATTAATATCTGACACCTTCAGAGTTGGCAGACATGAAATATCCTCCTCTTCTTCTTGCTTCATGGTTAAAGTGTTCCCAATCTCCCAAATCCTCTTGCGATCTTCCTCTGTAAGTGACTGGATCTTACTTGTAAGAAGCTCAATTTCTTTTTCCTGTAATTCTTTTTCATAGCCTTCTTGTGGAGCCATTGTTAAAGTGTATTTGTGACTGTTGTTTTTAAAATATTGCTTAACCTTTTCCTGCAAGAATTTAGGGTTCTGCTTGATGCACTTCTTGAATTTTTCCAAATTCTGGTTGATTTTCAGAGCTTCAACTGGATCACCATCTAAATTCCAAAGTGGTGTAAGAGACATCACCAAGCCAAGACCAAAGCTGGAGGTTTGGTGCTTAACAGCAAGTTCTATACTATGTAAGACAGCCTCAATACGTTCCATAGGAAAACCCTCTTCTATCACTTTATCAAATGTCTCCTCTATAACTGATTTGATTTTTTCTATGTCTTCCCCTCTGACCCCTTGTAAACCCATTGTAAATGTAGTATTACGAGTATGGCCATCAAACCCAGCTGATGGAGAAAAACTAGACCCTAGTTGCTGCTCCAACAGTGACTTGTAGAAAGGAGCATTTGGACCACCCATTAAAAGTTCCCCAAGGATTTGGAGGACAAAAGTCTCAAAGGGATCAGTTATACTTGCTAATTTGTAGGAAACTGCAATACTACTTTGTGCATCAGATGTTCCCATGGGGTCAAGGCCACAAACTATGTGATCACTTCTTGGCTCTGACCACGTTGGTTCATCTGGCACTTCCGTTCCTGGGTTGATTTTGGAAAACTCCTTAAGATAATTATCATTAATAAATCTAAGATGCTCAGCAAGTGGCATATCGCCATAGGTATAGAATCGAGCATTACTTGGATGATAATGATAGGCATGGAAGTCCCTCAACTTCTGCCAAGTCAGACTAGGAATTGACAGTGGATCTCCCCCCGAAACAACACCGTATGTGTGTGCAGGCAACAGACCATTTTGTAATTTCTGCATGAAAAGACGCTGTGAGTCGGCAAATACCCCTTTCATTTCATTGAATACAACACCTTTGAATACAATTGGAGAAGATTGATCGTTTACATCCT
>NW_028234423.1:9688749-9691249 GCF_977035675.1 Penaeus japonicus | reverse complement strand
ATATTCCATTCAGTCATAAAAGATCTTGTTACACTCTCAATAGAGAATCCTAAAATACAAAATCATAAGATATTCATGTTTTGATCTTACTAATACACACAGTATATACCTGGTATGTATACATACATTAGCAATATTTATTTGATTGTCATAAGTTTGTTCAGAAATCAAACAGGTTTTACCCTGCATAAAAAATAGGGGGAAAATGACTTTCATAGGATAGTTCTTCTTATAAACTATAAAGCTATATTTTAGAGATTAACATACCTTTGATAGAAAGAGAAAATAAAGAAATCCAGACTAGCAATAGATGATGAGAGAAAGAGATAAGGATGAGACTGTTAACTTTCTAGTATTTGTAGATTCATAAATGAGAGATTTTCCAAGGAATGAATGTATCATTTTGAAATTTCAGATACATAAGACTATAATTTACTCTTCAGGTTATGTGAATCTAGCTTTATGTAAGTAATAAGGAAAGCCTTCCTGATTGAAGAAGATTAAAGCACAAAAAAGAAAGAGGAAAATGAAGAAGAGGAGACACATTAAGAAAAAAAGACGGATAGGAAAAAAAAGAGAATGAAGAGGTAGAAAACCAAGAAGAGAATTGGAAGATAAAGATAAATATAAAGATAAAGATGAAGATGAAGCAAAGATGAAGACGGAGACAAAGAGGAAGAGGTGTAAGAGAAGAAAAAGAGGAAGAAAAACAAAAAAGAAAAGAAAAAAAGGGGGAAAAAAGTAAATCAATAAAGAAAGAAAATAAATCACACTGTACAGAGATCCTGAGTCTCACCTGTTACATACTGTATTTTGTTCTGATAAATCAATATGCATCAAGTCTAGTATACTAATAATAAGTACATGCATATAAAAAGAGTTTACTCCAAATATCTACATTTAAAAAAATTACTTTTCATCCACTTACTCAAAATATGCCTTCTAATATATCATCCATACGATTATAGAAATAAACATCCCGTTTTCTTTTCATTCAAAATTTTCAGTGACTGCAAAACTTTATAGACTAGATTGCATGCTTAAGGGAAGAAGCCTTGAAATAATAATGATGTTAATACTGGTATTTATTATGATGATATTGATGCTTTTGTTAGTACTGGTGTCTCTTATGACTATCATGATGTTGATGAGATGATGATAATGATTATGGTGCCTATCACAATGATAAATAATTATGATGTAAATACTGGTGTCTATTAAGATGGAAGATGATGATAATGATGGTGATGTAATTATTGACAAGTTCTGATGCTGTCAACATTGGTTTAACTGATGAAGATAATGATGGTGATGGTGGTGATGATGATGATTTGGAGGAGGAAGATGCAGCACAATAAAAAAAAAGAAAAAAGAAAAATGGGTTACAAAAGTGTATGGAAACAAATGGAAAGAAATGACCCACAAAAAGTATGCAATGTCTATTCATCATTGTAATATGATTTCAAGCAAAGGCAAACATGCAATGTTAACAATAATGTAAAATAGATAATACACTACAACAGCAATTCATAAATATACAATGTTTTCTTTTGTATGCCTTATCTACTTATCTGCCTGTTAACCCATTCACGACAGGACGTATTTTTGTCTACTCCCGCTTACGCCAGGAAGATAACAAGCATGTGACGCTTTGTGCCGGGGTGTTTTCTCACTGCGCGGGGCCTCACTGAACCAATCAGAGTGTTTTTCTCCCACGCTGTTCTTACTGTTTTCATGAATGCGGCTACAATGTAAAGGCTTGTAAAAATAGTGCCATGTTCAGAGGAGTTATTTTAGTCAAAAAACATGATACAGTAATGCCTTTTTAATTTTATTTTATTGACCTTTGCCTATATTTTTCACTTCTATGTGAAAATACCAAAGGAAAATGGAAGCAATCTCTTAGTGGGGCAACAAAAAACATGTTTTGTCATCAATATCACGTAGTTTTCTGTGACGTCATCTTTTTTAATGTTATATCTCATTTTATGACACTCAAACACCTAAACTAAAGTAACAGAGTCTAAGAAATTATGTAAAATGATTATATTTGAGAACAATCTAGCAATCTATTGCTGACGTTTCAGCACGTCACAACTGCCCCTCCTGGAACTCGGCGAGAAAATGCACAACGGGGATATTTTTCGACCATGTGATAGGACGTCTACCGGCACGAATGGGTTAACATAGGCAAAAACTTATACAGAGATTATATATACTAATCTTAAATCCAACTTATATAATCAACTCACAAGTATATAACCATCTCATATCACTGGTAAGAGAATAAAGGAAGAAACAAAGAGTTGAAATACAAAATATGACAAAGCAGAAAAAGGCAAAGAAAGAGGATGAGGAGGCTGAAACAGAAGTAGAAGGAGAAAAAAACACAATTAGTACAATAACAGCATGTGAAAGTAAAATTCTCAAATTAAATCAACACAACAATATGTCTAAAATATATTAAGAAGAATAACAGCACATGATTATGTAAATGAAG
>NW_028234423.1:9681249-9683749 GCF_977035675.1 Penaeus japonicus | reverse complement strand
CCATTAATTTTATCTCCCCCCCCTATCTTTGTCTCTGTCTCTGTCTCTGTCTCTCTCTCTCTCTCTCTCTCTCTCTCTCTCTCTCTCTCTCTCTCTCTCTCTCTCTCTCTCTCTCTCTCTCTCTCTCTCTCTCTCTCTCTCTCTCTCTCTCTCTCTCTCTCTCTCTCTCTCTCTCTCTCTCTCACTCTCTCTCTCTCTCTCTCTCTCTCTCACTCTCACTCTCACTCTCACTCTCTCACTCTCACTCTCACTCTCACTCTCACTCTCTCTCTCACTCTCTCTCTCTCACTCTCTCTCTCTCTCTCTCTCTCTCTCACTCTCTCTCTCTCTCTCACTCTCTCTCTCTCTCTCTCTCTCTCTCTCTCTCTCTCTCTCTCCCTCTCTCTCTCTCTCTCTCTCTCTCTCTCTCTCTCTCTCTCACTCTCTCTCTCACTCTCACTCTCACTCTCACTCTCACTCTCACTCTCACTCTCACTCTCACTCTCACTCTCACTCTCACTCTCACTCTCACTCTCACTCTCACTCTCACTCTCACTCTCACTCTCACTCTCACTCTCTCTCTCACTCTTACTCTCACTCTCACTCTGTCACGGATGAATAATAAGTTCTATTAACCAGTTAAGCTGACTGGATAACCATCCATCTTGGCTGATGTCCAAACAACTGCTTACATCTCTTCCTGTCAGCTTGTTATACACAACTAAGGAAGATAATGCTTACAGTTTTATGGAACAACAACTACATTAATATCTACATCAAAAGATAATGTCAGATAAGGCTACATCCGATCTTATCATCTGACCATGTACTTAATATCCTGTTTCATGAGTACCTTAATCAGTTGAAGATATCAAATTATATTGTATAGCATCATATTTTCATTCTTTTGGATCTATAATACACATAATAAATAAGCCTTCCTTCTAATTTGTAAATAAAATTCCACTGTTAATTGATTCAAATACTTAACCAGTTAGTGTTTGTCAGAACTGATAAGATATGTGAGCTTTCAGTCAGATTATGATGATCACTTAATATAGATGCAGTTTATGAGTCACTTTAAAAGAACATTCTCTTGCCCATTCCATATACCTTTATCATAAATAAAGAGTTTGATGGATGAAGGCCTCTATTTCTCTGTCTTTGAGGTCTGATGCAAAAACCTGGGGCATCCAAGCGATGGTCTTTTGCCCCCATGTACCAGCTTTCTGGGGCCTCAAAATGAGCTTAACAATAGCATTTTCTTTGTCTAAATTTTGTGCAGTTAGATATCATATAGGGATGCATTCACAGCTCAACATATTTTGATGTGTCTCATGGTTACAATATTTTATCTATATGCTAAAAAGAGGACCTAAAACTTATTTGCAAAAAAGACTTCTCATAACAGACTAATAGCTTTATTCTTCAAATAAACAAAAGGATTTCACTTTGCTTTGGAATTATTACTTACCCTTACCATTAACAATCAATACCTCACACTAAATTTCACTGGATGAATTATATACCACAGCTACAGCAAATTGAACATTACTGTTTAAAAGAACTTGTTTAACTGGCATACTTTAAATATAGCACTATTTTACTATAAACATTCACTTATGAAACTGGCAGAACTATTATTATGCTTTTTTCAACTTTTTAACCTATATACTAGGCATAACTACCAGAGAGAGAGAGAGAGAGGTGCAGTACAGTGTCCATTGGGGTTGCTGAGGGATCCATCATGTTAGCCAGCAGGATTAACTGCTTAACATTTGCATTAATATGGCATATAAACCAAAGTTCCATCACAAAGGCTTCAAAACATCGCTTATAATTGGCATTAATGGGTTAAGGAAGAACAAATTGGAAAACAAGTTTAACAAACAGCCACTAGAACTATTACTTAAGCTATACAGAAACACTGGAAGAAAGAAGCAAACAGGGCCATTACAATTACGTTTCAGGAGCACTGACGTTAGGCAAGGAAGATTATATAATTTTCAGTTAAGGAGGACAAGAGGTTAATAAAAAAATTTAATAATAATATATGTTCAAAAGGATGTAAAGCTCTTTAGTCTTCCAAATTTTACAAACAGAACTAGTGGTAAATGGATCAACCCTCCAAAAAATGCTGTATGTGCCAGAAATAATTAAAAAGCTATGTGATAATCTAAAAATAGCAAACGAGACTCCCTTAGCTAAGTTCTTCCTTCCGTATTTAACCCCTTGCCAGTCCCCAAACCGTAATTTGGCCCAATCCTTCGGGTTTCACCAAGCATCATTTTGGTCTTTGATATTTCAAAAGCTTGATTCCATACTGGAAAATGTATTTGTCACTTTCATATGTCAAAAGCATACTTTATTGCTAACATATTTTATTGATAACAAAACATGTATTTACATGTATAAGTAGTTAAAACACAAGAAACTAGGAAATGACTGTATGATACATAAACTTATGTTTTGCTTAGGGGGAATGGGGCTGGATAAACTATGCCATATAGTGCTATAAGTA
>NW_028234423.1:9648749-9651249 GCF_977035675.1 Penaeus japonicus | reverse complement strand
AACTAACAAAGCTAAGAATTAGGCCACATAGCTATATTCATCTGTTGAATTTGGAGTACGTTCAAGATACTGTTTATCAATAAGTAACTCTATGCATTTCTTGATCATTGGAATCTGTGGTGCAAATCTTGCTCGAGACTGACTGATCACCTGAGGAGAGAAGAAAAGGAGGGAATGGTTAAATCTCACTCTCTTACATTAATGCCATTAATATTTCATGTATTCATTAATACCCATATCATTCTATTACACGTAGACCTCATAAATTCTTTGGAGGAAAAAAATGCCAGCTCTTAATTACTTGGACTCTCTTCTAAAAAGGATTCTGAACAGTAAATTAAAAAAAGGAACTTACTTTAAAAAGTACAATATCTTATAATAATAAATTCAAAATTCTACCCCACTTGCTTACTTTTCTCTGGCTATTCCTCATATAATAATGATGACTCCAGGTTCCTTTACTCCTTAATGATTTCCCAACACAATTAACCTTTTGCCTACCTCCTGTATGAGCATTGTATGTTTGAGTAATTTGCGGGCTTTCATTATCCTAACGATTGCAGCCTGCAGGTAGAGCTTTCGGTCCTCCTCCACCGCAGAATGAGTTTGTTCTGCTTCGTGTTGCTGTTCTCTCTGAGGGGCAACACTGATCTTGAATTTTGTTCTTTTATTACTGTAGTCTGTGTTGAGGCGTACCACGGTCTCCCCTCGAAGTTCCTGCTGGAGAGTGCATTATGCATAATTTAATATTCATCTTAGTTGTATATTATAAAATTGTTTATAAATAGTATTATTGTGATTAGAATGAAAAATCTACACAAGTTACCACATCATAAATATGCATCACATACTGTCTAAGGGTTCTTGGGCCTTCTAATGAATGACTTCCCAGTTCTTTGCATTACTGAAAGACATGTCTTACTTCCTGTATGGGATTGGATTTTACATTTAACCCATTCACGCCGGCGCGGTTCCGGCTTTGCATGGCTGCAATGCCGGGGCTCTCGAACGCATAGGCCTAAATCAATTATACGATTGACGCTGCATACCAGCACCAGGTGCTATGCACTTTGCACAATCACCGTCTGTGGCTGGCGGCCGGCGGTATCGGGTTAACCCATTCACGCTGATTGACTTGCTATAACGACGTTCAGTGGTTTTTGGGTCAAACGCTGGTGACAAGATATTTGGTCAAGGCCGGCGCTTGGGGGTGAGCGGGCATACAGCACTCACTCGCGGCTAGTGCGCCCGAGAATCCTGAGGCGTTAGGCTTGTGCGTTAGAAAACCCCAGCATTCCGACCATTTACAGCCGGAATAGCAAGGGTTAAGAACAACTTAACAATGTGTGAAGAATAGCATAAAACACATTTGTATGATATTTTTTTTTTTTTTTTATGACTATATGTTGAATGAAAATTGAACAGAGCATATACAACTCCAATATACCATATTAACCCATTTGCGTCTGATGACGTGCTGACACATTTCGTGGTTTTTGGGTCAGACGCTGGCAACATGATATTTGGTCAAGGCCGGCGCTCGGGGTGAGCGAGTGGACAGCCTAGGATCACGGCTAGTGCGCCCGAGAATCCCAAAGCGTTAGGCTTATGTGTTCGAAAATCCTGGCATTCTGATCATTCAGAGCCGGAACAGCTCCGACGTGAATGGGTTAACAGTAAGCACGTTAACAGTAAACACAAGTCAATTTACATCTATTTAGAGATATAAACTGTTAGTCAGAATGTAATTCAGACGATATAAAGTCTTCTAAGTTTTGATATAATGAAATATCAATAAAACTCTACTATATCCATTATACAGTAGGATATGGCAATTCTGAACATTCTTGCCTGGGATAACACATCCAATTACCCTGACTTTTCCTATATCCAGTAAAAACATATAAAAATGCCCTACCTCGGCATCAGTCATGAGGAGCTTGCTATCCAAGAGAGACTGCAAAAATTTAGTAAACTGCTCATCATTGAGGTGTGTGTGGGTCTGCAGTTCGTTGCACGTAAGGCTATCCACCTGGAGATAGAGAAATAAGAAAAAAAAAATCAATAAAAATCAAAATAAATTAACAGACCATAACATTACACGAAAAAAAAAAAACATTGTGTAACGTCTTTCTTTTTATGTCCTTGAATGTAACTTGCAAATAACAACTTGTTCACAAAACTTGAATACATAAATTGATGAATGTATACTCATAAATTCATGATCTGACAGTAAAGTTATCCTCTTCAGTAGCAACCAAATGATATTCAAACACAGTCAAACATTTAACTTCAGCAAGAAGTCTCCACAGCTCAAAGCTAACTTATGAAAGAAGGAATTGCATCAGTAATAACAAACAAACATGAAAAGTAATAAGCACTCACCTTCTCAAACATGAGCAACATTGCCATCTGGAAGGTGGACATGGTGATGAGGTATGTTCTCTTGCTGTGACTGACTTTCAACTCCCCTGCAAATATATTGGACCATGGTCTTCAA
>NW_028234423.1:9641249-9643749 GCF_977035675.1 Penaeus japonicus | reverse complement strand
TCATTCATACTTTATTTAGATTTTGATCTAACTACAACAATACTAATATCCCTAGGAATATCATCATCAAATATACCACCACCACCAACAAAATGCCTCACATTATCTCCTTTGAGACTGGTAACAGCCTGAAGCCCTTGTTGCTTGATGTGATCCTTAACTTGGTGAACGAGCACCGTGAGCCCGTTGGGGACTGGCCGCAGCAAAG
This sequence comes from Penaeus japonicus, assembly GCF_977035675.1. NCBI lineage: Eukaryota > Metazoa > Arthropoda > Malacostraca > Decapoda > Penaeidae > Penaeus > Penaeus japonicus. Next base: position 9,643,541 of record NW_028234423.1, on the reverse strand, counting down.
TGTACATGTTAGAGAGGTCTCTGGTCCTCTCCGAGCTCACCATGGAGCCAGTCTCCGCATGCACTGTTGAGAGGTGGTCTGCCACCATTCTGTCCTGGACTTCTTTCACGACTCTCTGGTGAGAGCTGAGGGGTGGAATAAGAAATGGGAGAATGAATTTAAGAAAGACTAGGGAGGAAGAGGAGGGGGGAGATGAATAAAATAGAGAGAAAGTTTGAAACAGATAGTGTGCAGCAAGTTCAATGCGATGCAACTAACTTTTGAACAGGTGTACAAAAAAGTGTGAAAAAAAGAGAGAAAAATCATAGATATGTATATTTTTCCATTCACCATTTTCTTTAAGCACTTAGAACAATTAACCTTATCCTAACTGATCTTACCTTGGAGGCAAAAATTTGGTAGCTCTCAATTCCTCTTCTGCTAACCGTGCAATGACACATTCCATGTATTGTGAAACATTGCAGTCTTGAAGTAAGGCTGAAGCTTCCTTTCGGTAAAATGACCCCGTTTCTCTTAACAACGCACCCTCAAATATGGATTCATATAGCTGGAACATGGCAAAGAAATTTCCATGAGAGAACATAACACAGTGACACTAAACAAAATAAATAGTCTATTACTCAATTCACATTAACAACACAAAGAGAAAGTGAGATCAATGCAACTAACTTTTGAATTGTCAATGAACCCTGTTCATCAAGTAAGAAAGAAAGAAAAAGAAAGGATGAAAGAAGGAAAAAATAAATAATTAAAGGAAGAAGAAAATTTTAATGAGCTGGGAAAGACAGAAAAAAAATTAAGATAAAAAGCATATCCTGAACAAGACCATTATTCACACACACCATCTAAACCCTACCTGTAAAGTAGACTTCTTTTTATACATATTAACATCAACAAATGAATGAATGACCCCACGAATGGTTGAGGTTGGGGCGTCAGTGGCAGCTGCCGTCCGATCCTGTTGGATTCCCATGAGCAAAACGCCCACCAGACGCTTCTGCAGTGGCCGGATCATCTCTCGCTGCCAGATCTCCAGACCAAGTTCCCCTGAAGAGGCAGAGGCAAAGGGGGTGAAGGGAGGTATTGAAGGAGGGCGTTTAGATAGGTAATCGGGATGAAGTATGTGTGTGTGTGTGTGTGTGTGGGGGGGGGGGGGGTAAGTGAGGGTGGAAATGAGTGTGAGTATTTCTTTGGGCAATTATGCATGCATTTGTATGCAAGTGTGTAGATGTGATGATTATAATCTTGGACTGGTAATAATTACTGTGTTTTTAGTATGTAAAGGATATGTGTACTAATTTTAGTCATGCCCAGATGAAGACATAAGCAACCTGTATTACAAACGAAGCCAGAAAATAATTGCAATATTGCCAAGTCCCATAATGCCAAAATAGCAACTGTATTTTTTGTGTTGATTGAATCAGAGTGGAAAGAAGAATGCACTATCACTTCTCTTGGGTTGAGAAAGAGGGTTAGGTAGGTCACTGGTATGAAGTGTGCATGTGTGGATATATGGAGGTGGAAGTGGATGCGAGTATTTCTTTGGGTGACCGTGCATTCATTTGTGTGCATGTACATGTATGTGCTGGTTTCAAGAAATTACATTTAAACATCACTGAACTTTAAAAATTATATGACTGTATTTTTTTTAAATATGCATCTAAAATCTAAAATGCTTTAGTAAAGTAGAAAACATTAGGATTTCCATTTTAATTTACAATTACCTGCCAGTTCAGGTATAATATGGCAAAATAAGACATAAATTTCAGTAACTGAAAACAAATTATCTGTTCGTGTTATCCCTCTGCACAAAACAAATTCAGTCATACATGTACTCCAATTTATACAGTGTAAATGAAAGCAGCAGCAAAAAGGGAACACCTTAAAATTCCTTCCCAATAAATAAATCCAATAATATTTACCAATTTCTAGCAGCTGCTCTGACATGTCCATCTGCATTGAACCATATGTAAGGTCTGCATCACTAAATTTCTGCTTCTGGATGTGTTGCGAATTTAAGTATCTGTAGATTAGTAAAAAAAAATCAGTAATCTGCATAAAACATCATAACTTAATCTATATCTAAAAGGGGAAAAGTGCACTGTAAAAATATATAGTTGTATATATCTACAAGCATGAGGCACTTTTCACTCACAAAACTTATGAATAAAACAACAAGACTTTCAGAGCAGGCCTGTACTAGTATCTATAACCCCTCCTATCCCAGACTGTAAAACATGGTAGTCAATTGATTTTGACTGTACTTATATCTGAGAACATTTAAAATAATAA
>NW_028234423.1:9621249-9633749 GCF_977035675.1 Penaeus japonicus | reverse complement strand
TCACTTTTCATTTTAAATGTTTGTTTACTGACTGTCAGCTTGTTAGAGATTAAAGAAAGATACTTGGATCATAATTGAATTCAGAAAAAAAGTTGTGAAATAAAATTATTCTAGCATGGTGTAATATTTCTTGCTTTATTGTATTGCTAATACTGCCCGTCACATTAAATTCTTAATAGTGCCACATTGCTATTCTGAACATACTTGCCCTGGAATTTGTATATACTGTTGTTATCCTGTCATAAGTCTTTTGTAGAAGATGTTTGTATTCCAAAACCCCTTGCATAAAGCACATTAACCCGTTCCCGACGGGATCAATCCGGCTTAAAAAGACCAAAATTCCGGGACTCTTGAACGCATAAGCCTAATGCGTCGGGATTCTTGGCCGCACTGGCTCCTCCCACACCCCGGGCTGGACAAAATGACGTGTCCCCGTCGTTAACGGGTTAAAGCTTTTTGAAACATTAGATGCCAATGGATTACATTTCAACATGCCATGGAGAGGGTGGACACAAATGCTGAATGGCACCTATCTATGTCATGACAACAGTCTGCCCCTACAGCTTGTCCAGGATCAAAGACAAGAGGAAAAAACATCCTAGCACTTTTAATTCTTTATTTTGTTTGAGCAAACTTGATATTAACCCTAGCACAGGAGGTTATATAATAATCTTGTGTAATAAATCTTATTGAGAATCTCTCAGAATATGGAACATATTGCATGAAATTTTATGCCAAGGAGTAAAGTTTTTGTATCTAGCATCATAGTTTTCTAAGTGTCATTATAGCTGTATTTGGATAATTCTTTATTTGGATTATCATGGCATTTCTTTATCCTTTTACTTATAAAGTGCGGGAATGTCAACTAGGAATACAATTCTTCATACAGAAAATTTTATGCTGAAGACAAAAGAGCAAATAACCTTAACTCATTTTGATGGGGGATAGATTCGCTTGCCTAGTCTCCAGGATGGGTTTTATTTCAGAGCGAGGCAGCTTGAAGCATCATGATTTGAATCTACCCACTCTTTCAGCCACTCATTATAAAAGCTAGAGCCATTTTTGTTTTATTTTTTGTGTTTTATCATGTTTAGAGACTTGAAATATGCCATATAACAGGCTCTATCAAGGCTACAGTTAACTAAAATTGTAGTATATGATCCATATCAGCTCATTATTTTCTTTATACTAAGTATGATAGAAGTATTGCTGTCTTATAGAAGGGCAAAAAGCAACTTTATTTTTTCTTATTTTTGGGCTGTCATAAACTAATACGAAACATATAACCACCTACAACGAAGATAACATGAAGAGGTAGGGAAGAAGGAAACCTGTGCTTATGACTGTGAGTGCCACAGTAAAAGCTATCCTTATTGGCACAGGAGCGCATTTTAGACACTGGGTATGATCTGAGTCACCTTCCTCGTCTCGTTCTGCCTACACATCCTTCATTGGCGGTACTTTAGAGCAAGAGGTCGTCAACTTGACGTGTGCCATTGCTCTCTACAGATAGTGCTTGCTAGACTGTAGATGGGGGCCATTCAAGGCTCTCTCTCTAACTGGTGCTAGAAGAAAGTGGTGCCATCTAGGTTTTGGAAGTTAGGTTTGCTCAATATTACAGTAATTATAGTAATTATGACTGTAATTGACATCATCACTCACTCCTTACTCATAGCACAATAAAATAGCACAATGATCTAAAATCCCCAAACATCATGTACATCATGACGCCCGTCGTCAGGTCAAAGCTCCTGTGTCATGTATGTCATGACACCTGTCCACAATGGAGTCTGGTAATAAGCTGCTGTTGGTCCTGTATCTACAGTGCAGGTTTTTTTTACTCTGTACATAATGCCAAAATTTTACCCACTTAACCCATTCAGGATGGGGCTTATATATGCGTAATACTGCTCCCACCGGCTAGATAACAAAAGTGCGCAGTGACAAAGGAGCGAAACCTCTCCATTTCACCCGCACCATTGAATGGGGTGATAATTGGAGGTTTTTGTATTTGTTTACATTATTTTCACAAGTGAATAAAAATCTGTCTATACAAATGAAACTCCAATGATTATGTGCATATGTAATACATATTGAGGGAGAGATCTTAATGTTCTAGGACGTCACCTGGGGAGAGCGAGATATTACACTAACATGATAACAGTTAACCGGCGAGAATAGGTTAAACCCCTCATTTCATGTTACAGGGCAACCTGTAAAATCATCCAAAAGATGGGTCTTATTAACTAATTATTGTGATAGGCAAAGGAGTCCTAAATCATTGCTGATATAAAAGGTTATAATTTAAATTTAATTCTTCAGTTGATCACTTAATTTTATATAAAGAAATGCAATAAGAAACAAACTTAAATTTTTAAAAGCCTGCAGCCTTTTATATTCATTCTCAGATGATGGAATTCCTTGATTGATTGTATGTCAAATAATGGTATGATCAACTTCTTTTATATAGATGTCTTTATTTCTCTCTATAATTGTTAATTATCTTTTTAATCAATTTTATGATATTTATTAGCACTGTACTATCATTAAGGTGTTTTCTTTTAATGAATGAGTAACATGTAATTTTGCTTCACTATTCTGAAAAATACACAGTAAAGAATTATAACAGTTGAATAGAAATTTAAATAAATGTCTGTCCATCCATCCAAATCCCAAATCTTTGCTACATATTGGTTGATTTCTATTACTAAGCAGAATGCTATAAGAAAGTTAAAATTTACTGAACTTGCTTGCATCTTGACAATTGACTTACAAGTAACCATGTATAGACTATATATACTTACTTTGGCACTCATCATAATGCTTTGGTTTTTAGGCTTATATGGACCAAACGAAAGTCCCAAATTATCTTACTTGCAATTACATTCTGTGCAATTTTATAATCATGTGATAAATTTATTATGTTGGTCAGTAATCATTGTACACTATAAGGTTTATCCTTTTGATTAGAATGATAAATATTGGGGAAAAAAAAACTCAAGCTCCACTTGGCTTTAGTTGACATCAGGCTTGACCAATCGGCTTCCAGTTGCTCTTCACTACAAGAAGGCAATTTGAAAAATTTGTCAGATCTGACACAGAGGCAACTAAATTTCGTGTCCCATTGAAAGCCTATGTAAACAAATCCATTATGCTTGGTAATATAAGGTTAATATGGTTTCTGTTCATATTTTAATTTTTCCTTTTGCTTATTACAGAGAAACTGCTCATATCGAGCAGTCAGCGGCAGATGTCAAATAGTACAGGCAGAGAAGAAGCTGTGGTTGTAACAGACGATGGGAATACCATTGTCTGTTGGCATCCAGAGCCAAAGGTTCCTTATCATCTTACTAAGGTAAAGAACTTGAAAAGTATTCAATGATTTTGAATGTATACTATTATAAATATAAATTGACATATCTGTAGTTCTCTAGTGTGTATCATGTGCAACATAACTATGAAGTTTTTGGGAAATAGAATTCTTTTCTTATTACTTTTATTGATTAATTCTATGCTTTTTCTTTTAATTCTACTCACCTTTTAGTATAAAAAATATTGACAAAGCTCCTTGCATTTTATGCATAAGGATTTATAATATAGTACAGCTGATTTCACATGCTATTGTTTGCTCTACAGCCACTTCCTGAAACAGCTGAGGAGTCAGACTCAATATTGAAGGTTCAAAATAAAAAGGAGTTGAAGCAGTTGTTCAGCCAACAGCATCCTTTCTTCATCAATAAGGAACTTCGAGAGCTCACTTTCACAACAAAGCATCCGTGGTATCCCAGGTAAACCATAAATTATCGCTTGTTATGTTCTATAGTTTGTCATTTGTGCTGATTATTATATATATTTTTTAAATATAAGTTCTGGCTAACATCTTTGTGCAATGGCTATCTGGTTAGTGCACATTTGTCACTAATTATATATCATGTCAAATTAACACACCAGCAGTGAAGTCAAAATAATTTATTATTATGTCCAATTTTTAATACTTTTGATCTCTTCCATTTCAGACCTGGAAAGCGATTTGCTAAAAAGCAGCCACCAAGGGATAGAGAATATTTGTAAAGCAAGGGAATATAAAATTTCTTGTATTTTGTACATACTTTATGTAATAAAATGTTTTGAGTAATGTACATAGAGAATTTCCCTTAAATCCTCTGAAAACATTTACACCTTCTTATAACTGTACAATTAATAGCGATGCTAGAAAAGCATTAACCTTACATATTCATTGAGAAAATAATTACACTAGAGTTTCATACATATTTTCCATATACATTTAATTTGCTTTTTGCCTCAGAACAGATTGCTGAAAAGAAAAGGGAAAACCTGGTGTTAGTAATCCAGTAACAAGTCTCCAAACATTTTATGGAAAATGTAAAGAAATATAAAAGGTAACTACTAAACATATATTTCATTAGAAAAAAAAAAAAATAGAAGAAAATGAGAGTAATGAAACTTAATGAAAATATATAATCAGCAACCAAACACTTTCACTAAAACTTACAAGGCGTGATAAGTCAACACACTGGGTGAACTGTTCCACTTCCCGAGCACATCGCAGTGACTGGTGGGCATGATCATTGTAACAATTCATGACAGCCTCCTGCTGGTTCTGGCAGACAGGTGAGCAGGTTGCCTTCATGAAGAGATTTTCCACTTCCTTGAGGGCTGTTGTAACTTGTTCTTCTGAGAGTCGTGCTATCTTCGTAAACTGAGAACAGAAAATTGCAGCTTTTATTCTTTCATATTTATATTTAGCATTGATATATGATCTTTATTCATACAATACAATAATAACCTCCAAATATCAGAAAAAGGCTTAAACTTATATCATTAACACTGATTATCAGACTCTAAGGTGAAGCTTGAGGAGAGACATTTCTCTTGCATCACCCAATAGCAGACAATAAAATGTTTACTATACCTTAAGATCTTTTGTTCATGATATTTACTCAGCATTCTGCAAATTCTAAATTAGCATCCTCTCACATAATTATTTTCATACCACCTTTCAACAAAGGATTACCACATTTGACTTCACCTACAGTAGGTGACTTACCTCTTCCTCACGTGCCTCCATCTTCTCGTGCCACTCCATGTTGAGTTTCTTCATCTCCTGTTCCTTCTCCTCCCTTAGGCGCATCACCATGAGGTGAGCCTCCTCTGCATAAATGGACCATGGTGGTATATTGCCAGCTGGTTGGCTCAGCGTTGGGGCAGCTCCTGACCTACGATAGATGAAAAATGAATTATTTCCTCTTCAAACTGGTTCACCAAATCTAAATGGTCCATAATTCTAGTAGATTTGCATCCATCTAATGTATTACTAGAATAAATTTGGGTGAACATGGTTAAGTTTATCCCAAAGTATGAAAATAAATTGTTGAAGTGTAGTGTTGACTGCTAATATTTCTGAATGAAAGAGTACCAGATTGCTTCTTGCAGTTATGGTATCCCTTAAGTTGTAGGAAGGTATTCGTATACCATATTCATTAAAGAAATTTAACCAAAGATCCTGCATTTACACAATTGAGGTGCCATGCACATAGATAATTTGCATTTACAGCAATAAAATATCTGTATAGTCATTTGCTCTTCTTGAGATCAAAGCAACCAAAACTTGTCCAAAATAAGAATTCAAGGTATATTCTTTGACAGCTAAAGCTTACTTGACTGATAATTGATGATTATATGCTACATTAATAACTAAGGTCAGTGAAAGCTGATGTGAAAATGCAATAGTTGATAATAAAATATACAGCCCTAAAGATGCATATTTTTGTATTAGTTGCAGAATGATTTTTCCAATCCAAAATATGCTCAAAAATTTCTTCATTTTGTCAGGAAGATCACCATCTGAATCTTATTACACAATTTGTCCAAGATACAAAAGTCAAAAGTATCAACTCCATTCATTAGAAATCAAATACATTAACCTTCTAGTTATGACAATATGACAGTTTTGTAGGCTAGGGTGACTGTAACATACAGCATTTGTTGTACATAGTTCAGAGAAGTATAAAAAATTCCCATTGCATGCCTTCAACTTTCTTGAAGAATTATACATTGTTGAATCAATGATCAAAGGTTGAAAGGGGAGTTTTCTTTCTTCACTCTTTGATACTCTGCGCTGTGTATCTTATGGTTCATTACTTTTTTTGGACACCTATATTTTGCTATTCACTGTGCACCATGAGGACAGCCAGATTCTTTGTTTCTGCAGTTTGAGTTAAATCTATGGTCCTAGTCACAAGTGACACTTAAATCAAGTACAGTGCAATCACATCAGTCTCACAGAAATAAGTGAAGAAAATTACTGTAATCTCCAAAGTCTATCACTCAGAAAATAAATCTGTACTGAAAGAATTTTTTATCACTTCCACCACACAAATAAGAAATCTCGGCACTTACTTTATGGCAATGCCAACATCAGGGGCAGTTAGGGGTTCGCTGGCCACAACCTCTTCGCTCTGTGACCCTGATGGTGGCAGGGGCAAGACAAGTGTTGGAGGCTGCACCTCAGCTTCTTCAGCTTGTGCTGCTGCAGCTGGAGCTGAACAGGGGATGGCCATCATTAGATAGTTGAAAAAAATAAATAAAAAAAAAGCCTAGTAGTAATTTTTTTTTACAGGTGTATATTCACAATTTTTAAAATTTTAATGCATTTATATATGACAAGAATGATTTATGCATATTATTATTAGTAAAATTCCGAAACTAAGGTTAGTCCGAGCATTAAAAAGCAAGAGAATGAGTCTATGTCCGATTTAATAAATCATTAATGCTTCTGCCATCTGCCTCTTCTTAATCACTGTACTTTGAAGTTAAAACAAGCAAAACCTCTTCATTCCACGGCAAGGATGGCACTAAAGCAAAAGCAAAGTGTGCAACTCAATGTTAAAAGAGAGAGCCAGAGCAGGCGCCACAAACCAGTTAGTTTGCAAGGTTAGGAGGAAGGGAAAATGGGAATTAGGATTTCTTCTTCTTTGACTGGTTTCACAACAAGGTTTCCATTGTGGTGGTGTTTGTATGAACTTGGAACCTGTCTAATAAGAACAATGAAATGAAAAATAAAAGTGAATAAACAAAATGAGACCCTAAATGTTATCCAGGTTTAATGAGGAGAAGTCTCCTCCCAGATCTGACCATGACTTTTCCAGTGTGGCAGACACTGAATTAAAGAGCAAATCACAAAATAAATACATTTCTAGCAATAGTAAACAAAAATATAAATATCTAATACTAAATATTCATTAAAGTTCTGCCAAGTATTTGTGACCTTTTCCTAAAATAATCTCTCACATATCCACAGAACAAAACCTGCACCTATCATTTCTGAAACTAATCTAAAATGTCAGACATGAATATCTTAGCACATTACCTGATATTACCATCAAATGCTTTGCTAGTTTTCTTAGAAGAAAATGCTGTACATATTTTAATATATTACACTTCATATACTCATAAAAAGCAGGTCAATGGATATAGGTATTACTCAGTTTTTTTTTTACACATATTCTAAGTTATCTTGAGGTTAATATATTTTTACAAAAAAATAAAATAAAAAATAATAAAAAATAAATAAAAAATATAGAATAAAAAATGAAAAAATAAAAACATTTAATATCAATGTCTTTTAGTATGACTAACACCGTAAGTTTTAATGTTATGTTAGTGATGTTATGTTAGTAACCATCTCTAAAAAAAATTATAAATTGAAGTATAAATACAAGTAGATATTTGTGTAATATTACAACACAGCATGAGTGGGAAGTACTATCAGTGCTTTCAGACTTAAAAGTTGTCATACTTGTAAATTCATAAACCCAAAAGTACCAATTACTGCAACCACTAAGAGAACAATCCCAGAATTCTCCATAGCATCATGAACCATACTGGTTGTTTAAAATAATGCTGTGTAAAAAGTAACACCAGAGCTTCCTCCTTGTCCTTTATTTTGGACAAGCTCTGTTCATGGCACCAGCAGTGGTTTTAGTTATTTTACTAGCAGTTGCAGTAATCAAGACCTCTCAGAATATAAATTAAAAAGTGTAGAAGAATTCTTAAGTCTCAAAGTATCAGTAGTACTTCCCAGTCCTGTAGACTGGTGTATAGTATAATCATATAATTGTATAATTATATAATTATTTCATATATATGTGTATATATAAATATAAATATATATATATATATATATATATATATATATATATATATATATATATTATATAATGAAAGAATGTATACATTATTCATGGTGCATCACTTTACATTTTTTTTCACTTATTCTCACCTAATTACTAAATACCCTTTAAGTAATTCCAAATTTGTGAGTTAATACAAATCATGATAAAGTAATTCTCCATGTGATAATGTGTACCACTGTATTTAATTGCAAAATTTGGTAATAGGAATATAAATAATGTCATATGCTAACACATGCCTAACTATCCATGAAAAATATCCTTATATCAATCAAAACAGGAGAAAAATAAATGAAAGGATAAGGACCAAATTAAAATGCAAAGAAACTACTCCCATGCAAAGATCCACAATGTCTTTCTCTTCCATGACTTGTGGGAAAATCCTTTTAGAGTACTCTACACCTACTTTCGACAATATCACTAGCAAAAGCAGCTGCCAATAGTGTATCCTTTGAAGGCAGCTGCACCTCTTCTGCCATGACAGATTTGGGATCAGATGCTGTGGCTGTGAGGCTATCTTCCTGAGAGGGGACTGCAGGAGCAGCTACAGTGTCAGCAAGAGGATTATCAGAGAGAGGAGAGGAAGCCAAAGAATCAGAAGAAACTACATCAACAGTTTCTGAACTTTCAGCTGAACTAGGAACTCCAGCGTTAGAATCTTCAGCTACAACAGAACTCTCTACTTTGGACTCCTCAGCCACAGCTGTGCCAGTCTGAGGCAACTCTACAGGCACAGCTGGAGGTGAGAGGTCCAGAGGGGAAGGCTCAGCCACTTCTGCGGCGCCAGAGGGAAAAGCTTCAAAGCTCTCATCAGTCGGTGGGCGAGACTCACCCGTTGGCAGAGGTTCAGTCACTTGGGGCTCGGGTTCAGGGATATAGTCACTGATTTTGGGAGGTTCAGGAACTTGAGGGGCAGTGAAGATAGGAGGGGGACTAGGGGCTAGGGCTGGGGGAGGGACAGGGGCAGCAGGAATCTGGGGAGGGGCTGGTTCTGCAGCTACTGCCGGCTCTGGAACTTCTGGTGCAGCCTGCTGACCTTCTATCTGGCCGCGCAAGCGATATGCCAGAGACTCAGACAACTGTAAAGACCACAATGAGCATTAACATACTAAATGAGAGTGATTATCAACAGAACTATATAAAAGTATATCATTTTTAAGTATGATTCCTATTACCACTCCAAGTTTTAATTCTATTACACCTGCAATTACTTCACTTTGCTTTCTACACGTTTTACTTGCATGTTTTTCTAAAAAGGAAAAATATGGATTAAAAAGTTTATGAGAAGCAAACTAAGTAACATGTGTCGTAATGTGTCTATACACATTAACTATAAACTATTTACAAAGAGTAAGTATCAAATTCAGAAAAAGGTTCAAACAGATCTCCTATAACAATTTCCTTCATTTTATAGTAATGCAGTCCTATCTGTAACAGACATACAAAATGATGGGTTTTAAAATGACAATGATGATCAATATGAATATCTTTCATAAGAATCTTCTGGCATAACTTGCTTGTTTCACTCCCAAACCACATGCTTCACTGTGGGAGAAGGTTTCCAAAACAAACCTGCAATAACTTTCAAAATGGGACTTTTTTCTCATAATTATAGTGTGTGTTCTACCTAAATCAGCTTGGAATGTGATGCAAGGCTTATAATTTCAACGCCACTTGCTGTGTTAGATACAAACTGTAAAACCAATGTAAATGTAAAGACATACATGTATGATTAAAAAATACATTTACAGCCATACTTTTTCTTCTTTTTTAACAATTCACTTTGGATGAATAATGTAGTTGTTCTTTTATTTTGAATGAGGAATATTACTATGGATGAAAAATGTGCTTTTACTTAGGATAAAGAATATGCATCCTCATAGTATTGTATAATGACTCATGGTATTGTTTAATCAGTTTATTTTTTATCTTATTATTAGCCAACCTATTACTCTTTTTTTGCAAGAGTAGTTCATAACCAGACTGCACAATGAATATATTTAATATAAGCTACCATTATCACATGAGAAACATTTTCACAAAATACTACTATTTTCTTTGAGTGCCCCAACTGTCCTTAAAGTACCCTGCAAAAACAAGTTAAGTCTAACCTAATAATGGTCAAATGTCAAATAATTGCTATGGTAGAGGTTTGCTGCCATTAGCTAGAATACTGGAGGAAAGCATGTCAAGTGTGGACACAGGGATGTGGCAAGTAACTTAGTGGCAGACAACAGGTTACTTGTAAACATTTAGAGAAAACAGATTACCTATACTGCTAATACTTTGGCAAACTGTGAACCCTGGAGACATAGTAATTATGTTGACCTTCAGATTGAAGGTCATCTCTTATAGTTCAAATATAAAGTGGACTTGAATAACAGTGAGTAGTAGTTTCTATTTTCAAAGACACTCATTTAAAATACAATGAAAAGCTTAATCTTGACACCAGATGAACACACTAACCTTAAATCTATTTTTTTGTGCGAGATCATTGTTCTTAGGTGACAGCCTAAGACGTTGGGCATTAAACCAAAATTTTGTACCTCACAAGAAGTGGATAAGAGACTCATGTCATTACTTTCAGACACAATTTGACAAGTACCCATTACCAAGGATTTATTACAAAAGGCTGCTGGAACACAATTTTGAGAACAGGCCAAACAATAATCTATTGTTGCACATAGCCTACTAAAACAAGGAGATATATTGTGTTCATATTTTTGCAAGGTTAGGTATCAAATAAAGTCATGTGAACATACGGTAAATGTCGAGAACTTCCATGCTTCCCCTCTGGCTTTGCGCTGATCAGTGTAGGTGCTTTGGCAACAGCAACCAAAGCTCACACACTTACATTCTGGTAAGGTTGAGCTCGTATTTACCTCTCAGTTAATGTCAACTATAGAACTCGTCCAAGCAGCAAAAGACGCAAAGGCAGAGCCAATCTATGAGGCGCCAGTGGTGGATGCATAGGTGTCATTTTATCATTAACTATTCATTCGTTTACTTTTAGCCCATTGCGTATGGGTGTCATGATACATGTCGGCACCGATTAGGCCTAAAAGACGGGAGTCAATGCATACATGACGCGACATTAGAATCTGCTCACAGGTGAAGTACGCGCACAGTCAAAGTATTATGGCTGTAATGGCGCTAGCTACAGAGCTACAGGGTTCCAAAGTTAACCTAAACCTACATTTAATGATAGATTTATGGAGAAATATTGTTTGAGCTAGTCTGGTCTAGAAAACCCTTTACCCGTCCCTCTAATTTTTGGCTGGTGACACTAGTGTTGTAGAACGCCCGCCCTGAGGACTAGTTAGGTTGTTAAGCGCCCCGTTCTCAATTAGTTAATCATGAAATACATATGCTTACTAAGCATAGGTGATAATTCCAGATACTTTATATAATGAATTTAAGTAAGAAGTAAATCTTCTTTAAAAATTATTGATACTTGAGATATCTTTTTTAATCATGACAGAACTGGCAAATTACCAAAGAAATCTCCAAAGTAAATAATACATACTTTTAACTTTTTCTTAAATAACTAGTTTAAGAAAATATGAATGACTTGCAATAAAAACAACCCCTCAAAACAGTACAAAAGCCTCACTATCAAGAAACAGACTTATGTGCTATGTTTATTAATGTGTCTTTCTCCAACCGGTAAAATGTTTTGTCATTCACTCGGACAAAATAAAACATGTAAAGCTCAAGGAACCCGGTACCCGCTCCTCTCTCTCTCTCTCCCTTTTCTCACCTTGATGACGCCAGCCTTGTCATCGTTGACGAGTGTGATCTTCCTGGTGCTCTGGGTGGCACCCATCGTTCCTTTAATTCTCTATCGCGGCCACGGTTTATCGGAAAAATGAGCGAGCGCCCCTTGGAGATTCCCGGCCGAGTTGTTAACAGACGGCCATGGCGCCTGTGCTGCCCTCTGATGACGTCACTGCCGCTGGAGAACGGGTGACGTCATTAGTAGGCGAACGCGCGAGGGGTTTAAATGGGTTCAGTTCCATTGGCTGGTAAATGGGGGGTTTTGTTTGATCTGTCTTGTAGGACTGTATTTCTGGACTTTTCATGGAAAATGACTTTGGTTAAAGACGGTTTGATGCCTTATACGATTTGTTTTTCTTCTCAAACGAATAGAATGGCTATTCATCATTTAACTGTTCTATATTTTCTTGGTTAATATATATTTTTTCAGGAGTAAAACTTCTGATTTTGCATGCTTGGATTAAGGTTAAGATTTTATGAAATATACATTTTCTACCTTTTAGAATGGGG
>NW_028234423.1:9611249-9613749 GCF_977035675.1 Penaeus japonicus | reverse complement strand
GGATTTTGTTGCGAACTCCATTCCCTACAATAGAGGTATATTTACCTCTTGGATTTATCAGGGTTTATGGAATCGCACAGTCAATTTCATTTACAATTACTTATTAATATTTTCAAATACAGTTAAAGCTGCAACTATATTAAATACTTTAACTGAATTACCGTTACCATAAAAAAATGATTTCCAGTTACAGTCACAAATTTTGTCAATCAACTTATGATCTACAAGAGGAATGCTGTTTGGAAAAAAAAATCTGTACTGAGCTAAAGCGATCTCACCAGGCTACGGTGCACTGAGAAAAGTGTATATATCAAAGTTAGTACGAATTTCATGTAAAACGCGAAGCTATGAATTATATATACAGAGATGAAAGTTTTCCAGGATGTCACTATTGTACTTTATCATTAGTAATAACCAGAAAGAAACGACACTGGAAATTAGTAGTAGGTTGGGAGATATGCTAAAGGGCAGTGCGATACCGAAACAAGAGATAAGGATAACAAAAGGTTATATCAAGGGAAAGATGATCAGGAAGACATTGCTCAGAAATAGAGGAAATATGGGAAAGAGAGTGGCTTATGTAGGCTAGATCAGCTGGTTCCTTTGCTGTTTTCCGTTTTCGTTTATTTCTATAACCTCAGAGCCTTTTTTCGTTGTTTTGATAATACAAATTATTTCGAATATAACAATTCATCATATAAATAGTTTGTGGAACCAGTGATATCTTCGAGTAAAACTGAAAATGATTCAAACTTACAACACGTCATCAACAGGCATGTTCCGAAGTATTCAAGAACATGAGAATATTTTCTTTTTGTAATGGTCACGGACAAGTTGGTGATAAAATAACGAAATTTTGAATATGCATTATCTTTTGTTTTGATATAACTTGACCTTTGACCTTCTCCCTGCAACATCAACGAACCCTGGATAACTTCATACAAAATTATACAACTCTTCTACGTCCACTGAGAGCAATGAGCCTAGTCACCCTAGTCCTTGGTAAGTGAAGTAACACCCGGGGAAAGTAAGTGTTGTAACCTGAATGAGGCACTGGTTCCGTATAACAGGATGATTAGTAATTTTAATCTACCACAAGCTTGTCAAAGGCCAAGGTGACGAATGTAATGTGATCATAGCGACAGAACGCCAAAGGGTATATGTCTTCATATGATTCTGTAGTGATCATGACCTCCTTTCTCTTGGTCATGTCTAGGATAGGAACATATATAATGCAGTATGTATGCGAATAAAAATCATTAAACCATTAGCGGCATTTAATAACCTACAGGATGTTTGCGTAAATTAACAGGCTCTAACTTGTCTTTCATTTCTACATGTGCTACTCTGGCCACACAATTATTCCCTACACAATTGGGAACTTAAAACGGTAAGGTAAAGCGACTTTGGTCCGAATCCAAATAGAAAACTAAAGGCATATTTTTTTTAGTTAGCGTATAACATTTTGAACTGGTTTATGCTTTCGGCACACAACCTTTTGGGCAGCTTCCATTCTTAAGCAGTTTTCATTGGGAGAATGACTCTGTTTACGTCCCTTTCGCTACGTTTTATTGCTATCTCTAATCTGTAATTTTTGTTGCACTTGTACTGGAAATAGCTAATTCTTCTTTGTCTAACTTCACATAGCTGTAGAATATAATCATCTTGGCTCGTTTTCTTCATCCCTCCAAAGTTCGAAGTTTTATTATCTTCCATTTTTTTTTTTTTTTTTTTTTTTTACAGCTTCATTCTCTCTTCTTAAGTCCCTCAGAGTTGGTGCCCATTTAGGGGCTGCTCCTTAAACGCATTCCAGATCATTAGCATCTTTGTTCTTTCCATATATGAATGCCTTCTTTAGGTTTCAATAATAGATGGCATTTTGTGAGACTGTGTTATTTGTATGATCCTCCGGGTTCGGGTTACATTCATAAAAAAGCTAACGGCATGGTTTTTCTGCTGTGTGCCGTTTCCTATTTTGTACTAGTGCAAGTGTACTAGTGTAATAGTTTGGGATATCACCGTAACTAATATGATATTATAGATAAGTAATTCAAGTGAAATAATTTTCGGTGTCTTTTTTGTCACGTTTATTACCCATCGTTGTATCTTTGCATCGTCTGCGAACATATTCAGATAGCAGTCTGGGTTTATTTTCGTTGAACACAATAAAAAGGATTGGTGCAAGATCGATCCCTTTCGTAATCTGCTTGTTACTCCATGAAGAGTGTTTACCGCTATATACTGGACTCATTTGTCTTTCATATCGAAGGTCCTTCATCCATTTGAGATGTTGTCCCAAAACTCCCCTTTGGTCGTCCGGTTTCCCTATCTGTCTATTGTTGTTTTTTAATCCAAGTAAATACAATCTTCCCAGCCACCTCACTTCTGCATTATCACATACTTAAATCCAGGTCGATTTTTTGTGTTTTGCAATTAGTTCCATTTATTTTCTTATTGTATTTTTAGTAGTCTTCATATTGGACTATAATTTTAAAAGTTT
>NW_028234423.1:9591249-9593749 GCF_977035675.1 Penaeus japonicus | reverse complement strand
TAGGGTCTGGGAAGGTTGTCTGTCCGTCGCTTGACTAAGGTCCATTTCTGATAATGATAAGGCTATTAATATAGTAGCTGTAATAATGGTAATAATACCATTAAGGAAGAGATGATGATGAAGAAAATGAGGATAGCGATATGAGACAATTACCATGATCATGATGATAATGAAGGTAGTAAATGATAATGATTATGAAATGATGGTAACATAGATGATGATAATTATTACGGTCATATTGATATTGGTAATGATTATTACGGTAATTATGATAATTACGAGGATGATACAAAGAGGCCAATTAATGATGATAATGTTTACAATGAGAACAATGATCATATAATGATGATAGGTAGGGATAGCAATAGTAACAATGATATCGATAATAATAACGATCATGATAAAGTTATTGATGTTAAAAGATCATGATGAGAGAGAAAGGTGCAATTTCCTAGCAATTGAATGTGCAAGGAATCGGGAAAGAGCTAACAGTTGATCCTCCTAGCGCGGACACCGGTACCTACACTCCTACAGTCCACGAACATAGAAGCTTTTACATATCGTTCCTTAGATTGCCACGTCCAAATAGAATAAGATATGAATAAGATGGCTGCACCGACGGCCAAGAGGAGGAGGAAGCACAGCAAACGCATCCTGAGAAAATATCCTAATTTCGTCCTGACAATGAAAACATGGCGGCGATAGCCAAGGGTGCAGATTGTGATTCCCGCACTCCCACGCGTGTGATATTGAAAATTTCGCGGGCAATTGCTTCTCTTTTTTTTTTTTCCTATCTTGGTTGTGATTGTGCGATTCGCTTCAATTGAGAGATTTTGTAAGAATGAAACTGTTTTTTTTTTTTTTTTTGCTTCTTTGAGTTCTTTTCCATCCTCCGTCCTTCTTTCTGTCTCTCCCCTACTCCCTTTAGACTAATTTCTTTGTCTCCTCTCTCGCATTCCACCCATTTTTTTCCTCCTTCTCCTTTCCACCCTCTTCCTCATTCTCCCTACGTTTATTTTTTCCGTTTCCTCCTCTCCCTTTTTTTATCCGCCCCCTCTCTTCTCTCTATCTCCTTCCCTTTCTCTCTACGTCTCTCGCTCTCTTCATTACCTTACTCAATGCCACACGGTCGTGCTCCCTTTTGTTAATCTACGATAAGATCGACCTTATGTACGTGTAAGATAATTCTCGCAAAATGAGATAAAGAATGGCGATCTGTGAGGTTACATCATCATCGGAATAATTAGTCGGTTTGAAGGAAAAATTATCGTTTCCTTATTTATTCATTTGGGAGGAAGGGAAAAAGGGAGGGAGGGAGGGAGGGTAGATACAGATCTGCCGGTTACATGTCATGGCGATTTCTAATTATTTGCGTATATATTGGTGATTCTGCTAAAAGGGGAAGGAGGATGGTAAATTTCTGGTTATAGAAATGAGAATAATGATTATTGGATATCGACATATCGTAACATGAAAAAAATATGATAAATCTGATGACAACGGCATACTGTTTCTATCTCTCTATCTCTCTCTCTCTATATATATATATAAAAGCGTTCATAAAGCTAAGTACATACGTTCGCATTTGCAAACTCTAACGAGGCATGAGAAGACGAACAGCCATGAAGCATTAAACAGCTAATTGGTTCGACAACAGCTAATTCTCTCGGAAACAGTTGACTTCGAGGATAGAGAATTTTGAGGTTAGCATTTACCTCCGTTTAATTCGGCTTGATGAGTCTAATTCTTGAATGCGAATTGCAACATTATTATGGCCGCCCTTATTTTTGCCAGATTTTATGTTGAATGGGAATAATTTCGCTTGTCTTAATTACGTCCTCTTTTTATTATTGGTTTAGGGATCGGCTGTGTATATAGCTTGATCTCATTAAGTGATGGTCGAATAGTCAGTCTGTATGCAGTTCGTCTGCCATAATTAAATCATATTTGATGAATTTGTGGAAGAGGTGTTCCCTTAAATTGAACCGGAATTTGTATATTCCTTCCTGTAGTCTTTTCCAATTACACTGTTTTATCACTGTCTCTCTCTCTCTCTCTCTCTCTCTCTCTCTCTCTCTCTCTCTCTCTCTCTCTCTCTCTCTCTCTCTCTCTCTCTCTCTCTCTCTCTCTCTCTCTCTCTCTCTCTCTCTCTCTCTCTCTCTCTGTCTCTCTCTTCTCTCTCTCTCTCTCTTCTCTCTCTCTCTCTCTCTTCTCTATCTCTCTCTCTCCTCTCTCTCTCTCTCTCTCTCTCTCTCTCTCCTTTCTCTCTCTTCTTTCTCTCTCTCTCTCTCTCTCTCTCTCTCTCTCTCTCTCTCTCTCTCTCTCTCTCTCTCTCTCTCTCTCTCTCTCTCTCTGTCTCTCTCTCTGTCTCTCTCTGTCTCTCTCTCTCTCTCTCTCTCTCTCTCTCTCTCTCTCTCTCTCTCTCTCTCTCTCTCTCTCTCTCTCTCTCTCTCTCTCTCTCTCTCTCTCTCTCTCTCTCTGTATACGTATACTGTTTTAT
>NW_028234423.1:9573749-9576249 GCF_977035675.1 Penaeus japonicus | reverse complement strand
GACTTACCCGAATCCGCTCTATTTACATCCTCCTTTTAACCCGAACACCGCCTTTGCTCTAGTCTGAAACATACTGGTTTGATGCGCTGGGATGATTCCTTGTGTATGTATATATATATATATATATATATATATATATATATATATATATATATATATATATATATATATATATATATATATATATGTGTGTGTGTGTGTGTGTATGTATGTATGTATGTATGTATGTATGTATGTATATATTTACACACACACACACACACACACACACACACACACACACACACACACACACACACACACACACACACACACACACACACACACACACACACACACACTTACTTACACTCATACACACTCACAGACACATCCACACGGAAGAGAGAGAGAGAGAGAGAGAGAGAGAGAGAGAGAGAGAGAGAGAGAGAGAGAGAGAGAGAGAGAGAGAGAGAGAGAGAGATAGACAGATAGATAGACAGATAAATAGATATAGATAAAGATATACATATCAATGAATATGTAGACATGTGCGTATTATGTATGTATATGCATAAATGTATGTATTTAGACGAGTACCTACGGTGCACGCGTAGAGAAATTCTTGCAAACATACTTACATATGTATACCGAACATAGACATACATATATGCATTCTCTCTCTCTCTCCCCTCTCTCTCTCCCCCTCCCTCTCTCTCTCTCTCTCTCTCTCTCTCTCTCTCTCTCTCTCTCTCTCTCTCTCTCTCTCTCTCTCTCTCTCTCTCTCTCTCTCTCTCTCTCTCTCTCTCTCTCTCTTTAACTGCGTGTTTATGTGTATTTTTCAGTCGTGTTCATATACATATTTAGTATGTTTGTAAGCGTGATAACAAGCACCACCAAGGTCAAAGATCTCGTGATGTTAATGATATAACAAATCTTCCCTCGCCCTGTATCCTCATGTGTGTTGCAAGATGAAGCTAAGTGTTTATTTTGAAATTTGAATCGAGGTAACAGCGCGGGGTGCTAGGGTATTTATGGGTATTTTTCAATTTATGCTTGTTGTGTGCATGCGTGAGAGTGTGAGCGGCGTGAGTGCGAGGTAGACGTTTGTGGATTGTGATTAACTTTCTTGGCGTTGTTTTTAGATGTGTTTCGTAGAGGAATTGGCGGATCGTTGCCTCTTGCTGGTTGCTGTGTCCAGTTTAGGAGGGGCGAGGACTCTGTCTATGGCGTAAGTGATGATAATGATAAAGGCTGTTGTTTATAATGACATATACGGGCATTATTGCAAACACACAATAAAAAAAAACAACAACACATACGCACATACAGACAGACACACGTAAACCATCTTCCCCCTCACACCACACGCCCACCCCAACCCCCATCCATCCACACACACACACACACACACACACACACACACACACACACACACACACACACACACACACACACACACACACACACACACACACACACACACACACACCGACACACCGACGCACGCACGTCCACACGCGGCGCCCGGAGGAGGTAACAAGGAATGAATTATAATCCGCGTTCTCAGGGCTTCGTCTCCGCCATTGTCTTCAGGCGACTCGATATCAAAGCACTTCAAGGTCCCGGGACAGTGACCGCGTATGTATATTAATGTCGCCCTCGGTGTTTGTGTGTGTGTGGGGGGGGGGGGGGGAGCGGGGGGTCCTGAGGGGGATGAAGAGGACGGAGGAGGGGGAGGCTAGAGGGAGGAGGGAGGGGGAAGGAAGGGGGGGAAGGATAGGGGATGGAAAGAGGGAGGGAAGGGAAATCGGGAAAGGAAATTGGGAAATGGAGACAGGGAGGGATGAGGATTTAGGAGAGAAAGAGAAAAGGGAAGGGAGGGAGGATGGGGAGGATGCAGGGATAGGAGGAATGAGGGAGGGAAAGAGGTTGTGGACGAAGAGGGGAAAGGGGAAGAGGGAGGAAAAGTAGAAGTGTGATGGTTTCATTACCATTATTATTACTTTTAACATTATAATAAATAACAGTTGTTGTTATTTTTATTATTATCATTATCATCATCATCACCATTATCACCATCATCCTAATTATCATGATTATTATAATTTGAATAAGATAATGATAATAATTCACTACCTCTGTCTCCCCTCACTCTATCTCTCCTTTTCCCTCTTTCTCTCAAGAGATGTCACCGAAACAGACTGACGCACTGCATTTCATTTTCTCTCTCTCTCTTTCTCTTTCTCTTTCTCTTTCTCTCTCGTTCTCTTTCCCTATCCCTCACCTCTCCCTCCCTATCTCTTGCCCTCGCTCTTTCCTTCTTTCTCTCCCTCTCCCTCTCCCTCTCTTGCTCTGTCTCTCCTTCCCCCTTTTTACCACTCTCCCTCCCCCCGCTTCCGTCCCTCTCTTTCTCTCTCTCATCTTTCTTAGTGTATTTCCCCATTATCATCCGTATCTGTTACGTAATGTCTGCGTATTCAACTATCACAAGCTCTCTTAATTGATCTGAGGACGTTGA
>NW_028234423.1:9551249-9561249 GCF_977035675.1 Penaeus japonicus | reverse complement strand
GGCAGGAGAGGGAGGATGGGGGGAGGGAGGGAAGGTGGGCAGGAAAGGTGAGGGGAAGGCAAGGGAAGACATTTGGAGGAAGGGAGGGAAAGAGTGGAGGAGGAAGGGAAGGAAGGCAGAAGGAAGGGAAACGGGAGGGGGGAAAGAAGGGGAAAGCGAGAAGGAAGAGAGTAATGAGAAAGAGAACATGGGAGAGAGAGAAAGAGAGAGAGAGAGAGAGAGAGAGAGAGAGAGAGAGAGAGAGAGAGAGAGAGAGAGAGAGAGAGAGAGAGAGTGGGGAATGGGAGAATGGAGGGGAAGGGGAAGGGGGAGAGGGAGGGGGTTCTTACGCCACACTCTTCCTCCTCTTATAACCTTAATATATTGCGTGTTATGGAAGACCACTTTAGACGTATACTGCATTGGGGTATATGGCTCACTACGTTACCTGTAAACTGCATGTGCATGTTTTATATACTCTAGATTGATATACTTTAGTGCTGTGTGTTTTTTTACGATGCGGAAGAAGTGTACGTGCGTGTGTGTGTGTGTTTGTGTGTGTGTGTGTGTGATTGAGAGAGAGAGAGAGAGAGAGAGAGAGAGAGAGAGAGAGAGAGAGAGAGAGAGAGAGAGAGAGAGAGAGAGAGAGAGAGAGAGAGAGAGAGAGAGAGAGAGATTAAATTTGCACATACATGCATGTGGTAGCGTGCCACTTTGTGTACGTGTTACAACCTGTGCGTTCTTTATGTTCTGTTTACTCAGGATTAAAGACAGCTCAGTACGAAGACAAAACTACTGAAATTTTAAAAGAGCACGTGTCGCAACAAGAATATTTTTATTGGATTTAGGCCAGTTCGGTTAAAAAATGTCCCTGCGTGTCATCGTCAAAAGGGGAAAAGACACGTCTATTTTGGCGCCAAAACTTTACCTCGACATTGCATGAACAATCGTAAAAGTATCACATGCAATCTTTGGCCTCTCCCCTTTTGCGGGTCAAGATGGCAAGATAAAAATGATTGAACCTGCATGACCGTAATTGCCGGCAAATTGAGACTTGTATCCGACGTTATAAAGGTCTTTAACAAAGCTGGCATGACGCAGTGGGAAAAGTATAGGTGACTTGACATTCAAAGATGCCTGAAGCCGCGTAGGTCTTGGAAGCAGAGAGGGGAATTGGATCGCAAAAGTCTTGACATGTTGATTCCGTATAGTTTAACGCAGGACATTGATATGACAGGCAATGTGAATCAAATAAAAAGCTAGAGGAAAGAACACGAGTGCTCTTAATCAATGCTGTGTATATGTAGACTTACACGTCCCAGCATAAGATAGAAGAGGGCGTTATCACGTTTCATGTCATTGGATCAGAACCCATTTTCCACGTCGGACTCGAGACGAACGCAAATAAAATGGATACCAGTTACCTAGAAGGAAAAAAGTATGTTAAACATGATATCGTAAATGACAAGTACCGTTAAGCTCTGACCACAGGTGAGCCTTGTTCGCAGATGGAGGTACAAGGCGAAGAAGACACGCATTGCCTGCTAGCGTAATGTTCAGTTATGCTACGGACGAGGCCTAGTTAAGCGAGGGGGGGGGGGCAGGAGGAGGGAGGAGGTGAGCGAGGGAGGGGGAGGGTGGAGGACGCAGAAGGGAGAAGGGAGGAGGCAGAGGGAAAAGGGAGAAGGGAAAAGATAGAAGGGAGGAGAGAGGAAAGAGGACTCTGGACAGGGGAGATGGGAGAGGAGGGAGAGGAGAGAGGGGGAGAGAGAAGAGAGAGAAGAGAGAGGGAGAGAGAGAAATATAAGAGAGAAAGGGAGAGAGAGAAAGATAAGAGAGAGAGTGAGAGAGAGAGAGATAGTGATTGAGATAGAGAAAAGAAACAAACAAACAAACATACAAAAGAATAGAGGACATTCAACCCCCAAAAAATTCCAAACAAAGATACACAAGTAGATGAAGACAGACAGACAGATAAAGAAACAGACAGACAAGAAGAAGTAAGAGGAGGGACGAGACCAGGAGACCGCGGCGTCTGATCCGTCATGAGAGCAAAGCTAGCAAGCCTCACTAATCGTGGGACTAAAAGTAGCCTACTCGGATGATCCCAGATTTTTTCCCCGTGTTGTCATGTCTCAGCTCGGGAGCCTCGTCTCAGTCGGTGGCTTTCTTTGTTTGACTTGGTTTTTGTTTGTTTGTTTCTTGGTGTGTTGGTGAGGGTGAGGGGAAAAATGGGGGGAGGACGAGGGGAGAGAAAGAGAGAGAGAGAGAGAGAGAGAGAGAGAGAGAGAGAGAGAGAGAGAGAGAGAGAGAAAGAAAAAGAAAGAAAGGGAGAGAAAGAGAGATAAAAGACAAAGAAAATAAAGAGGTAAAATATGAATAAGAAAAAATAAGTCGAAACGCAAATGAAGAGAGAAGGAGAAGTGTGCCACACACCAGAAATACATCGCAGGAAATAATAATAGTCCGTGGCGAATGTTCAGCCGAGAATCTCTTGAATGTACTCCCTCCCTGCCTACCCCAATCACCCTCTTTCCCCCTCCCCCTGTCTCCCCGACCCTCTTTCTGCATCTCTCTTTCTCTATCTCTCTCCCTCCCCCTCCTTTCCCCTCTCCATCCTACTCCCCCTACTTCGCTCCTCTTTCTCCTTTCCCTTCTACTCCTCCATTTGATCCTCCTCTCCATTTGTCTGTCCCTTTCCCCACATCTTCATCTTCTGCTTCCTTTCCCTCTCCCTACTGCTCCCTCTTCTCCATACTCCCCCTTCCCCTCTCCCCTCTTCTCCATACTCTCCCTGCCCCCCTCTCACTCCTCCACCCCCCTTCCCCTTTCCCTCTTCCCCTTACTCACCCTGTCCCCCCTCTCCTTCCTACTCCCCCCTTCCCCTTTCCCTCTTCCCCTTACTCACCCTGTCCACCTCTCCCTCCTTCTCCTCCCTTCCCCTTTCCCTCTTCCCCTTACTCTCCCTGTCCACCTCTCCCTCCTTCTCCTCCCTTCCCTTCCCTCTTCCCCTTACTCACCCTGTCCACCTCTCCCTCCTTCTCCTCCCTTCCTCGCTTCCCCTTACTCTCCCTGTCCCCCCTCTCCTTCCTACTCTCCCCTTCCCCTTTCCCTCTTCCCCTTACTCACCCTGTCCACCTCTCCCTCCTACTCCCTCCTTCCCCTTTCCCTCTTCCCCTTACTCACCCTGTCCACCTCTCCCTCCTTCTCCTCCCTTCCCCTTTCCCTCTTCCCCTTACTCACCCTGTCCACCTCTCCCTCCTTCTCCTCCCTTCCCCGCTTCCCCTTACTCACCCTGTCCACCTCTCCCTCCTTCTCCTCCCTTCCCCGCTTCCCCTTACTCACCCTGTCCACCTCTCCCTCCTTCTCCTCCCTTCCCCTTTCCCTCTTTTCCCTCCTTCCCTCTTCCCCTTACTCAGCCTGTCCACCTCTCCCTCCTTCTCCTCCCTTCCCCGCTTCCCCTTACTCACCCTGTCCCCCTCTCCCTCCTTCTCCTCCCTTCCCCTTTCCCTCTTCCCCTTACTCACCCTGTCCACCTCTCCCTCCTTCTCCTCCCTTCCCCGCTTCCCCTTACTCACCCTGTCCACCTCTCCCTCCTTCTCCTCCCTTCCCCTTTCCCTCTTCCCCTTACTCAGCCTGTCCACCTCTCCCTCCTTCTCCTCCCTTCCCCGCTTCCCCTTACTCACCCTGTCCACCTCTCCCTCCTTCTCCTCCCTTCCCCGCTTCCCCTTACTCACCCTGTCCACCTCTCCCTCCTTCTCCTCCCTTCCCCTTTCCCTCTTCCCCTTACTCTCCCTGTCCCCCCTCTCCCTCCTTCTCCTCCCTTCCCCTTTCCCTCTTCCCCTTACTCACCCTGTCCACCTCTCCCTCCTTCTCCTCCCTTCCCCGCTTCCCCTTACTCCCCCTCTCCCCCTCCCCCTCCCTCTCCTCCCTTCCCCTTTCCCTCTTCCCCTTACTCACCCTGTCCACCTCTCCCTCCTTCTCCTCCCTTCCCCTTTCCCTCTTCTCCTTACTCACCCTGTCCACCTCTCCCTCCTTCTCCTCCCTTCCCCTTTCCCTCTTCTCCTTACTCACCCTGTCCACCTCTCACTCCTTCTCCTCCCTTCCCCGCTTCCCCTTACTCCTGTACAATCCCGGCATTTTTCTCCCCTTTTATGTAGCCTAATGGAACCAGAACCGATTTCTACCTATTAATCTCTTTTTGATTGTTTTTATTTTTTCCTTTCAGATTTTTTTTTTTTAGATTTTCGAGAGGCGTATCCAAAACGGGTGTATTTTTGTTTAATGATATTTGGGAACTAAGAAATGAATTTTCTTTTTAACTGTATACTGATTTATTTTATATATTTTTTCTTTCTTTATTTACAGGTATGTGTCATCAAATGCACTTGAGTATGACGTGTAAGTACTTCTAATACAATTTTGTACGTAGACAATTTACAAATGGTTGGAATTCTTTTATGTAATTAATTGTTTACTTTACCTTGCGATTATTTTGTGATATCCTTTTGCATTATTTATGGCAATATGATTGATGATGATTTAGGAGAGAACTATTTATTTGTTTTAATTCAATCTTTTCAAGTAATGTAGATTCTTAAACAAAAATAATTATAATAGACTCGTTAAAGGAATAATAATGATTAGATTTTTTGTCTTCACTTGGCATTTATCATGTACCAACATCTGATAAGAGAAAAATGCATGAACGCACGATGTAGTATTTAAGTCAGAAAGAATTAATTGGATGCTTGCTGATTACTGATTTACTGATTTTATAAATTCTATCCGTCCGTATTTAATTGCATACTCATCTAATGATCTTCTCTTCCGGTTGAAATAGATATAGATTAATTTTGCAAGCCGAATGAAAAAAAATGTACCTTGTATATCAATTTCTGTTTAATGTCTTGTGCAGTCCATGTCGTTTAATAGCATCGGAGTCTGAGAGTCATGTGATATGCGTGTGTGTGTGTGTGTGTGTGTGTGTGTGTGTGTGTGTGTGTGTGTGTGTGTGTGTGTGTGTGTGTGTGTGTGTGTGTGTGTGTGTGTGTGTGTGTGTGTGTGTGTGTGTGTGTGTGTGTGTGTGTGTGTGTGTGTGTGTGTGTGTGTGCGCGTGTGTGTGTGTGTGTGCTTATGCGTGATGTGCGTGTACATATAAGTTTGTGCGCGAGTGAGGGATGGCGCTGTCCATCACAATCATCACAGTCTTATTCGATGAGTTGGACAAAGGGGGAAGGGGGAGGGGGGTTCTGATGGTGAGGTCGGGTCAGCTGTCTCCTTCTCCTCCTCTTCTTCTTTTTCTTGATTTCTTTATTTTCCTTGTTTTCTCCTTGCCATACGTTATTTCACGTATTTTATTATTTTCTTGAAATTGACGTGATAGGATAACAGCGATGGTGATGATAATGATGAAGCAGTAGTGAAATTATATTGATGATGCAATTGTAATATTGATAACGATAATAGTAGTAACAATAATGAAGATGATGATGATAATGATACTAGTGATATTAATAAGGGTGATATTAAAAATGAGAATGATAATGATGTTAATGATAGTAATGATAATAATATTGATACCACTCATAATGATATTAGTAATAACGATAATGGTAATCATACTACCACTACTGCTAATGACGATTAATATGATAGTAGTAATGACAATGATAACAATAATGGCACATGATGATGATAGAGATTATAATAATGATGATAATAATGGGAATAACAGATAAACAACGAGAATAACAATAATGATGACAGATCACGATGGCGGTAATAAAGATAATGAGGTTAATGATAAATGATAATGATAATGCTTAAAACAGTAAAAAAGGTGAAAATAACGGCAATAATGATATATTATGATTCAGGAAAAATGTGAATAAAAGAAACAAGAAAATGAGGTACTGTATTATTTCTATCCTGTTTTTATTTGATGTATTTTTTCTTGTTAGACGTGTATTTTTTGTCACTAATTACTGCCACATACACACGGTTGGCCAGTTAGCGCTGGGCTGAACTAATTAGTGATGGGGGGGGGGGTAAGGGGGGAGGAGAATCGGCGGGAAGAGGGAGATAGGGATGGAAGGTTAGGAAAAAGGGTGGAAGAAGGGGTGTGTGTAGCAAAAAGGGTAAAGGAGGGAGGGAGAGAAGGAGAGACAGAGACAAACAGACAGACAGAGACAGAAACAGACATATAAACGGAGAAGGAAACAAAACAAGAAAAATAGACTAAAAGAAAAGAGTAAGTGAGGAAAGAAAAGACAAAGAAAACAAAAATAAATGACATAACAGCAATTACATCACCAATCACACACCTACTATACAACCCCCCCCCCCCCTCCCACACGCACCATACTTAACAAGCAATTAAAGCTAACCTCACTCTTACGCATGCGCACTCGAGTTTGCGTCACCTAACGGTTTTGTAAATGTATTTAGGTCGAGTCGCCATATGGAAGGTGGCTGATGATTTTCTGTCGGCTATCCGTGAGAACAAAATGCTCTTTGTAATGTGATGACACGCGCTGGCATATGTTGATGGGCCTGTGGATTTTGTCTTTTAAATTTCGGTTATATATATTTTTTTTACGTGTTGTATCATTGTTCTAGTGTTAATATTACATTGCACAAAGGTACTACTATAATTACTTTGTTGTTGTGCACACACTCACACACTCACATACATTAAAAACACACAAACAAACAAACACACACACACAAACATATACAAACAAACAAACAAACACGCACGGACATACTGTATATTTATCCCGCCTGTGCGAACACACAATCGTCTAGATGTGCCGCTTGCATCTCTCATGCGTCCTATTGCAAACCTAACATGAAGCAAGCGTCCGTGCCAGTATGCAGCGCTTCGAAATAAATGGTGCACGATTTCTAAAACTGGACAGGGTTCTTCATATAATATTTTGTCGGACTGGTGCATAAAGGATACGCTGTTTTTTTCATATATTTGTAATGGGTATTCATGTTCAATTATAAAGTGTGTGTGTGTGTGCGATAGAGTAATTGAATGAGGTTTGATTGAGCGAGAGAGGGAAAGGGAGAGAGCAGGGGGAGGAGAGGAGAGGGAGGGTTAAGCGAGGGGAAACAAGGGGAAGAAGAGAGAGAAAGAGGGTGGGGGATAGAGAAGGAGCTAGAAAAAGAGAATGAGAGAGAGATACTATGAAAAACACTTTTTTTGTACGCCCATGCAATTTGTGCATGTGTATATGCAAGTGCGTGCGTGTGTGTACTATCCCCCTTGGTTTAACATGACTCTCCCTGTATAAGATCTGCTTTTCAGTTTCACGCGCTTAATGTAATAATCTTAAGCCGGATTTGCAAGGAGGACTTTAAATCTCTTAGATCAGTGAAAAGGGAAAGATGTGCTGGTCATGCTGGTTATTACGAAAGCGTGTGCATGTGTATGCATCATGCATATACATTTAAACATGCACATTTATATAAGCTCTCCCCCCCCCATCGTTTCCCAGTCGCAACGACATATCGTGTTCGTGTACATACAAAGACACACACAAATGCAATAAACTCGCTAAAACAAACACGCACATATACATATATAGAGTCACACACACACACAAGAAGTACCTAGACACACGGATATACGCACACATAGGTACACACACACAAGCACATGGATACGCTCACAGACTCGGCCGCGTACATGTGCGCTGTCTTTTCTTACATCAAAAGCCCCTGTGTAGTTCCCTTGGGCCTTCTGCTCATCATAAAGATATTGATGTTTGCTGATTAATGTTATCGACGACGGTACAGCGGGGAGAGAGAGAGAGAGAGAGAGAGAGAGAGAGAGAGAGAGAGAGAGAGAGAGAGAGAGAGAGAGAGAGAGAGAGAGAGAGAGAGAGAGAGGGAAGATGGGAGCGGGGGGTGGGGGGGCCGAATAAGAGAGAGGGACAGAAAAGGCTCAGAAAAGACAAAGACATGGACAATTTCATTAAAAATCCAACGATTTGAAAAAAAGAGTTTTCCTATACCTGTCTGATTAAGGGTTTCTTTAGATTGCCTGGCTATGATGGAGGGGGGTGGCAACTATATATATATATTTTTTATCTTGATGATATTGGTCTTGAAAATATAAGTATTCTTTTTGTTTCTTTTTGTTATAGTTTTTTTTTTCTTGGTCATTTTTATATTGAAAATGTAAGCATTATCTTTTTATTTCTTTCTTCCTCTTTTTTCATGGCTTGATTAAAAGGAAGAAAAAACTACACAGAGCTATTGTTTTGTAATAAATGTCTTTTTATATGTATTTCTTTTTTCGCGACCTAGTTCTCTTTTTGGTCTCTTTTGTATCTTCCCTCTTTCTCTCTTTATCTGGTTCTGGTTAATTTATCTTTTGTTCTCTCCTTTATTCTTTTTTTTTGTCTTCCTCTCTTTCTCCTCCTCGCGCTGGCACTTTCCTTCTCTCTCTCTCTCTCTCTCTCTCTCACACACACACACACACACACACACACACACACACACACACACACACACACACACACACACACACACACACACACACACACACACACACACACACACCTCTCTCTCTCTCTCTCTGGTTCTTGGCATGGATTTTAGATGTCACAATATTTATCATATTTTTTGTGTAATGTAGTTTGAAGTTTCCCGAGTGTGATGCTTATGATTGTTATTATTATTATAATATTATAACTGCTATTGTGATAATTATTATTATAATTTGCAATATGTGACTTATTTCATTTAGCTCCGTTTATTTCATGTGAATCTTTACTAGGGAATGTGATATTTGATGTTTGAGTATAATTATAATATATAGGAGTATATGGCAGTATATAAGTTTGCGTGCGTGTTTTATAATTCAAAAAGTTATTCCATTCAATTTCTTGAATAAGATGAAATCAAATGTTCAAAATATAGCTTCCATAAAGTATACGAAAAATAGCGTCCGTCTGCGTGTGGCCGTGACTTCGACGTCCATTTAACAAACGGGAAACGAAGCGGACACGTTGCCTCTTGCCCCCCATCCCCCTCGCCTACCTATACCGTCTTCAGTCGACGTCCATTTAATCCAGTAACCTAAATTTAAAGCGGCATTTTGGCCCTTAGCGACGATCTGCTAGTGCTACGGGCCCATGGAAGAGGAAATTTGGAACGCGCCAGATGGCAGCACCGAGCGCCCGGAGCGATAGGTTGTTTCACTTTTGTTTTGGTAGCGAAAGCGACGCTTTAAACTGGGCCTATTGCAATTGCCTTTGTGCAAGTGACAGTTTGCTTTCATGGTATAATGGGTGGATTTATGCCTTTATTTATTATTGGTGTACTAGGTATATATGTATATGCATTTTTTGTTTTTTTTGTCAGGTGAAGGGAGGGGGCTAATTCACGTTTTGGAATGGGGAATTGGAGGCGGGAATTATATTAATGATAATCATTCAATGAATCTGCGAGTGTCAAATTGGTTCATTTTTAGTTTATATCAGTGTATTGTTTTTTCATATATAAGTAAATATTTATCCTAGTAGTTGGTTTGGCTTGGAAGTTCGGAGCGGTAGATGCCCTCAAGCTCTGAGTTGGTAAGCTCTCTTTCGCTCTCCTCTTCTCTTTATCTCTCTCTCTCTCTCTCTCTCTCTCTCTCTCTTTATATATATATATATATATATATATATATATATATATATATGTATATATATACATATATATATATATATATATCCGTCGTTCTCTTCTTCGTTCTCTCATTTCCCTTTCCCACCCTCCCTCAGTCCTTCCTCCGTCCCTCCCTCTCTCCTTCCCCCTTCCTCCTTCCTTCCGTCTTTCCTCTGTCCCTCCTCTCCTTCCTTCCCTCCGTCCATCCCTCTCTCCCTCTCTCTGTCCCTCGCTCTCTCCGTCGTCCTATCTCCCCTCCCTCCTTCACTCCTTCCCTCCTTGCTTCCTTCCTCCCCTCTCCTACCTCCCCACTCATCAGAGCGCTAAAGTTGTCAGTCGGGCTCAGCGAGAAGGA
>NW_028234423.1:9536249-9538749 GCF_977035675.1 Penaeus japonicus | reverse complement strand
TATACATACATACATACATACATATATATATATATATATATATATATATATATATATATATATACATACATATATATATATATATACGTGTGTGTTCATCAATACATTGCTACAGCATTATATCAGACAGGGATAGAAAGTATCAGAGTTTCTAAGTTTTCCGGCTGAACAATCCGAAAGCTCCTGTGCAGAGTCCTCATAGTAACACCGTAGTGATGAAAGGTGCTTTGTTAGAGGCGGTATCTGGCGGGGGAGGGGGAGGGAGAGGGAGAGGGGGGATCAGGCGATGGGTTATTAAAGTACTGACGAAAAGGGGGAAGGAGGCAGAGGAGAAATAAATGAAAGTGGAAGTGAAGACGAAGGTGTAGGGGAAGGTGAAGGAGGAAGTGAAGGTGGAGGTGGAGGTGGAGGAAGAAGAAGAAGAGGAAAGAGAGGACGGGAAGGTAGCGGTGGAGTAGCAGCTGGATAGAGGTGGAGGAAGAAGAGGAGAAACAAGGAAAGGAAGAGGAACAAGATAAATAAAAGGAGAAGTTGGGTTGAAGAAGGACACACACGAGAAGAAGGGAGGGAGTAGAAGGAGTGAGATGGGGAAGAGGCGATATAAGAACAAGAGAAGAAAGGATCTTTCGTTGAAATGGTGTACTTTATCCTTGCTGTCTTTGCACTTTCTTAATCGCACTCATCCCTTCCATAAGGTGATCTACAAAGATTATAACCATTCACCATACTGTATATTTACAGAATATGTACAACCAATAACATATCTGAATATAAATAACACAAACGGCCACGTCCCTTCGAGCGTGTGACATCACTCTGGTATCACGGGGCTTGTTCGCGCCTTCGATTAGACTACCCTCGAGGACAAGAGAGCCAAGCTTTAGTGGCGCTAAAGGATAAATAGGATAAAGTAAAAGTCAAGCAGTGCAGAATATGCTGTATGCACTTACAATGGCATTGCACGGTATATGAATTGGCGTTTTACGACAGTAAAACGAATCGGACCAGGTAAGTAACACTTACGCGTATGCGCATTGCAATAGGGGTACGAGGGAACTGATTTTTATATAGAAACTTAAACACTGCAAATAAATCATATCACTCATTACGTATATTTTAAAAATATTTTTAAAATATTTTTTTTCTTTGAACTATTTGTAAATCCCTTTTAATTAGTTAACACTTGATACCACAATACTGATAAAAAAATACATTACTTTGTAAATAGGTTATATAATCCACACAAACACACACATAAACACACACACACATACACACACACACACACACACACACACACACACACACACACACACACACACACACACACACAACCCACACACACACACACAACTCACACACCCATGGCATCTGCATCCCACTCACACCCACGTGAATGTCAGCCATCCTCTCTCGCCATAATAAGAGATGGCCATAACCTTGTCAGCCCAATGACCCTCTCGCACTTTCCCGGTGAACCGTGAACGTGAGAGAGAGAGAGAGAGAGAGAGAGAAAGAGAAAGAGAAAGAGAGAGAGAGAGAGAGAGAGAGAGAGAGAGAGAGAGAGAGAGAGAGAGAGAGAGAGAGAGAGAGAGAGAGAGAAAGAGGAACTGATGATGGTTAACACTATAATGGCGAAGGGAGATCAGGATAGAAAAGGAGTATGCGTCTGTCTGCCTGTAAGATAGACAGACAGACAGAGAAACTGGTAGGCAGACAGGCAGAAGGACAGGCAGATAATTTGTCAGACAGACATACAAACTAACAAACAGCCACACATACAGACAGACACACCAATAAGCTGACAGACAGAGAAGCTGATAGACAGGCAGGCAGGAGGACAGGCAGACAAGCAGGCAGACAGACAAACTGACAAACAGATGGACAGACAAGATGACAAACTGACAAACAGACACTTTTTTCTCAAAAGACCTCAAATGGCATAAGAGGAAACATTTAACGTGAATAAGCACCTGCAACGGCCATGACAACCATGGAGAGCAAACTAGTAAGAGCGAGAGGGAGCGAGGGAGTGCTAGAGAGAGAGAGAGAGAGAGAGAGAGAGAGAGAGAGAGAGAGAGAGAGAGAGAGAGAGAGAGAGAGAGAGAGAGAGAGAGAGAGAGAGAGAGAGAGAGAGAGGAAAGAGAGAGAGAGAAGAGAGAGAGAGAGAGAGAGAGAGAGAGAGAGAGAGAGAGAGAGAGAGAGAGAGAGAGAGAGAGAAAGAAAGAGGACGAGAGGACGAAAGGGAGAGAGGGAGAAGGAGAGCGACAGCGAGAACGAGAACGAGAACGAGGGTGGAGGGGACGGGAGAACGAGAGAGAGAAGGAGAATGAGAGGGGAAGGGAGAGAAAGAACGGAAGAGACTGAGATTTCAACCAACGAAAAATGCAAAGGCCACATTTCCACACATCCACACATCCACAACAATAGGATAGCGAATTGTCACAGGCCATGTATTTGTCATGGCACATTAGGAGTTCGAAAGTTGAATGGTTTGAAG
>NW_028234423.1:9513749-9523749 GCF_977035675.1 Penaeus japonicus | reverse complement strand
GGGGAGGGAAAGGATTCACCAAAAGGAAAAGGAGGAGGAGGAGAGGAAGGAGTGGGAAAGGTGGGATGAGGTGGGAAGAAGAGAAAGAGGGGGGAAAGGACGAAGAGGGAGAGGAAGTGGAAATTAGGAAAGCAGAGGAGAGGAAGAAGGGAAGGTAAAAAAAGGATGAAGAAGGAAAGGAGAAGAAGAGGAGGAGAGGAAGAGAGGACGGTGAAAAAAGAAGTAGGAGAGAAAGGGTGGCAGGCGAGGGGGAAGGAGGAGGAAGAGGGGGGAGAGAGGGGGAAGAAGGAGGAGGAAAGGGAAGGAGGGAAGAGGAAGGAGGAGAAAGAAAGAAATAAGAGGATAAAAATTAAGATGAGGGTGGGGTTAGACAGTGGGCGGGTGGATGGGTAG
This sequence comes from Penaeus japonicus, assembly GCF_977035675.1. Taxonomy (NCBI): domain Eukaryota; kingdom Metazoa; phylum Arthropoda; class Malacostraca; order Decapoda; family Penaeidae; genus Penaeus; species Penaeus japonicus. The sequence continues at coordinate 9,523,356 of NW_028234423.1, read as the reverse complement.
GGGCAATCGGGGGGGGGGGGTCTGGTCTAAATCGTGTTGTCCGGAAGGAAATGTTTTCACTTGGACACACCCATAAACACGTGCAGAGGTGGACGTGAAGGGGGGGAGGGTAACGGGTAGAGGGAAGGGGAGGGGCATAGGATGGGAAGAAGAAGAATGGGGAGGATGAAGGAAGGGGAATATTAATGCGAATTTGAGAGAGCGAGAGCGAGAGAGAAAGAGATAACAAAAAACGAACAAATACACAAGACACACAGCAACAACCAAACCTTACTGGAAGTGAAACAGACATAAAAACAGACAAACAAATACAAAAAACAACAACAGACACCGCTCCCCTTTCACCCCCTTACAAAAGACAAATAAAAAAATCCTCAAGTTCGCCAACAAGACAAAAGCCGAGACAGCAGTGGTTGCCAAGCATCTACTGCAATGAAAAATAACTGCTTAATGAGGACCAATTGTCTCCTTAACTGCTTATTAACGCGATGACGTAGCAGTGGGTCGGAAGGGGATGTTTTTGTTTTGCTTGTCTCTTTTTTTTGTTTTGTTTGTCTCTTTGTTTGTTTTGTTTGTCTCTTTTTTTTGTTTTGTTTGTCTCTTTTTTTGTTTTGTTTGTCTCTTTTTTGTTTTGTTTGTCTCTTTTTTTGTTTTGTTTGTCTCTTTTTGTTTTGTTTGTCTCTTTTTTTGTTTTGTTTGTCTCTTTTTTTGTTTTGTTTGTCTCTTTTTTTGTTTTGTTTGTCTCTTTTTTTGTTTTGTTTGTCTCTTTTTTTGTTTTGTTTGTCTCTTTTTTTGTTTTGTTTATCTCTTTTTTGTTTTGTTTGTCTTTTTTTGTTTTGTTTGTCTCTTTTGTTTTTGTCTCTTTTTTTGTTTTGTTTGTCTTTTTTTGTTTTGTTTGTCTCTTTTTTTGTTTTGTTTGTCTCTTTTTTTGTTTTGTTTGTCTCTTTTTTTGTTTTGTTTGTCTCTTTTTTTGTTTTGTTTGTCTCTTTTTGTTTTGTTTGTCTCCTTTTTTGTTTTGTTTATCTCTTTTTTTTGTTTTGTTTGTCTCTTTTTTTGTTTTGTTTGTCTCTTTTTTTGTTTTGTTTGTCTTTTTTTGTTTTGTTTGTCTCTTTTTTTGTTTTGTTTGTCTCTTTTTTGTTTTGTTTGTCTCTTTTTTTGTTTTGTTTGTCTTTTTTTTGTTTTGTTTGTCTCTTTTTTTGTTTTGTTTCTTTTTTTGTTTTGTTTCCCTTTTTGTTTATTTTTCTGGTGGTCATTGTGACGATGTTAGTTGTGGTCTTTATGATAGTGATGATGTTGATGTACCGGTAGTGGTGATGCTAGTGATGATAAGGAGTTTTGGTGATAGTGATGGTAGTGTTGATTACTTTTGGTCGTAGTGATGACTATCATGTCTATTGGGCGATAGTGATAAAGATGATCGTAATGATGACGAATGATGACTAGGATGAGAGCTGTGATGAGTGGGATGATAATGGTGATCCTAATGATGAGGATGATAAAGATGGGGATAATAAAGATTATACTAATTATTGTGGCAATACTATGGAAGATACACTAAACACAGTAATATTATTGCTATTATAATGAATATTATTTCCAAGTATCGACAACCACAGCTATCATACTAATTAATACTGGTAGCAGCGATGTTAATTATGATTACACGGAGGATAATTAATAAATGTATATTTTTAGACTCTGCATTCTTGGATAATTATCAAATTTTGAGGCTGCGTTACAGCTAGATAGTCGATACACTTTAATAAATCATTGATATCAGTCAACAGTTAATTACCATTTTAGCAAATGATTTAACTGGCCGAATGGAAATCGCCGTTTTCTGTAATATTAGTATTAATGATAATGCTGATAATAATGATGATTAGATTGATAATGATGAAAGTGAAAACAATAATGATAATCATCATCATCATGTATTATCATTATTGTTATCATTATTATTATCATAATTATTATTGTAATTGTAATTATTATTATTGATATTATTATTATGCTTATTATTATTACTATTATCATTATTATTGTTATTGTCATTAATTTACTACTATTACTATTATTATTATTATCATTATTTTTGTTATTATCATCATCAATTTCATTATTAATGTTATATGATTATCATTACAGTGATAATGATAATAGTAATAATAATAAGTATGATGATGATAATGATAATAATAATGTTAAGATGATAATGATAATGTTAATATGATTTTAATATTATTTTTATTATCATAGTTATCATTGTTATTTTTATCATTATTATTACTATCATTAATTATCAAAAGCAGCCGAGACTAATTGATCAAAACCTCATTTTCTTCATTGTTTTTCTATTTGTGTGTGTGTGTATGTGTGTGTGTGTGTGTGTGTGTGTGTGTGTGTGTGTGTTTTACACATCATTTTTCTTTTCTCAGAGTTCTCTTTCTTTTTTCTTTTGGTTGCGTGATTTCGTTTCACTCTTAGGATGTGCTTTTAGGAAGATGGAATATACAAAGTTGCGATTGGTTTCTTGATCTGCAACGTTGCATGATTGTGCTCAGATTTGCTGTGAAATGAGGTGTCTTTCTCTTTCTTTTCCCGTTTTATATCTCTCTATATCTATTTCATATATATAAATACATATACATACACAAAGTTATATATATATATATATATATATATATATATATATATATATATATATATATATATATATATATATATATATATATATTGATACATATATATATTATATACATATTTACATGTTTACATATATGATATATATATATATATATATATATATATATATATATATATATATATATATGTGTGTGTGTGTGTGTGTGTGTATGTGTGTGTGTGTGTGTGTGTGTGTGTGTGTGTGTGTGTGTGTGTGTGTGTTTGCTAGCATTAAGATCTCGCATATCTCCAAACATCTGCTGTTGTCTTATGAGGCGTGTGTGGGGAGAAGGGGGGGGGTCGTCCAACCGATTTACTCCCCCCCCTCCTCCGCCAAGAGAAAACATGGGGGGGTGGGAAAGAATGTTTTGCTGAAAGCCTTCATGGCTGGAATTCCTATACTTTAGCTCGACGATTTTGGACTTTAAGGCTTGGAGAGATTTTTTTTATTATCACTATTTTTTTTTTAAATATAATTATCTGATTTTATTTCGTGTGTCTGAACTCTCTCTCGCTTTCTTATTTTCTCTGTTTATTTGCATCTTGGTCTTACTCTGCTATTCGGATACCGGTATTGTGTAAATATTTCAAGTACTGGAGATATATTTGTCGCGTTATTGAAAATCGTCAAAGAGAGATGAAGGATTTATAATTAACTGCATCAGAAATTTCAAAAAAGTAAAAAAAAAAAAAAAAAAAAAACATCAAAAATCACTTCAAAGTCAAAGCAGTCATAATTATAGATCATTATTTCTTGTGAAATCAACACTGCATTTATTCAGGATCTCATAGAATTTATTATTATATATTTTACCAACAGTGTTGCATGATCATTGACTAATGTATTTGATACAGTGGGATGTGGATAAAATTGCATATATTTTTTTTCGTATCATTAGAAATATTATCTCATTGTTTTGTTTGCCTTTATGTTGATTTTATTATCATTATTTTTCTTGTTATTACTATGATCAGGATGATGAAAATTATCATTATTGTTGTTATCAATATTATTATTACTAAGACCGCTACTCCTACTGCTACTGCTAGTAAGACTAGTACTACTATTATAATTATCATTATCATATTATCACTGTACTATCAGTAGGATTTTTCGGTGTTATTGTTATGGCACATGCACATGATACATGCGCTCCCCTCCCCCCCTTCTTCCCGTTTTCTTTACGAAGAAAACGAGATTTATTTCTCAAACGGAACAGAAAATGGGATTTCAAAGTAGAGAGAGTGACCGAGGAAAGCGAGGGAGGGGGGGCATGAGGGGTTGAGGGGGGAGAGCAGGACTAAAATGGATAGCCGAGTCTCTAAAATTCAGAAAAGAAATTGATAAAGCTATCTTCATCACAAGTAGAATAAGATATAAATGGACTGTTCCTCAAAGATCCGTCGCCGTGCCAGCCAGATTTTTTTTTTTTTTTTTTTTTTTTTTTTTTAAGAACAAGAGCTTTGTTGAAGGGATTTGAATTATGTAGCGGGTTGAAGGTCTCGTGTTCGTGTAAGGGGCGGAGAAGGAGAAGAAGACGGGGGATAGGAGAGGAGAAGAAAAGGGAAGAAGAGAGAACGGAGGAGGAGAGAGGAGGACAAGGAGAAGGAGAGGAGAGGATAGGAAAGGAGGAGAGGGAGAGTGGAGGACAAGAAGAAGACGGAGATGGATAAAGGAGATGGAAAAGGAAAAATAGGAAGAGAAGGGAGAGGTATGAAAGAGAGAGAGAGAAAGAGATAGAAAGAAAGAGAGAGAGAGAGCGAGAGAGAGAGAGAGAGAGAAAGAGAGAGAGAGCGAGGGAGAACGAGAGAGAGAGAGAGAGAGAGAGAGAGAGAGAGAGAGAGAGAGAGAGAGAGAGAGAGAGAGAAAGAAAGAGAAAGAGAGAGAAAGAGAGAGAGAAAGAGAAAGAGAAAGAGAAAGAGAGAGAGAAAGAGAAGGCCTAACATACACATGGGCCCTACCCATAGTTCCAGCATCTGGCCTAACTTAGATTACCTTCGGAGGAACTTGTTGCTTGTTGTAATCTTACTTGTAACAGGTTGATCAGGAACAGGGCCGGGCTTTGTTAGCGGCTTGTTAAGGTATCTTAGGACTTGTTAGTTAACTTATGACGCTAGGGCTGAGAGGTGGTAATTCCGGGGGTGGGGAGGGCGGGGGAGGGGGTAGAGGCGTTTATATTATACTCTCTGTGCATTCAGAGATATATGCAGGTGATTTCGTGTATATTTACGGATATACATGTAGTTAGACGTGCAAGCTCACAAGAACACACACACGCCCATACACACGCAGACGCGCGCCCACACACACGCATGCACGCTCACACACACACACATGCACACTCACACATGCACACACACACATGCACACACACACACACACACACACTCACTCACTCACTCACTCACTCACTCACTCACTCACTCACTCACCATACTCACCACTCACTCAAGCTCACAAGAACACACACACGCCCATACACACGCAGACGCGCGCCCACACACACGCATGCACGCTCACACACACACACACACACACACACACACACACACACACACACACACACACACACACACACACACACACACACACACACACACACACTCACTCACCATACTCACCACTCACTCACCCCATCCACGCACACACACACACACACACACACACACAACACACACAGCCACACACACACACACACACACACACACACACACACACCACACACACTCCCCAACACTCCCCCCATACTCACCACCCCCCACCACAACTCACCCAACACACACACGACCCCTCCCCCCCCTCACACACACTACCATACTCACCACTCACTCACCCCATCCACACACACACTCATTCACTCACCCCCATAGACTCATTCACAATCATCCAACCCCCTTAGACACACGCACACACGCACACACGCCTCCCCCAAAATAGAGTAATAAACCACAGCCGTTTAACCAGCAAGGAAAAAGGGAGCCATAAACCAAAGCTATTTTTACCTGAAGTTCAGCATATTTAAAAAAAGAGAGAAGAGAGAAAAAAAGGAGAGGAAAAAAAGAAAAGAAAATATTGTCGCTAAATATAATCTTTTTCGGAGAAATCTTGAATGACTTGGGAAGGGAATAGGGGGTAGGGTGGGGGGAGGGAAAGGAAAGAAGAGGGAGGGAGGGGGAGAATAGAATAGAATAGAAGAGAAGAGAAGAGAGGAACAGGGAGAAGAGAATAGAAGAGAAGAGTAGAACGGAGAGAAGAGAAGAGAGGGGAAGAGAAAATAATGATGATAATGATAAAGATGATAATTATTATGCCAATGATGTTATGATGATGACAATAACAACAACAACAGCAATAATGATCATGATAATAGTACTAATGATAATGATAATTATAATGATAGCAATGATAATAATAATGATCACGATAATAATGTTGACAATAATTACAATAATGATAGTAATAGTAATAATAATAAATAACAATGACAATGATAACGACAACAGCAATAACAACATTAACAGCAATAAGAAAAATAACGAACCAAATCATCAACATATTTACAACAGCATATCAGCGCCCGGTTATAATAACAGCTTAATCTCCGACCTGTGTTTACATCGGGATTATGGCGGTATTTGCAAGGGATCCTGTGTGCAATGTGTTTATGTAAAAGCACAAATCAAAAGAGAGACCCCGGATATAAACTTTATTGAAGGCTGTGGTTTTTACCCGACGGATGATTATATTTTGTTTTGTGATGCTTCGTGTCTGTGGGTAGTTTTTTATTTTATTTCATTTATTGTTATTTTATTATTATTATTATTATTACATGTTACTAATTATTATTAATATTATCATCATCATCATCATCGTCATCACATCATGATTATTATTATCATTATGGTTATTATTATTATTATTACTATCCTTATATTTCCATTACTCAATTAGTTGCTGAAGAGAAGTAAATGTGTTCATCGTTCAATTAACTAATTATTGTTATTTTTTGTTCTTATTCTTATCTGCTTCATTATGATCATTACCATTGCTGTTTTTATTGTTATTTCTAAAATTATTATAATTTTTCTTGTTATTATTATGATTATAATCACAATACTAGCTGTTTCTGTTGTTGTATTATTGTTGCTAATTCATGATTAGCATAATCCTTATTAATGTTATTACAATACTGATATTGATAATGATCATTGTCATTATTACTATAACTATAATCACTATCGCCATTATCATCATCATCTTTTATTCATCCTATAATTTCCCTTTTGTGTTTAATGAACTAAGTAGAATGAAGTGTTAACCTGTGCAGCTTTTCCCCGCATTTACCTGAATAACATCGTTGTATCGTAAGTTAGTTTTGCCGACATTTCTGGCCCTGAAGAACTGTCAATTTCCTTTTTCAAAAGTCTAGATAAAAAAATCTTTACTTTCAAAGAAGAGAAATATGTAGTTGACCTTTCCTCACTCCCTCTGTCTGTATGAAAAGAGGAGAAAAAAGAGAAAAGCAAATGAGTGGAAACTTTAATGGGGGGAATGGGCGCGCGAATCCATTAGTAATTCCACTTAGCCAATTAACGGGATAATTTCGCCCTTCACCCCATTCTCTCCTCTCTCTTCTCTTCTCTACTCTTCTCTTCTTTCTCTCTCGTTCTCTCTTTCTCTTTCTCCCTTCCTCCTGCGTTTCCGTCCCTTCATCTATCTCCCTCTTCCATTCCTACCCCACACCCTCTCATCCTTTCTTCCCCAGTCCTCATTTCCTTCCTATTCCCGCTCCTTGAACTGCACCGTGCAAAAAATGAATAGATAAAAATATAAAAAAATAAATAAAAGGGAGGGAAAAGGGAAAAGAGAAAGAACAAGGGAGAGTGGGGGGGGGAGAGAGGAGAGAGAAGGCGTGAGGGGAAAGGGGAGAGAGAGTGAGGGGAAAGGGGAGAGAGAGTGAGGGGAAAGGGGAGAGAGAGGGAGTGAGGGGAAAGGGAAGAGAGAGAGAGGGAGTGAGGGAAAGTAGGGAGAAAAGCTAAGCGGCAAAGAAAAGAAAAAAGAAGGAAATAACGAACTAAAATAGAATAGAGGGAGAAGGGGAGACCCGAGAGGATTATGAAGAAAAAAATCAGAAAAAAGAGAAAAAGACAAAAGCAACAGAGTAAGAGAAGGGAAGTAAAAGAGAAACAGTAACGAAGAAAGGGAAACGAGGGAGAGGGAGGAAAAGGGAAGAGGGGAGAGGGAGAGGAAGGGAAAAGGGGAGAAGAATGGGAGAGAGGAGGAGGGGAAGGGAAGAGGGTAGAAGGATGGGAGAGAGGAGGAGGGAATGGGAAGAGGGAGAGGAAGGGAAGAGGGAAGAAGGATGGGAGAGAGGAGGAGGGAAAGGGGAGAAGGATGGGAGAGAGAAGGAGGGAATGGGAAGAGGGAGAGGAAGGGAAGAGGGGAGAAGGATGGGAGAGAGGAGGAGGGAAAGGGGAGAAGGATGGGAGAGAGAAGGAGGGAATGGGAAGAGGGAGAGGAAAGGAAGAAGGGAGAAGATTGGGAGAGAGGAGGAGGGAGGGGAAAGGGAGAAGGAGGGGAAGGGGAGAGGTCACGGGTGCATAAAATATATCAGCCAATTGGCAGTTCACACTCGTTAAGGACCCCGGCTGCTTGGTGGTTATTCATAAGGCATTTTTCTCTCTTTTTTCTACTGTTTCTCCTTGTTATTTGGTTTTCGATCCTTTTCATCATTTCTTCTTTATCGTCTACTTTTTCTTCTTTCTCTTTATTGATTTTTTTTTATTATTATTATTTTTTTTTTTTTTTTGGAAGGAGGTAGAGGGAGGAGACAAATTAGAATCGTAAATTAAAAGAGTTGGTATGATCGTGAGGATAACAGCAGCAATGATGAAGTAGTGGAGAAAATAGAGAGGAAGGAAGAAAAGATAAGAACAAGGAGGAAGGGAAGAGGGAGACAGGCAAACAAGCAGATAAAAGGAGATATGAGATGAACAAAATAGAAAGAATAAGAGAGAGAGAAAAAAAGTAGATAAGAAATAGGAAAAATGTCATTATACATTTTTTTGAAATATTAATGAAACATCAAAGGTAAAAAGAAAGAAAGAAAATTAAGAAGAGGAAGAAAGGAAGAGAAGAGAAGAGAAAAAGAAGAAGAATCAGACAGAAAACAAACACAAAAACGGAAGAAACTAAGTAATTAAGAAAAGTAAAATCAAATAAAAAAACTTAAATGGAGCGACGGAGAAAAGGAGAAGCGAGAGAAAGAAGAAGAAGAAGAAGAAAAAAAAGAGAAATCAGTAAAGCAACAAAGAGAACAAGAGAAGGAATCTAAAAGCAGAAAGAGAATAACGGCGCAGGTATAGTTAGCGTTCACGGCAGAAGTCGACATGCACCTAAGTGTTAGTTCGGCCATATTTACGACTTCTTCTTTTCTATATTTATGGGTTTATACTCTCGCCGGAGACAGGGTCGACGAGGCGATAATTCACTCGCCGCCACTCGCGCGTCCGGACGAAATCTTCCCTCGTCGCTACTCCTTCGCGCGGGCCGGAACGAGGCTCCCGCACGCACGCCGAGGCGACACGTTACGGCTGGCGAGTTTTTTTTTTTTTTTTTTTTTTTTTTTTTTTTTTTTTTGGGGGGGGGGTTCTTTCTTCTTGTCGGTCTTTCTCGTCTATGGCTGGATCTCTCTCTCTCTCTCTCTCTCTCTCTTTCTTTCTTTCTTTCTTTCTCTTTCTCTCTCTCTCTTTCTCTTTCTCTCTCTCTCTCTCTCTCTCTCTCTCTCTCTCTCTTTTCCTCTCTCTCTCTCATCTCTCGTCCTCTCTCTCTCCTCTCTCGACGTCTCCTCTCTCTCTCTCTCTCTCTCTTTCTCCTCTCTCTCTCTCTCATATATATAACTAATATATATATAATATATAT
>NW_028234423.1:9503749-9508749 GCF_977035675.1 Penaeus japonicus | reverse complement strand
TCTCTCTCTCTCTCTCTCTCTCTCTCTCTCACTCTCTCTGTCAGTCCCTCTCTACTGTCCTTCTAATGACAGCTGTGGCCCAGAGCGTAACAAAGGCTGGTAACCTCAGTGACAATAGAAAAAGGAAAATGTACAGCTGGAAAAATATTAGTTATGGATTTTGTAATTAGTTGCCATTAATTAATCGTAATCAGGTTTTACACATTAATCAAAGTCTAATCCGTCTTTGATGTTAATTGTGTTTCAGGTGTTTGTTGTTTTTTTGTTTTTCTCCTAATACGTGTCAGGTTGTTTTGTGTCGCGACTTTTTAAAGAATTATTTTGTCTTTAATTTTGTTTGTTTTGCCTTTTCTGTTTCAGGTGTTTGTTGTTTTTTTGTTTTTCTCCTAATACGTGTCAGTTTGTTTTGTGTTGCGACTTTTTAAATAATTATTTTGTCTTTGATTTTGTTTGTTTGTTTTGCCTCTTCTGTTCTTCTCTCATTTATCTATTAAATTGCAGGCTTTCATAGGTGTGTACTGTTTGCACCTTGATATCATTGATTAAATTGATACCAATTCATCATGTCATTACTTCCAAATAGTGGTATTCGTTTTCTTTCTTTTAATCTTATCTTTTCTATACCCTTTCTTCACGTTTAGTTTCGATTCTTGTTTTCCCTTCTTTCCCCCTTTTTGTCCCTTCTCTTCCTCTCCCTCCCTTTATTCTTCCTCTTTCCCCTTTTCCCTCTCGATTCCTTTCTCTTCTCTTCTCTCTCCTTTCTCCACTATATCCCTCCTCCCACCCCTTTTATTACCATCTTCCTCCTGCAATTCTCCCTCTCCTCCTCTATCTCTCCCTCCCCTTATTCTTCGTCGCTCTCCCCCTTCCTCCTCCCTTCTCACTTTCCCCCTTTCCCTTCCCCCTTCCCCCTTCCCCTTCCCCCCCCATAGGCATCTGACCGACCCTGATGGCGTCATCAAGCTCTTCTAAACATTCCTTTCCACCAGCCTGGCGTAACAGGTGCCACGGTGCCATGACACATTGGCATTTAGTGTCACGCAGTCACGTTGTTCAGGATGATGTTGTAATGATGATGATGATGATGATGATGATGATGATGGGGATGATCTTAATGATGACGGGGATTTTGATAGGAGGAGGATGGGGGAAGGAAGGCTGGCTGGTCTGGAGGGAAAGAGTTAAGTAGGGAAGCACAGGGAAAGAGAGATAAAGCCAGAGAGAAAGAGGGGGAGCGAAATGCACACACGCACACGCACATGCACACGCACACGCACACGCACACGCACACGCACACGCACACGCACACGCACACGCACACGCACACGCACACGCACACGCACACACACACACACACACACACACACACACACACACACACACACACACACACACACATACAATAATGATATAAGAAAGAGAAGGAAGAAGAGAAAAAAGGCGAAGAAGCAGAAGAATAGAAAGGAGAATAACAGCATGAGCGGGGGCGGGGGCGGGGGCAGGGATGGGGGGGAGGGTAGGAATGCTAAAGGGTTCTCCGCTAAGGGACAGGCTTGGCCTCTGGTAAGGAATTTTTGCATGACGAGACAGGAGGAGGAGGAGGAGGAGGAGGAAGAAGAAGAAGAAGAAGAAGAAGAAGAAGAAGAAGAAGAAGAAGAAGAAGAAGAAGAAGAAGAAGAAGAAGAGGTGGTGGTTAGGGGAGGAGGAGTGGAAGGAGAAGAAGAAACAAAAGAAGAAGAAGAGGCAGAAGAGGAGGGACTGGGTAGTATCGGCCAGGGGGATGAAGGGTGAAGGTGGAAGGGTGAGGGAGCAGCGAACTAGTCAGTGTCAGCATCTAAGGGGAAGGGGAAGAGGGGATCTGGTCAGGGGAAGGAGAGGGAAGAGGGAAAAGGGAGATTTTGGAAGAGGGGAACACTTAGTCACGGTCAAGAGGAGGGTAGGGAAGAAATGGGAGGAAGCGGGTAGGAGGGGGAGGGGAGGGCTTAGGGGCGGGAAGGAGGAAGGAAGGAATGAAGGAATAAAAGGGGGAAGGGAGGGAGGAAGGAAGGAAGGAAGGGCAATCTAGTTAGTGTCAATCTGTGGGTAAGGGTTGTGGGGCAGTCAGGGGGGAGAGGGAAGGGGGGTGGGGGAGTCAAAGGAAGGGGTAAGGGTTGTGGGGGTGTCGAGCGAAAGAAGGAAAGGATAAGGGTAGGGGGGGATGGGGCCGGCACGGGGAGGAGGGAGGGGGAGGGATAGGGGGAGAGGCGAGAAGGTGCCGCGCCAGACGTCCTCCCTGCACGGATGCAAGACGATGCTTGGGAACCACTTGGTATGCCTTACAATGTCCAAAGGTCAAAGGTCAGAGACATTGCTGCTTGGGTCATGTGGGCCGTGACTTATTTTCTCTCTCTTCTCGCCTTCGGTTTGCTATTTCCTTTTCATTTCAGTTCTTTTTTTTCCCGTTTGATATTTCTTTTTCTGCTTTTGCTTCTTCCTCTACCTCTTTTGCTTCTTGTTTTTTTTGTGTGAAAGTAGTGCCGAGAATAATTATCATGATGACAGTAGTTGTCATAACGATAATGATTAATATTATGATAATTCTAATAACCATAATGGTATTAGAATTGGTACGATAAAAACCTATTTCAGCTGCTGAGAATGTCAAAATACTCACCATATTACCAACACAACAGGGTAAGAGACCCGTTGCCTATTTGTGACGTCAGGATCGCTATTGTCCAATGGAGTGTAATCTATGATGTCATCACATCAGCTGTCCAATGGCACATAGGAAGCTCGCGGTTATGACGTCATGAATGGCATATCCAGTGACTGCGGAGGAACACATGGAGATGACTTCATAGACTCATATATTTCGGAGGAAACACATATGTGTTATAAGCGACATCAGCAGAATATTTTGCAAAATTCGTCATATGTCAGAAGTCAAATGGAACAGGAAATAATGACCGACATGACTATCGTATGACTGTGACGTCACGCAGTCCTGAGAATGTGTAGTGTATGTATCCCAGATTTCTTGAATGTGTGGCATAAAAGGGATCACTAAAATAATATAATTATTAAGGGACTATTCAAAAAACGCGAGTGGACGGAAATAAAGAGAGAACGTTGCCTTTTCCACTTCTGATTTTTCTGAATAGACAATATTTCCGAGATTTAATTATTATTATGATTTTTTTTTGCCATTTTTCCTTTGAACTTCAGAGGTTTTTTTTTTTTTTTTTATCTTTGGAGGAAAAAATCGACAGAGGAGCTGATGATGAGGGTGGTCGGCGACTTAAATTATTATTTTTTTCCTTGAGATTTATAAGTTTTTATATTTATTCCTTTGAGAAAGTAGAAGACACCTTCCCCCTGGAAATAAGTGATTGGTTTGCTGTAAACAACATATAAATGTGGTTATACGTAACGGCGAAGGAAGACCCTTGTGTGGAGCAATGAAGGGGATGGTCCTTTACCAGGGTTAAGCTCGATTAGGGTCAGTTTCCCCCTTTTTTTTTCTTTTTCTTTCTCCCTCTCTCTTTGTCTGATCTATCTGCCTTGCTCCCCCTCTCTCTGCCTGGTCTTCTTTTCTCTCTTTTTATCATAACAAAACGTTTTAAAGGAATATCCGCATCAGCAACAACGATAAAAAAGAAATAATGAGAACTGCAAATTCCCAGTGATAAAGACTCGTCAGAATAAACAAAACAAAAGACATTCAACAGGCGCTGTCGCGGAGGGAGATTTCACCCGATAATGGACAGGCTTAGTGCCTATTCCGCGGGCAATTTCGAAGCCCGCGGATTTATGGATAGTAACCTGATGCTGGTAGACGGCTCCTTCTTGCTTCTTCTTCTGTGCCTTAAGGAGGAGGAGTGCTAGTGTTAAAGGACTCTTGGGATTTTTATTTTAGTAGGAGGAGGAGGAGGAGGAAGAAAAAGAAGAAAAAAAAGGAGTCCTAGCTATGAAGGATTCTATTATGATTTCCTTTTTTTTTAGGAAAAGGAAAAGGAGGAGATAGAGGAGGGAAAGAAAGAGAAAAATCTTAGCGATGTTTTTTTTCATAGTAATAAGACGAAAAGGAGGAGGAGGAAAATAAATAGAAGAAAAAAAGCAGAAGATTAAAAAAAAAAACGAAAAAGAAGGAAAATGAGAAAGCAATAATAAGAAGCAGGAGAGATAAAGTAAAGCAAGCGAAGAGGAACGGCATAACAAGCGGGGGCGACGTGTTATCCGAGATGTTTATATCCTCTTGTGTGAATCAAGGAAGGGAGGCCAGTTTAGTGAAGTTTGATCCCTGGCGTTCGGTCAGTGGATTGGCCTGTGATTGGAGACGATGGATTGGACAATTGAACGATTGGGGTTGATCAGTTTGACGTTTGGTGAGCGCCGTCTGCTTTTTGAATGGTGTTGATGTTTTTCTATTGGTCAGTTGGTTTCTCTCTCTCCATACCCGAGGGAGTTAGATGTGCCTAGGTTAATCTTGGTTGGTGAGTGGTGTGGGGTTGCGGGGGAGGTTGGTGTGGTGGGAGTGGTGTGGATTGTGGTGTGTGGTTGGGAGTGCGGGGGAGGGGACTGTGTGTTTGTATATGTATACATACCATACAGAATGACAAAGGAGCGGAATAAACGGAATAAATTCTCTCTTTCTCTCTCTCTATCTTTCTCTCTCTCTATCAGTCTATCTATCTCCCTCTCCTTCTCCTTCTCCCCTTCCCCTTTTCTCTCGCTCCCCCTCCCTCTCCTTCTCCTTCTCCTCCTTTCCTTCCCCTTTTCTCTCGCTCCCCCTCCCTCTCCTCCTCCTTCTCCTTCTCCCCTTCCCCTTTTCTCTCGCTCCCCCTCCCTCTCCTCCTCCTTCTCCTTCTCCCCTTCCCCTTTTCTCTCGCTCCCCCTCCCTCTCCTTCTCCTTCTCCTCCTTTCCTTCCCCCTCCCTCTCCTCCTCCTCCTTCCCTTCCCCCTTCCTCTCTCACTCCAGACAGAAAAATAGATATCACATATACAGAGACACATGTTTA
>NW_028234423.1:9496249-9501249 GCF_977035675.1 Penaeus japonicus | reverse complement strand
TCCTCTCTCTCGCATCGTCACTCCCACGCTGCATCCCCCCCCCTCCCCCCAAGAAAGGCCGTCTTACCCAATTACCCACATAGGGAAATCTTTGCGTCCGTAAAGGCTAACGTAATTAGGGGGACGGCCATGAAACGGCCGGGGGAATCGCATCCAAATGAAAACAAGCTTTGATAACGTTACAACAAGGGAGGCAATTTTGGGGATCTAATGGAGTCGGTGATTGAGCGGTAATGTTTGTGAGTAATTGAGTCAGAAGGAACTAATTGGGGTTGTTAGGGAGTCTGGCAACTAGAGATGGTAACCTCCTTCTGGCGTAGGATGATGATGATGGCGATGATAATAGTGATGAGCAATTAATGTTATTACCATTGTTATTATTATAATTTTTACTTTTTTTTAGACAGTAGAATGTTTTCTTGTCTGAGTTGATCTTGATGTTAATAAGAGTTGCTTTGTTGAGTCTGGATTTCATCATGGATCCGTTTTCTGTTTTTGTTGAGGATTTTTTTGTGTGTCTTTTTCTGTGGTTGTTGTTTCCTTTTCTCATACTCTCTCATCACTCTAAAATGTTTTTTTTTCTCTCTCTCTCTCTCTCGCTCTTCATCTCACCCCCTCCCGCGGGCATCACAGTCTCTCTGTCATTTCCTCCTTACATCTCTCTTCCCTCTCCCTTCTCTCCTCTCCTTCCAATCCCTTACTCTCCCCGTCTATCATCTCTCTCTCTCTCTCTCTCTCTCTCTCTCTCTCTCTCTCTATCTATCTATCTATCTATCTCTATATCTGTATGTGTGTGTGCGTGTGCGTTTGCGTTGCTACCGAAGCATCTTCATCACAATTCACTGTAAGGCATTTAAGTAGAGTATGACGGGTGGGTCGAGGGGCGCACGGGGACTGAGAGAGGATGTGATGTATGTATGCATGTACGTATTATAGTATATATGTATGTATATATAAAGAGAGAGGGAGAGGAGAGAGAGAGAGGAGAGAGAGAGAGAGGAGAGAGAGAGAGAGAGAGAGAGAGAGAGAGAGAGAGAGAGAGAGAGAGAGAGAGAGAGAGAGAGAGAGAGAGAGAGAGAGCGAGAGCGAGAGCGAGAGCGAGAGAAAGAAAGCAAGAAGAGGATGAGGAAGAACTAAACAAGGAGAAAGGAAAAAAAACAGACAAGTGACGCAAAATGGAAAAACGGAAAACAGAAAGCAAAGGAGGGGAGAAAAAAGTGTCAAACCTGTGAAGTTGCGAGAGAATCGAGATGCTCCCTCGAGGCAAATTTGCCCCGACTTCACAAGAGCCTTCGTCAGAGGCGGTTCTTGGCGGCGGAGGCGGCGGGGGTGGCGACAAAGGCAGGTCCGGGGAAACGTTGACGGGGGGGTGGAGAGGGGCGTGTCGGGTGGGGAGTGGGTGGGGGTGTCGGTTGGGGATGGTAGGTATCGGTGGGAGGTGGGGGTATCAGTGGGGTGTGGGGGTGTTGATGGAGGGTGGGGGTGATTGTAGGGGGTGTCGGTGGGGGGTGGGGAGTAACGTTGGGGTGTATCGTCTGACAAACAGCTTGTAGTAGTTAAGGAATACAACAATTCTATATTCTTGTGAAGTACCTGTGGTAGGCGCAAGCAACACTTACCGACTGTTGTTAAATCACTGAGGCAATTTGGATTTCTTATTATGATTCAATGACAACAGGGAGTGGATAGGATGGATATCCTTAATTAAGGCATAAAGGAAACTTAAGCTTAAGACCTGAACTTTATCAAAAACAAAAGAGAACGAAATATAAAAAAACTGTCCACACGCAATATATAATTTATGCAACACAGCCCAGTATCCAACCTATACTAAAGGTTTCTTAACACCAAAAAATCCATCACCTGTACTTATTATCCAGGCGATCGGATGTCGAGGTAGGTTGATTCACAGCGATTTAAAGTTAAAGTGACAACCAGCTTTCACAAACAAGCAAAGTCCAGAGCGGTGCTTTTGGCTCTTCGGGAGGCAGCAGAATCCCCTGCGGGAAGGTGGTGCTTGCTTTTTACGTGGGCGTGGGAATTGTGGGTATTGGATATACGAATTTTGAATTGCGCACTAGACTATAATGACTGGAATTATATGTAGAAAAAGTCAACTATTGACCGTATCTGTTATGTGGCCATCGTTTCAAAATCATCGAAGACAAAGATATAATAAATTACTCCGTTAAATTATTGCGTTACGGTTCTTGTAACGCGTCATTGATACATATCGGTGGCGCCAAACGAGGGCGGGCTCTTCTCGTTCCGATGCCGCTCGGGTGATCATCAGCTGACTCGGAGGCTGCAATCCAGGTCACAACAGGGCTACGATGAGGGGATGAAGGGGGGGGGGGAGAAGGGAGGGGGAAGGGGGGGGGGGGGGGGGGGGGGGGGGGGGGGGGGGGATCGGTAGTGGGGGTAGGAGGTATCGGGGAGGGGGAGCTGGCCGGTAGGAGAGTAGACGAAGGAACGTGAATGGAAAATAGGAAAAGTTAAAAAAAAAAAAAGGTTAGACAAGGTATACAAAAAGGAAAATGGAAAATAAACACAGGTAGAGAAATGGAAAGAAAACGAATTTAGAATAAGAAGAGGAAAAAAGGGGAATTGGCCCCAAAGAACACCAAGAAAACAGTGAGCTAAGAGAGATGAAGGCCCCCCCCCAAAAAAAAAAAAAAAAACGAAACGAAGGAAAAGAAAAAGACACAAAAAGAGATAAAAAACGAGAAAGGCGGGCAGACGAGGGAGAAGAATGAGTGGCATGACAGGTGATGATGCCATATGGTCAGTCTGAACTTCCTCTTAGTGGCATAAGTCCTACGCGGGAAGGCCATGGCACAATGGCAACTTGGACACCGCGCGGAAAATACAACGAGTGTGCAAGTTTGCAATCTGGACCGAGGTGGAAGCGATGCAATTATGTAATTCGCTAATCAAACAATAGATGGCGTTGCTTATTTTTAGGTGTGTGTGTGTGTGTGTGTGTGTGTGTGTGTGTGTGTGTGTGTGTGTGTGTGTGTGTGTGTGTGTGTGTGTGTGTGTGTGTGTGTGTGTGTGTGTGTGTGTGGTGTGTGTGTGTGTGTGTGTGTGTGTGTGTGTGTGTGTGTGTGTGTGTGTGTGTGTGTGTGTGTGTGTGTGTGTGTGTGTGTGTGTGTGTGTGTGTGCGTGCGTGTGTGTGTGTGTGTTTGTGTGTAACAAATCAGCTTTTCCTTTGATAACTTATATATACGAAGATAATACACATAACGATTACGGCTCAGCACGACATAAACGCTCAAACGAACTAACTCACACACGCCACAACCGCAACACCCACACATCCCAAATCCCAAACCCACCACACCCACTACCCCACCCCACCCCACTCATTCTCCCAGACCCACTCCCTCCCATTTCTAACTTCCGACTCCCACTTGTATCTCACACTCCACCCCTCTATCTCTACTTCCATCCATTTGCTCATTTCCACTAACTCCTCGCCCAATCCTTCTCCCACTCAAATACAACCCAAAACCCAAAAACAAAACCCACACCCACCTCCCACCAAATAAATACATTCCTCCAGTTGACGCCACTCAAATACCGACCACCCTCTAAAACACACCAAACCCACCCACCTAAATAATAATACACAATAACAACCACCCCACCAAACATCGTCCACTCTCCTAAAAAATAAAAAAATACTAAAATAAATCAAATAAACCCAAACTTATATCCCCACTCCACCCTCTTCCAAAAACAATTACAATCAAATAACATCACAATCTCCCCTCCCTCTCCCCCCCTCCACACACAACCCATACCCCACCCTACTTCCCACCCCACCCATCCGCCACCTTTCCATCACTCCATATACCCCCCCCACAGCCCCCCACACATCCCCCCCCCCCTCCCACCCAACTTAATCCTCTCAACACACCCCCCACCCACACCCCCCCTAACACCCACTGCCACCACCCTCCCCCCCACCCCCCCCCCCCAAAAACCCCCCCCCCACCCCCACCCCCCTCCACCACCCGCCACCAACTCCACCCTCCCCCTCCCCTCATACCCACCCCCCACCCCCCCCCCCCCCTACCCCCCCCCCCACCCCCCCCCCCACCTCCCCCTCCCCCCTTCACCTCCAACCCCACACACACACACACATGCAGACATACACACACAAAAATCGCCAAGAAAGCCCTCCGCGAAGATGTTATGATAAAACGATGAAGCGAGACCCGAGCGAAGCATCCATTGAAACATGCATCTCACGCTCTCGATTTTTATCCCACGCCCTGAGCTCATTAATTCGCCGATGAGGTTGGGGAATGATTCATTAATTTACTTGTTAATATTCCATTCATCGATGTTGCATCAACTTTCTTAGAGGGGAGGGAGAGAAAAAAAAGAGATAGAGAGAGAGAAAGAGAAAGAGAGAGAGAAAGAGAGAGAGAGAGAGAGAGAGAGAGAGAGAAATAGGAGAAGAAGAGAGAGATAGCAGAGCAGATAGAGAGCAGAGAGGAGAGAGAGAGAGAGAGAAGAGAGCGCAGAGAGAGAAGAGAGAAGAGAGAGGAGAGAGAGAGAGAAAGAGAAGAGAGAGAGAGAAGTAGAGAGAGCAGAGCGAGAGAGAGAGAGAGAGAGAGCAAAAGAGCGAGCAGAGAGAGAGAGAGAGAGAGAGAGAGAGAGAGAGAGAGAGAGAGAGAGAGAGAGAGAGAGAGAGAGAGAGAGAGAGAGAGAGAGACAAACAGAAAGAGAGATTGAGTGTGTGTGTGAGAGAGAGGGAGAGGGAGAGAGATTTAACTGAAAGAAGGGAAAAAAAAAAGATTTGAAGAGACGCTTTTGAATGTGGAAGGCAAGAAAACAGGAGAGAGACTTTGTGGTGACAACAGGCGTATTTTTTTTCAAGAATGCTAGTTAGAATAATTAAAAACAAACTTCGCGTTTATTGGTGATTAAGATTTAATGATCTCCAAGCACAGAAAAGAAAGTCACGATAATTGTTGCATCCTCATCGT
>NW_028234423.1:9491763-9496149 GCF_977035675.1 Penaeus japonicus | reverse complement strand
ATTTTGAACTCTTGTTTAAGTAATTAATTTCTCTGTCTTTTTTTTTTTTCATTAGGAAAATTGTTAATATTCCTCCCTTTGTTTTCTCTATCTATTACCCGCCATTCAGTGTCTCCAAATTATCTTGATCTATTGCCTGACCCCTCGTTTATTGGCTTCGCTTTCTTTGCTGTTCTTTGAGCTTTTGATTTTGCTTTTTTTGGTAACATCGCTTTTGTGTCTGACGACTTTGATTTTGTGTTATAGCTTTTTTTTTTTTTTTTGATGACTTAGATTTTGTTTTTTAGCTTTTTTTGATGGCTTAGTTTTTGGGTTTTAGCTTCTTTTTTTGATGACTTAGATTTTGTTTTTTAGTTTTTTTTTATGGCTTAGTTTTTGGGTTTTAGCTTCTTTTTTTTGATGACTTAGATTTTGGGTTTTAGTTTTTTTTTATGACTTAGATTTTGGGTTTTAGCTTTATTTGATGGCATTTTTTTTTATGAATTAGCTTTTGGGTTTTAGCCTCACTTGAGACTTCGCTAATGTTGCAATCCCCCCCCACCCACCCACCACCCCCCCCTCCCCCCCCCAGCCCCACCCCCCCCACCCCCCCCCAAGAGTGTCCCCCCCCCCCCACCCCCACCTACCCCCCCCACCCCAAACCCCCCCCCCCCCCCCCCCCCCCCCCCCCCCCACCCCCCCCCCCACAAACACCCACCCCCTCCCCCCACCCCACCCCACCCCCCCCACACCCCCAACCCAAACACCCCCACCCCCCCCCCCGCCCACCCCCCCCCATCCCCACCCCAACACCACCCCCCAACCCCCCACCCCACCCCACCCAAACCTTTTCGGCTTCTTTGAGGCTAAACTTTGGGAATTTGGGTTTCTTTGGTGACAGCTTAAGGATTTAGGGTTTCTTTAATGACTTAGCTTTGGGATTTTATGTGTCTTTGATGACTTAGCTTTGGGATTTTATTTGTCTTTGGTGGCTATACTTTTGTTTTATTAGCTTTTTTAATGAGTACTTTCATTCATGACTTTACTCTTGACCTTTTGCAAGACTTTTTTATCTGGTGTTCATTCGTATTGTGTTTATGTGTTTCTTTGTTGATTCAAAGTTTTCTTTCATATTGTTTCGGTTGTTTGTATTATCGATTATCTTTATCCCCATCCCTTATTTTTGTCTCTTCTTTCGCTCCTCTCGCCGGTAAAGGCCTGTTGCTGTGCACTTAATCTATTCCCTCTCCTCTTCTCCTCCTTCATTCCCTCTCCTCTGTCTCCCCTTTGCTGCACTTCCTCCCCTCTTGCTCATCCTTTCTGTCTCGCTCACCCTCTCTTGCTTCGTTTCGCCTCGTTGCCTCCCCTCAATTCCTGCCATTTCTTCTCCTCCTCTGTTTCTTTCTCCTTTTCTCTGGCGTTCGCTCGTGATCTTTGGCTGTGTCTGTGGCGGCTGGGCTGTCTGTCTTTTGTTTTTTTGGTTGTTTGTTTGTTTGTTTGTCTTTGTCTTTCTGTGTTTGATTGTTTTCTTTTCCTGTATCTCTTTCGCTTTCTTTCTTTTTTGCATTCTTTATTTTTTTTTCTCTTTTTTTTCTCTTTTCTTCTTTCCCCCTCTCTTTCTGTCTGTTTCTCTCACGCTCTCTCTCTATTTATCTATCTCCCTCCCTCTATATCCCTCTCCCTTCCTCCCTCTCTCTCATCCTTTCTCCCTCCCTCCCTCTCCCCTTCCCTTCCTTTCTCTCCCCTTCCCTCCCTCCCGCCCTATCCCCTTCCTTCCCTCCCTCTTCCCCTTTCTCCCTCCTTCCCTCTCCCTCTCCATCTCTTTCTCCTTCCTCCCCTACTTCACTCTTACCCTTCTTTTCCTTCGTAGCTCAGGATATTCACCCTCTTCCTCTTCCCCCCCCATTCCCCCCTCAAAGTCTATCACCCCCAACAAACCGATGTCCCCATTCCTCCCTCTCCCCTACCTCCCCTTACGCCACGCCCTTCCCTCTACCCCCTCCCCCCAACCCTGACTTCTTTTCATGGGCATCTCTCCCTTGCCACCGTCTTTCTCCCCATTCTCCTTTGCCCCTTTTTCTGGAGTCATCCCCTCCCTCTTTTCTCTCCTCTCCCCTCCTCTCTTCCTCGTTCCCCCTGCCTCCCCTCCCTTTCTTTCCCCTCCCATCTATGCCCGTCACTCTCCTTTCCCTACACCTCTGACCTCTTCACTCAACCCCTCGTATCTCCCCGTCTTCACCTTGCCCGTCCCACTTTCTTTCTTCTCTTTATTCACCCCCCTTCACTTTTTCCCTCCTTCCACCTTCTCTCCTCTCCTCTCCTTTCTCCTCTTCTCTCTTTCCCCATTCTCTCCTCTCCGCCCCCACGTCCTCTCCTTTCCTCACCCTTTTCCCTTCTCTCCTCTCCTCCCCTTCTCCCTTCGTCCTTCTCTTCTCTTATCTCCTCCCCTTCCCCTTCCCTTTCTTTCTGCTCCTTACTCCCCCCACCTCCCCTTTTCTCCTCCCTCTCCTCTTTCCCCTCACCTTACTCCCCCCCTCCCCACCTCCCCTTTCACCCCCCCTCCCCCACCGTCCTTCAGCGGACACCTCCATATCTCACCGTAACCACCGCTGGGACCAACGACTCCCACACTACACCTTTTTGGGGGTTGGGTTGTTATGGGTTTGTGTTGTTGTACTTGTTGTTGTGTACTATCTCTTGAAGCTGAAGTCTGACTCGTGTGGAAAATCGGTGGTTTTTTTGTGGGGGGATAAATAAAATGGGAAAGGAGATACAAAGGGAAAATGTTTGATTTTTTTTCTATTTGCTTTATATTTTGTATTTGCCTTTCTCATCATCATTTATCATTCATCATCATCACTCATCATTCATCATTCATAATTCATCATCATCATCATCATCATCATCATCATCATCACCACCACCACCACCACCACTAATTATAGTATTAGGGATAATGATGATAATAACTGTAAGGATGATGGTAGAAATAACAACAGTAATAATACTGATGATAATGAGGATGATAAAGAGGATAGGAAATGAAAAGAAGAAAACATGGCAGGAAACAATTCTCTCTGACCATTAAATCTAATTTTGATGATATTAGTAGAGATGCTAATAAGGGAGAAATGCAAGGAAGGGAGGAAGAGAGTGAGGGAGGAGGTATAGGAGAGAGGGAGAAAGGGAGGGGAAAGGGGGGGGGGGAAGAGGAAGGGGGAAAGGCTGGAAGGAACGGGGGGGAAGAAAGGGGGGGGGGGGGGAAACAGGGGGGGGGGGGAACAGGTGGGTAGGGGGGGGAACAGGGGGAACAGGGGGAGGGGAACAAGGTACAGATAAGAGGGTAGGGGAGGGAGGGAGGTTTTGTTATTTTGTGGTTGAGGGAATAAGGGAGCAGTTGAGGGTTCAGGAGGGAAAAAAGAGAGAGGGTTGTGATGAGGTGACATGATGGTGAATGAGGAAGTGGTGCAGGAGGAGGAAAAGAGAGGGAGTGAAAAGAGGTGTATTAGAATGGGAAGGAAGCAGGTGTGTTTATATGTAGTATGGAGAGAGAGAGAGGTAGGGAGGAAGGGAAGAACGGAAAAAAAAAGGAGATAAAAAAAAAAAAAAGGAAGGAAGGAACGGAAAGAGCTAAGTGGGGGCGGAGGGGGTGAGGGAACGATATTAATGACAAGAACAACGATAAAAGCAATAATAAAAAAAGTAATTAATCCCCAACGCATAATCCATAAGTTCCGATAACCCAGTGATGAGCAAATAATACAGTTCTCATCGACCTTGATCTGTATTCAAAAAAAAAAAAAAAAAAAGAAGAAGTGAACAGTTCTAATGAAAAATATTCGTGTATGTCGACCCTTTGACATGCCTGACCTAACGCGACCAAATATGGGATCCGATTTTGAAGACTGTTTGCCTGCCCTTCTGAATGAGGGGTGGGGAGGGGGGGAAGGGGGGAGGAGTAAGGAAGTGTGTTTGCCCTTCTGAATGGGGTGGGTGGGGAAGTGGGGAAGGGGGGAGGAGTAAGGAAGTGTGTTTGCCCTTCTGAATGGGGGGGTGGGGAAGGGGGGTAAGGAAGTGATGCTTGGTAGGAATGGTGGGGAGGGGGTAGAGGTGGGGGGTTGGGATGGGTGAGGGATATTTGGATAGGGGGAATGAGGGACGGAATATAAGAGGGAGTATGAGAGAAAAGGGAGGGAGGGAATGAGGCAAAAGGTAAGGTAGTGTTGAAGGGAGGGAATGAGGGAGGTGGCAATGATAGGGAGAGACTGAAGGAGGAGATAAGGGAGAAAGGGAGGGAATGAGGGACGTGGTCAAGGAAAGAGAGTGGCAGGGAGGGAACGAGAGCCGAAATAAGGAAGATAGGGAGGGAATAATCATCTGAAGCAGATGATTAGAGAGGAAGGAAAA
>NW_028234423.1:9486763-9489263 GCF_977035675.1 Penaeus japonicus | reverse complement strand
ACCTCTTTTTTTTTATCTATTAGCCAAAAATCCGTCATATTTTCTACTTCCCCTTTCTATCTCACCCTCTCCTCTCTCTTTCACCTCCCTCTTCCACTCCTTTCTCACTCTTCTCCCTCTCCTTCTCCCTTTCTTTTCTCCTTCTCCCCTCGCTCAATTTCCTACTTTCCACATGACCTCAACCTGACCTATTCCCCTTCCCACCACCTGACCTTTCCCACCCCCACCACACCACCCTTTCCCCCTTTCCCCTCCCCTACCCCCTACCCCCTCCCCGCCCCTATCCCCCTACCCCTCCCCTCCTCATTCCTTTCCCTCTCCCCCCTTCAGTCACCTATCCCCTTTCCCCCCTCCCCATCTTTTTCCCCCTTCCCTTTCCTCCTCCCACTCCCACTCCCTACCCCTCTTCCCCTTCCCCTCTCACTCACTTTAGACCCTTCCCCCTCCCCTCACCCTTCCCCTCCCCTCCCCTCCCCTCCCCATTCCAATCCCCTTCTCCTCCCCCCTCCCCCCTCCCCAACTCTCCCCACGATCCAGCCAGCACTCGGCGTAGAAGCTTCTTGTATAGTCGCTGTGTTTGTCTCTATCTCCTCTTGTTACTAGTAGTCACTTGTCCTTGTTGTGTGTTTGTGTGCGTGCGTGTGGAAGAGGTGGATGCATTTGTGTGGTTCCGTGCGTCTAAGGGTGTATTTTTTGTGTGTTATTTGTGTGTTTGTGTATGTGTATTTGTGTGTGCATACGTGGAAAGGGAACGGAATAGAGTTGTTGTTTTTTAGTGTACTTTATATTTATTTGTTAGCTTCTTGTTTATGATGGATATTCTTATCATCAGTTGTGACAAACCTAAAAGTAGCAGCGATAATATCAAAGCGTTAACTTTATCCAAACATATTGCTTTTCGTAATATACGTATGTAAACATCCCAACTGTTTTTGTGCTAGAACATACTAAGCCGCTTAATTGTACACTGAATCTGAGTTTAGCCATTTCTGTATCCTACTTAGATTCAATTACAAGATGAGTTATAAAAGTGTTTAGCAGGTAGAGAGAAACTAGGTGGTGGAAGGGAAACATTTCATGATGGGGGAGAAAGAGAGAGATAGATAGAGATATATAGAGATAAAGAGAGAGAGATAGATAGATAGATAGATAGATAGAGAGAGAGAGAGAGAGAGAGAGAGAGAGAGAGAGAGAGAGAGAGAGAGAGAGAGAGAGAGAGAGAGAGAGAGAGAGAGAGGAGAGAGAAGAGAGAGAGAGAGAGAGAGAGAGAGAGAGAGAGAGAGAGAAAGAGAGAGAGAGAGAGAGAAAGAGAGAGAGAGAGAGATAGAAAGAGAGAGAGATAGAGAGAGAGAGATGAAGAAAGAAAGAGAAAGAGAATGAGAGAAAGAGATTGGCATATTGATATAGATTCCTATCGAAAGGTAGCTATAAGAGCAATAAAAAAATGATAATAAATACATATCTATACAACGAAACTCCTCTCCCGGCTGTGGCTACATAAGCTCTCTTTCGGATCTCGAAAACCTACGCAAATCGCCTCGGCTGCTGATTCGCTTTTGTTTCCGATGCTGCAGGCTGGGAGGATGCCGTGCGACGACACTGGCCAGAGGAGGATGGGACGCCAACTCTGTTATTTACTCTGTTTCTGGCGCTCTTTTTGTTTCACTTTTTTATCTGTTTTTTTTATATTTATATCACTATTGCTGTTTTTTTTCTCTCTTTGTATCTGTGGTTCTCTTTCTTTTCCTCTGTCTGTTTGGATATTTCTCTTTTTTTTTTCTCTCTCTATTTCTCTCTCTCTCTCTCTCTCTCTCTCTCTCTCTCTCTCTCTCTCTCTCTCTCTCTCTCTCTCTCTCTCTCTCTCTCTCTCCTCCTCTTTCCTCTCCCTCCCTCTCTCTCCTCTCTCCCCTCTCCTCTCTCTCTCTCTCTCTCTCTCTCTCTCTCTCTCTCTCTCTCTCTCTCTCTCTCTCTCTCTCTCTCTCTCTCTCTCTCTCTCTCTCTCTCTCTCTCTCTCTCACTCTCTCTCACTCTCTCTCTGTCTCTCCGCACTTGTTTACGCGAATGCCATAATGCCATTACCATATTCTTTGTCGAGTCCCATTAAGAAAAGTACCATTAACATCCTCCCTTAAAGGCATTACCTTCCCCTTATGTTCCCTGCGTTGTTGTTCGTAAATAGCAAGAGATGAAGGAGCGGCATTAATAAGGGAAGTGTTTCGACGGCTGGATTAGGTTATTTTTGCTGCCTCCTCTCGCGGCGGCGGTGGGGAGGGAGGTGTGTGTGTGTGTGTGTGTGTGTGTGTGTGTGTGTGTGTGTGTGTGTGTGTGTACATGTATATACATGTATACATGTATCTATCTATATCTGTATATCTGTGTATCTATCTATCTATATAAATAAATAAATATATATATATATGTATATATATATATATATATATATATATATGTATATATGTATATATGTATATATATATATATATATATATATATATATATA
>NW_028234423.1:9459263-9471763 GCF_977035675.1 Penaeus japonicus | reverse complement strand
TTCCATAAGATTTTCTCTTCCCGCTTTCTTCCCTTTCTTTTTCCCTTCCCTCTTTCCCTCCTCTGTCCCCCCTCTCTGCCTCTTCCCTCGATCCCTCACCCCTCCTCCCTTTTTCCTCTCTCATCCCCCTCTTTTGCCTTCCCCTCCCTCTTAATTTTCACCTTCCCTCACATTCCCTTCCGTTCACCTTCCCTCTGACCTTTCACCATTTGCCCGCCCCTCTTTCCCTCCCTTCCTCTATTTTCCCTCCCTCTCCCACTTCTCTCTCCTACCCCTATATCCCCCACCTCCCCCTCCTCTTCGCTCATTTTTTTCCCCTGCCCTTTGATTCCTCTCTCTTACCTTCCTCTCCTTTCCCTCCTCTCTCTTCCTCCCTTCGACCCCTCACCCTTCCTTATTCTTCCTTCCCTCCTCTTCTCCCCCTTCGCTCTCTTCCCCTTTGGTTTCTCTTTCATTTCATCATCCCTCCTCCTCTTCTCTTTCCCCTTTTCTCTCCTCCCCTCTCCCCCCCTCCCCTCGATCCCTCTTCACTTCTCTCCCTTCTCCTCCTCTCCTCTCCCCTCCCCCCCTCGATCCCTCTTCACTTCTCTCCCTTCTCCTCCTCTCCTCTCCCCTCCCCCCCTCGATCCCTCTTCACTTCTCTCCCTTCTCCTCCTCTCCTCTCCCCTCCCCCCCTCGATCCCTCTTCACTTCTCTCTCTTCTCCTCCTCCCCTCTCCTACTCTCTTCCCCCCCTCCCCCCTCAATCCCTCTTCACTTCTCTCCTTTCTCCTCCTCCCCTCTCCTCCTCTCTTTTCCCCTCCCCCTCCCTCCCGCGATCCCTCTTCACTTCTCTCCCTTCTCCTCCTCTCTTCCCCCCTCCCCCCCTCGATCCCTCTTCACTTCTCTCCCTTCTCCTCCTCTCCTCTCTCCTCCCCCCCTCGATCCCTCTTCACTTCTCTCCCTTCTCCTCCTCCCCCCTCCTCCACTCTTCCCCCTCCCCCCTAGATCCCTCTTCACTTCTCTCCCTTCTCCTCCTCCCCTCTCCTCCTCTCTTTTCCCCTCCCCCTCCCCCCCTAGATCCCTCTTCACTTCTCTCCCTTCTCCTCCTCTCTTCCCCCCTCCCCCCCTCGATCCCTCTTCACTTCTCTCCCTTCTCCTCCTCTCCTCCCCCCCTCGATCCCTCTTCACTTATCTCCTTTCTCTTCCTCCCCCCTCCTCCACTCTTCCCCCTCCCCCCCTCGATCCCTCTTCACTTCTCTCCCTTCTCCTCCTCTCCTCTCCCCTCCCCCCCTCGATCCCTCTTCACTTCTCTCCCTTCTCCTCCTCCCCTCCCCTCCTCTCTTCCCCCTCCCCCCTCCCCCCCTCGATCCCTCTTCACTTCTCTCCCTTCTTCTCCTCTCCTCTCCCCTCCCCCCCTCGATCCCTCTTCACTTCTCTCCCTTCTCCTCCTCCCCCCTCCTCCACTCTTCCCCCTTCCCCCTCCCCCCCTAGATCCCTCTTCACTTCTCTCCCTTCTCCTCCTCTCCACTCTCCTCCCCCCCCCCTCGATCTCTCTTCACTTCTCTCCCTTCTCCTCCTCTCCTCCCCCCTCCCCCTCCCACTCCCCCCCTCGATCCCTCCACCAATCCAAACATATCAGTAGTATTTGTCAGGTAAGACCATCGGCGTTTTCCATCTCGACGCTAACAAGTACAACGTGACTTCAATCCGGAACATTTTTCCTCTTTCGCTTCCGTTCCTTCCTCCTCTTGCTTCTCCTCCTTCGTTTCTGCCGCCTCCTCCACCTCCTTGGAAGACTCCTTTTCCTCTTCTTCTACTTCTTTCTTGGCTTCTTCTTCTATATCTACTTTTTTCCTCTTTTTTTTTTCTTTGCCTCTCTTCTTCTTTCGATATTCCATGATTTGTGAATAGAAAGAAGTAGATAGAGAGAGAGATGGAGATGGATAGAGAGAGAGAGAGAGAGAGAGAGAGAGAGAGAGAGAGAGAGAGAGAGAGAATGAAAGATATATATATGTATATATATATGTATATATATATATACATATATATATTTACATATATGTATACATACATACATATATATATATATATATATATATATATATATATATATATATATATATATATATTTATTTATAGAGAGAGAGAGAGAGGGGGGGGGGGCTAGCAAACCGGCAAGCAGACAAGCAGGCAGGCAATCAGTTAATCAGTCAATCAGGCAGGGAGCTAAACAGATAGCTAGAAAAGCAGACAGACAGAAAGAGAGATCACAAACAGACAGACAGACAGACAGACATGAAGCCACAGACAGAACGAAAGCGATCCGTCTCATCCGGAAGCAAGACACAGAGCGCACATCAAGGCGATAGTCTGTTAAAAGGTAGCAAGGAGCTGGCTCGGTGGCGAAGGAAAAGGAGTCTGTAGGGAAGGGGGTAGGGTGGTGATTATAATGAGGGGAGAGAGAGGGGGGGGTAAGGGTGATAGGATGATTGCGATGTTGAGCATGGTGGTTATGATGGTGATATGTTGATGATAGTGATGATTGTTATGATGGTGATGCCGGTCATGGTGGTGATATATGAATCCGCGAATGGAAACGGGTTGGCTCGACTGACTATCTCGTATTTTTTTCCATTTTTAACCAACTTTTCGTTTTGTTTGAATAGCTTGTTATGCAAATATATATATTATTTACACCGTAAATTCATGTTACAGTTCACCTAAACATCCAAAAGCTTCGGAACACCTCATTACGCTTTTCTTTAAGTCCTTTTCGAGCCGAAGGGATGCATGTTAATGGACGCAGGGTACGTACCATACACACAGTAGATGCGTTCAGCCCTTCTTCCGCTGACAGGATTTTGGGTCTGGATTATTTGTCTCTTTATTATTGTTCCAGTGAACGTAGTTTAACCGTTGGCATTGTTTTCATGCCCTGATTGGTGTATTGTTAGTGTTGTTGTTGTGATTTAGTATGTGTTTCTTGTTAAAAATGGTGTTATTTCGCGTCGTTGTTTGTCTTATTACTGCTCTGTGTGTGTGTGTGTGTGTGTGTGTGTGTGTGTGTGTGTGTGTGTGTGTGTGTGTGTGTGTGTGTGTGTGTGTGTGTGTGTGTGTATTCACATATATTTACAAACACACACATACAGTACACACTCCAATACATATACCTGTACATATACATATACAAATGCATATACATATACATATACACATATACATACATATACATATACAAATATATATATACATATATTATGTATATATATATATATATATATATATATATATATATATATATATATACATATACATACATACATGCATACATACATACATACATACATACATACATACATACATACATACATACATACAAACATCTATTACGTATGTTATATATACATATATACATACATACATACATACCTACATGCATACATAGACAGATAGACAAACAGATAGACAAACAGGTAGACAGAAAAACAGACATAGATAAACAAACAGACATAGATAAATAGATAGTTACATAAAAATATAGATGTGTATATTCCGTGTATATTCTTTGCGTTCGAGGGAGTTACTTTGACTGCTCGCGCTTTAATGTATGGTGAAGTGAAAAGCTCCTTTGATCGCCCATGTGAGAGAATCGTGTGAAGTACAGCGCTCTAATTCTTTCTTTGTGTTGTATGATTCAAAGTTGATATTAGAGTAATGTTGAGGTGAGGGGATTGTATTTGGTTGTTCTTATTTCCATGTTGCTGTGATTGTTGTCGTTGTTGTTGTTGTTGTTCGTATCGTTGTTGTTATGATTGTTATTACGGCTATCTTTATTACTATTGTTTTTTTTATATTATGGTTGTGTTGTTGCTACTGTTGCTAATACGATTATAATTACTATCCGTGTCATTATCATTTGTTTTTATTTATTAAGCATGTCTTGCTGTAACTCGTGTATTACAGTAATTCGGTGACACGGAAAGACGAAATCAGAATGCGAATAAAAAGTTCAAGTGGAAATAAAAAGTCGCAGTACGAATAAAAAAGAGATGGAGTGCGGATAATGAGTGTCTCCTGCAATTCTCGTCAGCGGTGTTTATAATCCATTTGCAGGTCGGGAATGCTGGGCCGCCGGTCATTTCTTTTCTTTGTCCTTTGCTATCATCATCTGTTCTTTTCATCTTTCCTCATTTTTTTTTCTTTTTTTTTTTTTTTTTTTTTTTTTTTTTTTTTTTGTCGTTTACGGTATTCTCATTTTTGTTGTTTTCGACACGTTTCTCTCTCTCTCTCTCTCTCTCTCTCTCTCTCTCTCTCTCTCTCTCTCTCTCTCTCTCTCTCTCTCTCTCTCTCTCTCTTTCCTCCCTACTCTCCTCTCTCCTCTCTTTCCCTCTCTCTCCCTCTCTCTCTCTCTCTCCTCTCTCCTCTCTCCTCTCTCTCCATCCCTCTCTCTCTCTCTCTCTTCTCTCTCTCTCTCTCTCTCTCTCTCCCTCTCTCTCTCTCTCTCTCTCTCTCTCTCTCTCCCTCTCTCTCTCTCCCTCTCTCCTCCCTCTCTCTCTCTCTCTCTCTCTCCCTCTCTCTCTCTCTCTCTCTCTCTCTCTCCCTCCCTCCCTCCCTCTCTCCCTCCCTCCCTCCCTCCCCCCTTTCCTCCACCTCCTCCTCGTCCTCCACCACAACCACCAGCTCCCTTGTCCTTCCTCTTCTCCCTACCTCAACCCTCCCCAACCCTTTCGTAATCCATTGTTGGTTCTATCCTCAATTGCAAGATCTTGCGTCGTTTTCCTTTAGGAGATGAATGAAGCAACGAACCCCTCAAACAGAGGTTGCAATGTTGACTCAAAGAGCGAGCTATGCCAGAGTCACTCGTGTAAGTTTAAGTTACTTTGTACCCTGGTGTTGAAGGTGGGAGTGAGGGAGGAGATGGGAAGGTGAGGGAGGAGGTAGGGGGTGAGGGTGTCGCAAGAGGTAGGGGAATGAGGTGGGGGAAGGGGAGGTAAAGGGAATGGTGGTGAGGGAGAGAGAGGGAGAGGAGCGATGAGAATGGTAGGGGAAGGTAAGGGTGAAGATAAGGTAGGGGGGAATGGGGGTAAAGGGGGAGAGGGATGGGAATAGGAGTGGGGAGAAGATGGAGAGTGAGGGATGAGAGAGTGAGAGAGGAGAGATATCTTTGAATGTAATACGGTGGATATTGGAATTTAGCTTGTATTCATATTCGAGGCACAAAAACGCTAGAGTACACTGTCACTGTTGCCTACAGAAGTTCCGTTCCTAGCACAAGCTCAGGAGATCTGCATATGTAGCGCCGTCGCATTCCCACTTCCTATCCTCTCTCTTCACCTGTTCCTTGCTCTTCTTCCGTCCATCCTCCTTCTTCCCCGTCTCCTATCTCAGTTACGGGTTAACAGCGCAAAGATTATGTTATATAATGAAATCTGGACACCATTAATATCACAATTGTCATGATGTTTGGACTTTTACCATTACGACCGCGGAAAACGCCCAAACAGTTGAGAAAAATGCCATATGACCGAATACGGTATAAGGGAAACTCTATGCCACTATCGCACATGCACTGAATAAGTGTGAGGCATACTCAGCTACTTCTAGCACAGTAGCAATAGGTATGATTTAGTGAATGTACTTAAGAAGAGCTGTTACAACTATACGAATTGTTGATTGATTAAAGCATTTTATTCGACATATACTATCAAACTAAAAAAATAATGCTTATTTTTTGTGTATTGGGGGCTGAGTACTGCGTTGTCGCATGGGACTTACTTAATACTGTCTTATGAAGTTTAAGTATGTGATAAGAATACAAAGCTTTAATACTTTATATATATAATAGAAGCTCAGTTCTTTTCTGCTGTAGTAATTTTTCAGAGTCACGAGAAAGAGCAAAGATTAACGAGTCATTCGTTGATGTTGCAGGGTGCAAGGAGTGGACCTTGTTACGCTGGCTAGAGTGGGGCTGTGATAGGAGCTCATTGTTGTTACAGTGTGTTTATATGAATGGATTCCACAGTAGAACGCGAGAATGATCATGCAAGGCAATCGTGAACGAGGCATTCGCACGTTCCTCACTTTTTTTTTTACATTTGTAAATACATCACTGTTGTAATCACACTCTCTGATTATAAACAGACTCTTACTGTTTATAATCTCAGAGAGAGAGAGAGAGAGAGAGAGAGAGAGAGAGAGAGAGAGAGAGAGAGAGAGAGAGAGAGAGAGAGAGAGAGAGAGAGAGAGAGAAAGTGAGTGAGTGAGAGTGAGTGAGAGAGAGATAGGAATCGTATCTACCCATACTTTTCTTTTTCTTTTTATTCATGATAATGATGATAGTAATGATAATAATATTGACCATAAAATACCCTTTGCCATATGCTGTATACCCATCGTAGGCCGGGGCTCTGGCCCTGCAACGTCTCGCTGCCACCCTTCGCCTCCCTTCCTTTTTCACTCCATCTTTCCATCTCCTTTTCCTCTCCCTCTCCCTCTCTCTTTTCCATTCCCTTTCTCTCTCCCATTCCCTTTCCCTTTCCCTTTCCCTTTCCCTTTCCCTTTCCCTTTCCCTTTCCCTTCCCCTTTTCCTTCCCCTTCCCCACTCCTTCTCCCTCTCCCTCTCCCTCTCCCTCTCCCTCTCCCTCTCCCTCTCCCTCTCCCTCTCCCTCTCCCTCTCCCTCTCCCTCTCCCTCTCCCTCTCCTCTCCGTCTGTCTTTACTCAGGACACGGCGAATCCAGTGCTGTCTATGTGTAGAAGCATAAGCCAGGCAGATACTGTCGGCGGACTTTTGCATGCGTATGACTGAACAAACGTGCATAGTTACATAAAAAAAAGACTTGTATATATTTATGTTATCTATATTTTTATACGTATCTTTTTTACTTATAAATTTACGAAGTGATAGAATTAACATGAAAATAGTGAATATACGGCATGGATACTGAGTAAATATTGAAAAAAAAACTTATTTTGGGGCAAAACCTACAAATCTCTCTCTATATATACACAAAGTAATATCGGTATAGAACAAACGGAATAGATATGAAACATTTTCAGTAAACTCATCACGATACTAATGTTAAAACGAGAGAATACTTGGCAGCCATATACATCATCTTCTGGTCATAGATCTTCCATCCTGGCCCGAAAAAGCGTTCCTTATTGGCCACAGGTGAGTGGTCCATATATCGAAATACAGGGACCTTGTCTATGCAAGATGAGGCCATGCATAATTCATGTACGCGACTGTCGCCTCTTTGACTCTGCACGCGAAGGACGAATGTAGCTTGCGTGTGTTGCTTGTGGAGCGAGTGCTGTGGGAAGTATGTCCTTTTTTTTGGAGGGGGGGTCTATCGACTTTCGTTTTTCTTGTTTTTGTTTCTTTGATTATTCGTGCATTGGGTTGGCTTCTTGTTTATTTTTTTTCGGTTTTGGGTTTTGTAAGGCTTTTTTTTATTGTATTCGTCTTTTTCTTTCTCTTCTTGTTCTCTCTCTCTCTCTCTCTCTCTCTCTCTCTCTCTCTCTCTCTCTCTCTCTCTCTCTCTCTCTCTCTCTCTCTCTCTCTCTCTCTCTCTCTCTCTCTCTCTCTCTCTCTCTCTCTCTTTCTCTCTCTCTCATATTCCCTCCTTTCTCCTATCCTATTTGCTCCTCCCCTCTTTTTCCTCGTGATCCCTCTTCCTCCAACCCTTCCCGTCTATCCTCTTTCCCTCACATTCGCCCCGTTCTCATTTTTCCTCCTCTTTCTTCCTCTTCCTTAATCTCATTTCTCGCTCCCGTCATCTGTCTGTTCTTCTCTCTGTCTTCATATTCTTCTCCTCCGCTTTATTTCCTTTTCATTCTTCCTTCCTCCTTCCTCTTCCTCTTCCTCATTTATCATTTTCTTTTTTCCTGCTTCTTCCTCCTCCTCTCCTTTCTTCCTCATCCCTCCTCTTCCTTTCCTTTCCTCCTCCTTCCTCCCTCCCTCCACCTCACCCCCTTTTTTATTTCTTCGTTCCTACTTCTTCCTCCTCCACATTCCTCCTCCTCCTCTCCTTCTTCCCCTCAGCCGGCCTCCCCTCAGTGCCCAGCCTTTGCAATAAGCGTTCCCCTGTGCAACATGCTGGCCACCTGCAGCATAGCCAAGCAGTCGGATCTGCAACATTACTCCGCCTCGCACAGGTGCTGTAGGATACCCGTGACTCGTGACCTGCGCCTCCGATGGGGGTGGGGGAAGGGGTGGGGGTGGGGGTGGGAATAGGAGTAGGGAATGGCGGTTAGGTAGAAAGGGGGTAGGATGATAGGGGGGGAGATGTGTGTGTGTGTGTGTATGTGTGTGTGTTGTGTGTGTGTGTGTGTGTGTGTGTGTGTGTGTGTGTGTGTGTGTGTGTGTGTGTGTGTGTGTGTGTGTGTTGAGGACACCCAATCTTGATGAGGTAAAGACAGTGAGAAAAAGAGAAGAAGATGAGTGGATAGAAGGGAGGGAAGTAGGAAAGGGTAAAGCAAGAGAGTGTGAAACGGAGACTTGAGTGGGAGTGAGAGAGAGAGAGAGAGAGAGAGAGAGAGAGAGAGAGAGAGAGAGAGAGAGAGAGAGAGAGAGAGAGAGAGAGAGAGAGAAAGAGAAAGAGAAAGAGAGAGAGAGAGAGAGAGTGAGAGAGAAACAATGGGAAGGGCAGAGTCCAAACCCGACGATATTACCACTCAAATCCCCAGCTGATCTCGGCCAGATAATCCCCCCCTCCCTTCCCCTACCCCCTGGTCCTCCTCCCCCCCTCCCTCGCCCAAAGAACAAAAGGTAAATGATGATGAACCTTCGCGGCTGGAGAAGGTGACGTCTCCAAAATCACGAAGGAGAAGAAGAAGGAGGAGGTGGAGAAGAAGAAGAACACACTCGTCCTGGTCTCTTCATCAACGCCTTCGGAAAGCGGCTTGAGGAGATGAGGAGGGGGTGGGGGTAGGGGGATGGGGGAAGTGATTAGAGGAGGGGGGTTGATTAGAAGGGGTGGGGGAGGGCTAGGGAGGAGGTTAGGGGAAGGGGGGAATGATTAAAAGGGGTTTGGGGGAGAGGAAGGGGGTTGGGGTGGAGGAGAGGGGAAGGTGATAGGGGTAGGGGAGAAGGAGAGGGTTAGAATCGGGGAGAGGGAGAGGGTTAGGGGTGGGGGTGGAGGTGGGAGTGGGGGTTGGGAAGGGGAAGGGGGAAGAAAGGGGTGATAGTAAAGGGGAGTAGTCGTGGAAGGGGATGGGGTGGGGGAGAGGAATGTGTATGTATATGTCAGGAAGGGAGTTGGGGGGTATGAGGTAAGAAGAGGGGAAGGGGGAAAAGGAAGGTGGGAAGGATATGATAGAAGGAAAGGAAAGGAAAGGAAGGGTATGACAGAAGGAAAGGGGGAAGGGAAGGGGGTAAAAAGGTAGGGGAGGGATGAGATGATAAAGTTTGCGAAGAAAGAAGTGGGGAGAGATGAGGGACGGGATAGGAGAAGGTGATGGGGAATAGAGTACGGGGGGAGGGAAGGGTATGAGGCAAGGACAAGGGAAAAAGAGAGGTATAAGGAAGGGAGAGGGAGGGGGAGGAGGGAAGAGCAGACGATGGGAGGAGGTGAAGGGAGAAGCAATGGGAAGGGAGGGAGAGGGGGGAGGGGAAGGGGTAGTTCATCACCTCCACCTTCGGCCATCTGTTTGAACAATCTGACGACGGAGCGAGGCATGGGGAGTGAATATATTATGAGCTGGACGAGGACTCTACTCTCGGGTCTGTCTGTCTGTCTGTATTGTCTGTGTCTGTCTTTTCGTTTGTCTGTCTTGTGTGTCTGTCTGTCTGACTGACTGACTGACTGTCTGTCTTGGGTCGTGTGCGTTTCTTTGATTTCTGCCATAGCTTTGTTTTCTTGGCTTTCATTTTCGCTTTTGATTATCTGTATTATTTGTCATATATATATATATATATATATATATATATATATATATATATATATAATAATATAGATAAATATATATAATATATATAATTCTCTCACATCTTCTCTCACCCTCTCTCTTCCCTGTCTCTCTCTCCTCTAACCCTCTCTCTCCTCTCACCCTCTCTCCCTCTCTCTCTCCTCTCTCTCTCTCTCTCTCTCTCTCTCTCTCTCTCTCTCTCCTCCTCTCCTCTCTCTCTCTCCTCTCTCTCTCTTCTCTCCCTCTCTCTCTCTCTCTCTCTCTCTCTCTCTCCTCTCTCTCTCTCTCTCTCTCCTCTCTCCCTCTCTTCTCCTCTCTCTCCTCTCTCTCTTTCTTCTCTCTCCTCTCTCTCCTCTCTCTCTCTCTCTCTCTCTCTCTCTCTCTCTCTCTCTCTCTCCTCTCTCCTCTCTCTCCCTCCCCTTCTTCTCCTTCTCTTCTTCCTCTTCTTCTCTCCTCCTCCTCCTCCTCCTCCTCCTCCTCCTCCTCCTCCCCCCCTCTCCCTCTCCCCCTCTCCCTCTCCCTCCCCCCCCCTCCTCCTCCTCCTCCTCCTCCTCCTCCTCCTCCTCCTCCTCCTCCTCCCCGCCTCCCTCCCTCCCTCCTCTTCCTCTTTGTAAGTCAGTCTGTCTGTATCTTAAGATGCATTTGTTAATCAGGCTTATATCTTAAGATCTGCGAGCAGCAATGGTGTCTCCCGCCGCGGGTTCAGACGGCTACGGAGATTCTATTTATGTCACCTCTCTTAATCTGGCTCTGGTGTCTTTCGTTTTCTTCTCTTTCTTCTTCTTCTTCGTTGGCGATCATCGTTGGCGATCGTCACCACTCTTTTCTTTTTCTTTTATTTCTTCTTTTCCTCCTCCTGCTCCTCCTCCTCCACCCCCTCTTCCTCAGCCTCCTCCCCTCCTCCTCCTCCTCCTCCTCCTCCTCCGCCTCCTCCTCCTCCTTTTCCTTCTCCTTCTCCTCCTCCTCCGCCTCCTCCTCCTTCTCCTCCTCCCCCTCCCCCCTTCGTTGTTTTTAATCTTTCTCTTTTTCCGCGATTTCGTCAGTCCCTTTCACCTCCTCGTCTCGCTCTTCCCTCCTTCATCTCCCCGACGTAATGAAGTATCAAAAGATGCTTCGTGGTAATCTTCTTCTTTCCTCCTTTATCCTTGCTGCATCTTATTATCTTTCATCTCCCCCCTCTATATCCTCTCCTCCCTTTCTGTATGTGGCTTCTCTCTTCATTACTTCTCTCTCTTCTCTCCCTCTTTCATTCCCTCTCCTTCTCTCCCTCTCTTCTTCCCTTCCTCCCTCCCTCCTTCCCTCCTTTCCTCCCTCCTTTCCTCCCTCCCTCCCTCCCTCCTTTCCTCCCTCCCTCCCTCCCTCCCTCCCTCCCTCCCTCCCTCCCTCCCTCCCTCCTTTCCTTCCTCCCTCCCTCCTTTCCTCCCTCCCTCCCTCCCTCCCTCCCTCCTTTCCTCCCTCCCCCTCCACTCGCCTTCTGAACTACGGCGATGGAAATAACTAGTGACCTTTAGGTAAGATCATTCTGGCGGATATAGTGATGGAGGGAAGGAGTGAGACGAAGGGGATGGAGGGATTAAGGGAGGGAGGAAGATGGGATTGAAATGAAGGAGCAATGGATACGAAGTAGGAGAGAGAGAGAGAGAGAGAGAGAGAGAGAGAGAGAGAGAGAGAGAGAGAGAGAGAGAGAGAGAGAGAGAGAGAGAGAGAGAGAGAGAGAGAAAATATCAACGTTCAAAGCAATGGCAATGGCAGAGAAACGAACAGAATAAAGAAAAAAAGAAAAGCACAAGTAAAAAAGAAAAAAAAATAGGAAATGAGAAAGACGCACCACATCAGACTCCAATCTTTCAACGACGATATCACTCGGCCCAATCAGAATGGGAAAGTGATAGTTCGTTTGATCTTGTTTAATTCGGAGACGCCAATCATCCCGGCGTGGTTGGGATTAGGTTCCCTTTCTTTCGTTGTTTGTTTGTTTGTTTGTTTTTCTATTTTAGATTTTGTTGTTTAGTGTGTTTTGTGTTTCGTTATTGTTTCGGTTTTGTTGGTTTGTGTTAAAGAGAGGGATGGGAGACGGGGGTTAGAAGGGGGATATGAGGGGAGGGGAGGGAGGGAGGGAGGGAGGGAGGGAGGGAGGGAGGGTTGGAGGGGAGGGAGGTGAGGGAGCGAGAGAAAAAGAGAGAGAATTGGAGAAATGGAGAGTTGAAAAGAAAGAAAGGAGAAAAGAAAAAAGGAAGAAAGCGTAAAAGAACAAAATAAAGAAAGAAAATGAATGAAAGAAAGAAAAAGAATGAAAGAAAGAATAAAGGAAGAAAAGAGATAAAGAAAGAAAGAGAGAAAGGGAATAAGAGGGAGAGAGAGACAGCGAGAGCAAGAGCGAGAGAGAGAGAGAGAGAGAGAGCGAGAGAGAGAGAGAGAGAGAGAGAGAGAGAGAGAGAGAGAGAGAGAGAGAGAGAGAGAGAGAGAGAGAGAGAGAGAGAGAGAGAGAGAGAGAGAGAGAGAGAGAGAGAGAGAGAGAAAAGTGAGAAATGAAAAACACAACCCATTCACAACTACCATTCCCCTCCTCCTCCCCTCACCTCCCCCTCCCTCCCTCTCCCGGATATGGT
>NW_028234423.1:9456354-9459163 GCF_977035675.1 Penaeus japonicus | reverse complement strand
TGTGTGTGTGTGTGTGTGTGTGCCTTACTAACATTTATTGATCTTGTTTACTTATTTCGTAACTTATAGCCATCTTTCTCCCCGTAACAAAAAAGATGAGCTCCTGTAGCGTTTATTGCCTATCTTATCAAAATTCCATTCAGTCTGATTGCTGGCCGGTTGATTGACATTCATTCGCTTATTCACTCATTTCATTTCGCCCTCGCCTGTTGTTGTGCACCGGAATCTGTAGACAAACCAACAAATATTTCCAAATACAGCGAGGAAAAAAGTCACGATATTTACCAAACGCACACACACACACACACACACACACACACACACACACACACACACACACACACACACACACACACACACACACACACACACACACACACATACACACACACACACAAACACACACATACACACACATACCAAGGATAGGATTGACCAATGTCGAAATCTTTGTCCGTAAAAGTTGTATCGCCACTTGATTAGCCGCATATATTGACCCTTACGGAAATGCTGTGTAAGCTGACTTTGAGATATCAGCTGTTTATTTTTTCTGTTTCCGCTGGAGATGACAGGTCTATGCGTCTCGGTGATTGCGTTGGTAGTGCGACGGGATTGATATCTATATACGAACTCAAATATGTGTGTGTGTATATATCTATCTATCTATCTATATATATGTATATATATATATATATATATAGATATAGATATAGATATATATGTATATATATATATAGATAGATAGATAGATAGATATATATATATATATATATATATATATATATATAGAGAGAGAGAGAGAGAGAGAGAGAGAGAGAGAGAGAGAGAGAGAGCGAGCGACCACACACATATGTATACACATATATTTCTTTTCTAGATATTGCAATCTAGCGTCAATGCTAAATGAGAAACTGTGGTCTGAATTTCTTTCTAAAGAAAGACGAGCCCATCCCTGAATAGTTCTGATGAGGAGAAAGAGGCACATTGCACTGCACTATTGCTTGCATCCTCAGGGTTATATATGCCTGCGTGTACAGACAAGCTCACGCACATGGGATTTTCAAGAAAGGATAAACTGTTCGATTAAACTTAACAATAAGCATTGCTTTAATCAAAATGTTATATAGTAAACCTTTTCACCACGTTTTTTCTTCCTTTTATTCATCTTCAATATAGAAATGAACAATACCTACCTTCCACTTTGTATTACAATGCAAGAAAAGAGAACCGCAAAGAAAACAATGTTCTCCTTTGACAGCTACTTGAGGCTAGACAGTGAACTACATAAGACGATGTGCAATGGTTACCCCCCCCCCCCACCTGGGAATTCACCGTCAACCTCAAAGCAATAGCTCTACGTGCGCGCTTTCTTCTAAATTGCTAGATTCCATCGGTGGCTACTTTTCGGTCAGAGGAAATATTTTGTGGTTGTCAGAAAAAAGGCAATGATTAGGGATAATGATCATTACTTAAGGTAATGATGGTCCAAGTGGAACATCAACAGCAACAACAATGATAGTAGTAAGTTACAATAATGATAATGTAGACCATATGCTTTTATGCGGTCGGAAGGCCTTTCTGTGTCTTGGAATGAAGCCTCGAAGCACACCGCCGTGTGGGTTTGGCTGTTTGAAAAAAAAAAAGATAAGAAGGATTCGGAACAAGTTCGATACGTGTTGTACGTTTCCCGCTGGCCACAGAAAGGGGAAGAGAGAGAGAGAGAGGTGGGAGAGGGAGAGAGAGAAAGAGGTCACACCTGCTTGGACCCTGTGTTACCGTTTTTTTTTTTTCTAACGAAGAAAAAGGATAATATTTGGTAAATAGATGTAGATAGCCTTTCCATATCCACGTCAGTTTGGAAATAAGGTCTTCACTTTTAGATAACTATCAAACAGCTTGCTAAGAGAGAGAGAGAGAGAGAGAGAGAGAGAGAGAGAGAGAGAGAGAGAGAGAGAGAGAGAGAGAGAGAGAGAGAGAGAGAGAGAGAGAGAAAGACAAAGGAGGGAAAGTTTACGTTCGGTTTAGAATTCTCGGCTCAGACCTTCCGATCGGCAGAGAGGAGCGAAGAGAGGGAGAATTTTAGGTTATTTCATTTCTTTTTTTATAATCCTCACTCCCAGCAACGAGTCCCTAGGTTTATGTGTCTATGGGCGTGTGCCTCATATTGTTGGGTGCGTGTTCTTTATAGGTTGATCATAGGGTGTGGTGGGTGGGGGGGGGGTTGAGGGGGGGGGGTGGTGGGATAAAATCTCCTTGTTGATTGCACACAACAAACGCCTTGGCCGGATGTGGTGTGGTGGGGGTGGTTTGTTGGGGGGGTGTGGGTGGGTGTGGGTGGGGGTGGTCGGGGTGGTGGGGGTTTGGGGGGTGGGTGTTTTTGGTGGGGGTGGTTGGTGTGGTGTGGGTGGTGGTGGGGTTTTGTTGTGGGTTGGTTGGTTTGTGGGTTGGGGGTGTGGTGTTTGGATTGGGTAGTGTGTGTCCCTTGATTATAGGTGATTATTGTATTTGTATTGTATTGCTTTGTACTGTATTCAATTGCTTGGTAAAGAATAGTATAAGATTAACTGAAAGTGCGTAATGTAATCGACGCTCTATTGTCTGCTTATCGCAACTGATAAGTTCAATCACGTCATATCATAGTATGTTATCACTTACTTTATTGCAATGATAAGGTATGGCACCGAAGCTAACAAGACAAATGACAATAAAATGAACAATTCATTATTCAAAATAAGATAAATAAGCATGAAAGAAACTGAATGAGACAGAGAAACGCGAGAGATTACAACAAACATGATTATGCAATATA
>NW_028234423.1:9423854-9426354 GCF_977035675.1 Penaeus japonicus | reverse complement strand
GTTATTTAAATGTTAATCTCTACCTATTCATTGAAAATGACAGATAAATGGTCATTTTTTCGAGAAATTATACGGGATAGTAGTCGTGAGGGAACTGGAGAAGAGACTAAAATCAGAATAGAGAAAGAGGATATAGTAACCACCATAAAAAGTAAGAGAAATTACACAATCGAGAGGGAAAAGAGAGGATCCAGGAGCTTGTTGATCGAGACATACGCACATCTGTATATTTCACCGTTCCAAGAGAGACTCTCTTTAACATAATTCCGGGACTGTATAACGCGTAGCTCCAAGTGCGAGTCGTAAATCACGAAATTAACATAATGATGAAATGATAGGACGTGTTCATTTTGGAGACTTATTTAAAATTCAGATGTTGTCATCAAGAACGCCGTTTTATGTGCGCCTTCCTGTATCCGTGTCTGTTGCGTATATATGTATTACGACCATAGATATGTGTTGCGTATGTGTCGTTTTTGTTAATACTGTTGCCATAGAAACAGATCCAATCTTCGTTTCCTCTGACACAATTTTTTAAAAACAATTAAGTATGATTTAAAGGAAACCACAGACATAGCTAAGCTAAAATATCGTTTAATGTTTCATGTTTGTTTGATCGTTTACTTGATTAATGTTTAATGAACATATTTAATACATTTCCTTAAGGTTTACAAAGATGGCTATCCTCATACATGGGTTAACGGCAACAACAGCATCGAGAGCAATGCTGTATGATGATTATTACAAATGTTATTAATGATAATAGGAATAGTGATGGTAATACAGATTAACGATGATAAGCCGCATAATGATAATGCAATCACAATCCTGTCAAACAAAATCATAATTATAATTTCATACAAGTAAATAAATATGGTCGGTGCACTCCCTAGTTTCCCCATTGTCGACACTATATTTAATCATTTATATGAATATGACTGTTAATTACATCTGTATCTATTGCCTTCATATGAACGAATGTAACATTTTTGAGAGTATCATTCACGTTTTTACAGTTGTGCTTAATGCTATGTTTTTTTTTTGTTTATTTGTTTGTTTAAATCAAAGACCATTGCAAGTTACTAGGTTACCCCTAACCCCTCCTCTCCCCTCATCCCCTCACCTTATTCCCCTACTCCCTTTCCCCTCTACGTCATCTCTTCCTTATCCCACCTCCTCCTCCTCCCCTCCTTTTTTCCTCCTTCTCCTCTACACCCCTCTCTCTCTCTCTCTCTCTCTCTCTCTCTCTCTCTCTCTCTCTCTCTCTCTCTCTCTCTCTCTCTCTCTCTCTCTCTCTCTCTCTCTCTCTCTCTCTTTCTCTCTCTCCTCCCTTCCTCCCTTCCGCCCTTCCGCCCTTCCGCCCTCCCTCCCTCCCTCCCTCCCTCTCTCCATCCTACTCCCCCTCCTCCTCCCACACCTCCCTCCCTCTCTCCC
This sequence comes from Penaeus japonicus, assembly GCF_977035675.1. Classification (NCBI taxonomy): domain Eukaryota; kingdom Metazoa; phylum Arthropoda; class Malacostraca; order Decapoda; family Penaeidae; genus Penaeus; species Penaeus japonicus. Next base: position 9,424,920 of record NW_028234423.1, on the reverse strand, counting down.
TCCCTCCCTCCCTCCCTCCCTCCCTCCTCCCCCTCCTCCTGCACCACCACCGCCACGCCCAAAGTACGCTTGCTTTGCCCGAGATCGCTTTGATGAGAGAAAAAATATGTGATATATCTACGTCATTTGTTGAAAAAGAGGGAAATCTGGCAACAGCTCGCATCTCGTATGTTCTGCTATATTTTTAGCCATATATGAGAGGGAGGGAGGGAGGGAGGACGTGAGGGAAGGAGGGAGGGAGGGAAAGAAGAACAAAGAGTGAAAAAAGAGGAAGATAGAAATAGAGGGAGGAGATGGAAAGAAGAACGGAAGAGACAGAGACAGTGAGATTGAAAAGGGAGAGCAGAGATGGAAAGAGACGGAAAAGGGAGAGAAAAAGAGAACAACAGAGAAGAAACGGATAAGGGTGCGCAGGACACACGGAGAGAGGAAAAGGAGAAGCAAGAGAAGTATAGAGAGAGAGGCGCTGTAGCCCTTCGTCCCCGGGGGAGCGAATGCACCCGGGGGAGGAAGGGGGGAGGGGCGGGGCGTGCGAGAGCGCAGGGCCCCCGAGGGAGAGTTTAGGGCGCCGAGGTCCCACCGTCAGCGGCCAATTTTATGGCACTTCGCTGAACATCGAGCTCTGTTTTTTTTTCTTTTTTCTTTTTTCTTTTTATGGCGCGGTAGGAGGGAGGGGGTAGAGGGAGGTGCCTTCCTTTTGTTATTGTGGCTGGCTATGCTTGAAGGACCCCCTCCCCTCCCCACTCTCCTTTTCGAACCTTCACTCTACCTCTCCCTCACTATTTTTCCTCTCCCCCCTTTCTGCTGCCCCCTCCGGGTAAATCTCCTCCCCCTATAATCTTGTACTGGTTGTTAGGGGGGAGGGGGGAGGAGGGGGATGCTATCGCTATCATTGATGTCGTTATATTGCTGTCGTTGTATGAGGGATGCTGTTACTCGGTCTGTTACGGTGTTAGTGTCAATAATATTTAATGTGTGTATGTACATTTGCGCGTATGAGCGGGCGAGCGAAATGGGTTCAGATAGATATAATCTATCCCTATAGATATAGCAAGAGTAGTATATA
>NW_028234423.1:9416354-9418854 GCF_977035675.1 Penaeus japonicus | reverse complement strand
GAGAAGAGTGAAAGGATTATTAGGAAAAGAACTGCGGTATAGACCAGGGAACTTGAGAGATTGAGGAAAAATGGGGAAGGAGGTGGAGAAAGAAAATGGAACTAGAGAGATAAAAAAGATGAGTAAATCGAAAAGAGGAAACACAAGACAAAGAAAAAAAGAAGGAAAATAGGAATATGAAGAAATAGTACACAATATAAAAGGAAAACTAAATCGTGACGTTCCGTACCAGATAATAAAATGTAAAATATAGATTAGTAAATCTAATCGGCAGTAAAGCAGAGGAAATAGGAATAACAATATGGAGGAAAGGGGTAATGTGATTAGTCTATCTGTCAACACATTCGCTCTGTCTATCGATCCATCTTTGACGGGAAATAAACATACACATGCATAAAAATGTGTAGTTATTCAATGAACATATGTGTACGTACCTTTGTGTGTGTGTATGTGTGCGTACGCGTGCGTGTCTGTGTCTGTGTACCTACGGTTGTAATAAGCCAAAAGAACCTGTTGATCGAAGAATTTAAAAATATCGCTAATTATATCCCCCGGCGCAACCTTCACCCAAACTTCACGTCTCTTGAAGATGGAAAAAAAAACTTCGGAGAGGGTTGGCATAATGGCCATAACTAACCCATTAGTCAACCAATGCTGGCTAATAGGCTGGTCGGGAGAGAGAGAGAGAGAGAGAGAGAGAGAGAGAGAGAGAGAGAGAGAGAGAGAGAGAGAGAGAGAGACGAATGAGAAAAAGTGAGAATAAAGAATGATGTCTTATGTCATCTGTATGCTTCTACCTAGTCCCTTTACGCTTGCAAGGATCAGCTGTGTGAGCAAACAAGTGTGAAAACACACGTGCCATTAAACAAATTCTTGAAAAAGACACCAATGGCCAAGTCGCCCGGTTGCCGAATGTATATAAAACCAAAGTTAACAGGGAAAGTTTTTTAAAACCCCATTTCCCTCAGCCGTCCACACCCCCTCCCACCAGTCCTGTTAATGTCTCTCTTGCCTCAGCCCCCCCCCCTCCCCCCTATCCCTCCTTCTCGCTCTCTCTATTTTCCTACCTCTCTTTCTATTCCGTTCTTTCAGACTTGCCCTTCTTTCCCTCTCTTTCTCTCTTCGTCACTTTTCTTTTTCGGTCAGACATTATTCCGTCCATTTTTTCCCTTCTTCCATTTTCTAGCCTTTACATTTATTATTCTTTTCTCCGAACCTCTTCCCATCTCTCCTCCCTTCCGTTCTCCATCTATTTTCTCCACCTCCTCCTTTTTTGTCTAACCCCTTCATCCTCCCTCTCTCCTACCCTCTCTTCCCTCTTTCTCCTCCCACTTTCTCCTTTTCCCCAACCCTCTCCTCTTCACCCCTCCTCCCTCATTCCCTTCCCTCCCTTCTCCTCTCCCTCTCTCCCCTTCCCTTCGCCTTCCATTCCTCCTTTGATCTCCTTCTTCCCAATCCGTATCCCTTCCCAAACCCTTCTCCCCTTCCTCTTCATCCTCCTGCATCTCCCTCCCTCTCTCCCTTCCCTTCTCCCTCTCCCCCTCCTTCTCCCTCCTAAACCTGAGTCAAAACATCAAAGGCAAAGAAGGACTCGGAAGAGTGGGGGAGGGAGGGAGGGAGAGGAGGAGAGGGGTAGGAGTGGTGCTTAAACTTTTCCTATCTATACAACTTTCTTACTTCTCTCACCTCAAGGCAGTTGGGACTTAGAAAAAAAGGGGGTTGAAGGGAAGGCAGCTTGTTGATTTTTTCCCCCTTCATGACAAGCCATCTAGTTTTGGGTAAATGCCTATCTGTTGTGGCTCAAAAAAAAAAAAAAAAGTTGCTAAACGCTTGCTCTGGAGGGAGATGAGGACATGGGAGGAAGAGGAGGAGGGAGGAGGAGAAAGTTGGAGGAGGTAAAAGATGAAGTAAAATTAGGAGAAGGAAGGAAGGGGAAGCAAGAGAAGTAGGAGGAAGTAAAAAAGAAGTAAAGAGAGGAAATAGGAGGAGAAAGGAGTTGTAGAAAGATATATTGAGGGAAATTAAGTAAGAGGATAGAAATAGAACGAAGAATAAGAAAAATATCGGTTGAAAGTGGGGAATAAAAAAAAATGATGAAAAAGGAGGATTGAAGATGTGAATAATTTGCGTTTATCTGGAATTAGTGGGATATTTACTAAAACCTCTTACTAACCAGTCTGTTTAATTGTAAAATTTCTATATTTTATTTTCATTATCTCTCTCTGTCCCTTTCCCTTTCCTTCTCCCTATCCTCGAACCTCTATAATTCTGTTAACGATATTTCTCTATATCTGATCATTTTACTCTCCAGGCACATTTCTCCTCATCTCCATCTCTTCCATTTTTTTTACAGTTTATCAAGAGTTTACTTCGCCTCTTTGAAAGTGCTATAAAATGTTCAAGAGTGTGAACAGTCTTTGATATGTTGATGTTGATGAATATATTAGTGTTAAAATTAAGGGAAGTTTAGTGATCATACGCGAAGTGTAATTTTATGTTG
>NW_028234423.1:9403854-9406354 GCF_977035675.1 Penaeus japonicus | reverse complement strand
TTTTCTTTTTTTCTATGTCTCTCTCTGTATCTCTGATTGTCTGTGTGTTGCTCTATGTATCTCCCTCCTCCGTGTTTTTTTTTTTTTTTCTCCCTCTCCTTTTTCTTCTCCATCTTCCCCTTGTTCTCTCTCTATGTTCCCTCTCGCTCTCTCTCTCTCTCTCTCTCTCTCTCTCTCTCTCTCTCTCTCTCTCTCTCTCTCTCTCTCTCTCTCTCTCTCTCTCTCTCTCTCTCTCTCTCCTCTCTCTCTCTCTCTCTCTCTCTCTCTCTCTCTCTCTCTCTCTCTCTCTCTCTCTCTCTCTCTCTCTCTCTCTCTCTCTCTCTCTCTCTCTCTCTCTCTCTCTCTCTCTCTCTCGCTAGCTCTCTGCGTTCCTTTTCCCTCCTTCTCTCTCTCTCCCTGTTCTTTCTCCTTCTCCCTCTCCCCCTCCTTCTTTCACTCTTTACCTTTCCCTGCCCCTCTCACTCTTCTCGCTCTCTATCATTATGTTCCTTTTCTTTCTCCCTCCCTCACTTTTTCCCTCTCACTCTCTCTCTCTCTCTGCTCCTTCTCCTATCTCCCCCTCTCTCTTTCTCTTTTCCACCTCCCTCACTCTTTCCCTCCCCTTCTCCCTCTCCCTCAATCTCACGCTGTCCCTTTCCCTTTCCTTCTTCTTCTCCTTCTTGCTCCCCATCTCCTTCACTCTTACTCTCTCCATATCCCGCTCCTTCTCCCTCTCCCTCTCCCTCTTTCACTCCCTCTCCCTCTCCCTCTCCCTCTTCCTCTTTCACTCTCTTCCTCTCCCTCTCTTTCCTTCTCTCCCTCTCCCTTTCTCCGTTCCTGCCTCGGACTCCCTGTCTCTGTCTCCACCTCCTCTGTCCCCTCTTATCCTCAATTCCTCACTTTCCCTCTCCCTCTCCCTCTCTTCCTCTTTCACTCTCTTCCTCTCCCTCTCTTTCCTTCTCTCCCTCTCCCTTTCTCCGTTCCTGCCTCGGACTCCCTGTCTCTGTCTCCACCTCCTCTGTCCCCTCTTATCCTCAATTCCTCACTTTCCCTCTCCCTCTCCCTCTCTTCCTCTTTCACTCTCTTCCTCTCCCTCTCTTTCCTTCTCTCCCTCTCCCTTTCTCCGTTCCTGCCTCGGACTCCCTGTCTCTGTCTCCACCTCCTCTGTCCCCTCTTATCCTCAATTCCTCACTTTCCCTCTCCCTCTCTTCCTCTTTCACTCTCTTCCTCTCCCTCTCTTTCCTTCTCTCCCTCTCCCTTTCTCCGTTCCTGCCTCGGACTCCCTGTCTCTGTCTCCACCTCCTCTGTCCCCTCTTATCCTCAATTCCTCACTTTCCCTCTCCCTCTCCCTCTCTTCCTCTTTCACTCTCTTCCTCTCCCTCTCTTTCCTTCTCTCCCTCTCCCTTTCTCCGTTCCTGCCTCGGACTCCCTGTCTCTGTCTCCACCTCCTCTGTCCCCTCTTATCCTCAATTCCTCACTTTCCCTCTCCCTCTCCCTCTCTTCCTCTTTCACTCTCTTCCTCTCCCTCTCTTTCCTTCTCTCCCTCTCCCTTTCTCCGTTCCTGCCTCGGACTCCCTGTCTCTGTCTCCACCTCCTCTGTCCCCTCTTATCCTCAATTCCTCACTTTCCCTCTCCCTCTCTTCCTCTTTCACTCTCTTCCTCTCCCTCTCTTTCCTTCTCTCCCTCTCCCTTTCTCCGTTCCTGCCTCGGACTCCCTGTCTCTGTCTCCACCTCCTCTGTCCCCTCTTATCCTCAATTCCTCACTTTCCCTCTCCCTCTCCCTCTCTTCCTCTTTCACTCTCTTCCTCTCCCTCTCTTTCCTTCTCTCCCTCTCCCTTTCTCCGTTCCTGCCTCGGACTCCCTGTCTCTGTCTCCACCTCCTCTGTCCCCTCTTATCCTCAATTCCTCACTTTCCCTCTCCCTCTCCCTCTCTTCCTCTTTCACTCTCTTCCTCTCCCTCTCTTTCCTTCTCTCCCTCTCCCTTTCTCCGTTCCTGCCTCGGACTCCCTGTCTCTGTCTCCACCTCCTCTGTCCCCTCTTATCCTCAATTCCTCACTTTCCCTCTCCCTCTCTTCCTCTTTCACTCTCTTCCTCTCCCTCTCTTTCCTTCTCTCCCTCTCCCTTTCTCCGTTCCTGCCTCGGACTCCCTGTCTCTGTCTCCACCTCCTCTGTCCCCTCTTATCCTCAATTCCTCCCTCTCCCTCTCCCTCTCTTCCTCTTTCACTCTCTTCCTCTCCCTCTCTTTCCTTCTCTCCCTCTCCCTTTCTCCGTTCCTGCCTCGGACTCCCTGTCTCTGTCTCCACCTCCTCTGTCCCCTCTTATCCTCAATTTGCACTTCACGGTTTCACGCCACCGAAAGACTTTCTCTTATTAAAGGATGTTAATATTCATTAATTTCTCGCAGAATCTCTCTTCGCTATCATCATCCCCTTCCTTGTTATTACTTCCATTTGTTGTCGATGCATTTTATCTTGCCGTCTTGCAAGTTTGTTGCGTCTTTCATCCGTGTTGCAATTCTCTT
>NW_028234423.1:9396354-9398854 GCF_977035675.1 Penaeus japonicus | reverse complement strand
CCCCTCTCCCCTCCCCTACTCCTCCCCCGCCTCTTCCCCCCCCCCTTTCCTCACCAGGGAGATTCGTTGTTCAGTGAAGCGTTGGACGTCAAGTTTGAACAAGGAAATTAATAGTTTAGGTCTATGGATGAATTGAAGGGGAAAATTATGGGATTTTGTATTGAAGAGAAAGATATGATATGATATGAATTTTGGGATTAGAGAAAAGTGAGGCAAGTAAATCTCTCTCCCTCTCTCTCTCTCTCAACATCTCCTTCTTCCCCTCTCTCCTTCTCCCTCTACCCCTCCCCCTCTCCCTTCTTCCCTTCTATCTCCACTTCCACGCTCCTTCCCTCCCTCCCTCCCTCCTCCTCTCCCTTCCCTCCTCTCCCGCCCTTCTCCCTCTACCCCCTCCCTCTCCCTCTCCCTCCCTCTCCTTCCTCCCTCCCTCCCTCCCTCCTTTCCCAATTCATTCCCTCTCTCCCTCTCCCTCTCCTTCTCCCTCTACCCCTCCCCCTCTCCCTTTCTTCCTTCCCATCTCCCTTTCCTACCTCCCTCCTTCCCTCCTTTCCCAATTCATTCCGTCTCTCCCTCTCCCTCTCCTCCTCCTTCTACCCCTCCCCCTCCCCCTCCCCCTCCCCTCTCCTTCTCCCCCCCTTTTCTCCCTCCCTTCCCCCCCCCCTTCTCTCCCCCCTTCTCCCCCCCCTCCCTCCCTCCCTCTCTCCCTCCCTCCTTTCCCAATTCATTCCCTCTCTCCCTCTCCCTCTCCTTCTCCCTCTACCCCCGCCCCTCTCCCTTTCTTCCCCCCATCTTCCTCTCCTACCTCCCTCCCTCCCTCTTTCTCCCCGTCTGCCTTTAGACTAGAGAACTCAAAAGAAGCAAGAAATGCGAAGACGAAGGTGAACGAACAAGATCGGGAAGGATTTAAGCGCGCAAGAACGGGGTCGCTCAGAAGAAAGGAGAATGCGAATGAAACAGAGCTGCGGTAATGAAGAAGGGAAGACAGAGAAAGAGATTAAATGGGATATGACGGGGTACATGGATAAAGTAGAGAACAGGAAGGAAGGGAAAATGAAAACGAGAACAGAGTGCAAAGGACAAGGACAAGGAAAATTGTGGTGATTGTGGACGCGGTTAAGATGGCTGTTGCGTATGGTGTCAGAGAGAAGAAAATGCATATGGTGGAATGACACTAGGGAGGAGGAAAGAGGAAAAAATGGATGGGAGAGAGAGGGAGAGGGAAGGAGGGAGGGAAAGAGAGAGAGGGTAATATAGAGAGAGGCAGAGAAAGAAAGTGAGAGGGGAGGAGGAGCATACAAAATAGACAGACAGACATAAACAGACATATTGAAACGGAATAAGTCAAGAAAGGTAAAGGTTTCATCATATCTTTTTCCTTTTTTACATGCATTTACAACTACGGCTGTCCTCCAATCATTCCCTTATAGCAAAGCGGACGGCACCATTATTACGTATGTTGCTTGTATCACCAATGATGATATTGATATGTATATGAGTCTTAATATTATTAGTTGCTATGTAATTATCATAATTATAATGATCATCATAATTATCATCATCATTATCATCATTATTATAAGTAGCAGTTTCATCATTAATTTGTTATTATTATTTTTTTTATCATCATTATTATTATCATCACTATTATTATTATTAGTCGTAGTATCATCAGAATGATTACCTCATTATTGCATCTGCTCCAACTATATGCCCATGATTGTTAGCAACAGTATCAACATTATACAGTAGAACAGCAGCACCCCAGAAAATAAAGGGAGAACGGCACAGCCTTCTGTTAGGAAACAGCTGATGGTCGAAGCTGCCAGCTGGACACGTGGACCCACCCGTTCGGATCAAGTTGTATTTCCTGTGACGTTCGAGTTTTCTGTATCCGATGTATCCGATGTATGATCTGTTAACGGGAGAGGAAGCATAAAAGCGATTCCGCATTTATCACAGCCAGGAAATTTGGAATTATCAAAGGGGTTGTGAACGGACTATGCTAAAAAGATGGAAGTCGCACCAACGGGAAATTGATTCGTGTAAACCACTGATGGAATATTCTTTTCCGTGACATATACATACATACATACATACATACATACATACATACATACATGTATACCTACATACATTCACACACACACACACACACACACACACACACACACACACACACACACACACACACACACACACACACACACACACACACACACACAATAGAGAAGGTGAAAATAAAAAGGAAAAAAAGAGCAAAAAGAAAAGGAGGGATGAGGTAAGGGAGGGAGGGAGCGAGAAAGAGAGAACGAGGATGGAGAGAGGTAGCGAGGGAGCCAGGGAGGGAGGGAGGGAGAGAAGGAGGGAGGGAGGGAGAGAGGGGGAGAGGAAGCAAGGAAGACAGGGAGGGAGGGAGGGAGAGAAGGAGGGAGCCAGGGAGAGAGGGAGGGAGGAAGAGAAGGAGGGAGCCAGGGAGAAAGGGGGAAGGAAGCGAGGGAGC
>NW_028234423.1:9365688-9373188 GCF_977035675.1 Penaeus japonicus | reverse complement strand
GAGCCGACCCTGAAGGAGCCACGAATGTAGACACGCCTCTTAGTGCAATCCCGCCCGGAAGTAGTGCCCCGACTTCGGTACGTCCTCCTCGAATTAAAATTCCGCTTCGGTTCAGGGGCTCATTGCGCCGGCGATTCCCGGGTAAAGGTTCTCAGCGTCCGGGTCCGGAAGCGGCCAGTGGTCAGCAGTCCAAGCGTCGGCGGCCACTTCGGAGGCGGAGGCCAAGGCCCGGACAGAATATAACAACTGGAGTCCGAAGATGGCCTGCAAGGAAACCCATCTTTAGGAGACCGGGAACAAAATTCGAAGCAGACCCAGTTGGCGCAGAGAATGGGACCCTCAGCAAGAATGGAAGTCATCCAGCATTAACAAACACCCGCCTTGGAAGAAGAAGGAGGATCAAATATAATAATACCAGAATACAAACTCCCGGACGGAGACGGAGACCAATCTATAGGAGGCCGAGGATTCGGCGGCCAGGCGAGCCCAGACGGCCGGGTGGGGGAAGAAGTCGTGTACCTGGTCAGAGAGGATCTCAGGGGACAAGAAAACCACCGGGTACCGTCTGGACTGGGACTATCATTGAGGAAGACAAAGGGCAAAATCACTCCAGCCAGACTACCGAATCACCGAATCATACTGTCAGTGCGACAAGCCTTAGAGGAGTGACAAATGGAACACCAGAGCAAACTCAAATTTCAGATATTCCCACTAAGCAGATTCCACATACTACCACCTCTGTGGGAATAACAGAAACCTCCACTCCAAGAATCATTACTTCCACGGGAACAACACACACTGCAACCACGGAAGGACCAGCACCGGATATTGTCCCTGAAGGATTTACTGAGATCACCACTTCTGTTGAAATGACACAAACTGTAACTGGAGGAACCAAAAGAACCTCTCCTTCTGAGGAAGCCACTCAAACTACCACTTTTGATGGTACGACGCAAACCATCCCTGAAGTAACATCAAATATTTCTGAAGTAATGGTAGAGAATACCACTTCTAGGGTTACTGACAGTGAGGGAGCAACAGGAAATACTATATCTACAGGAAAGATACAAACTGAAGGAACAACACAAACTATCACATCTGAAGAAGTGATCCAAACTATCACAGCTGAAGGAACAACACAAACTGAACCTTCTCGAGAAATGACACAAACCATTGCCTCTGAGGGAACGACACAAACTACTACGTCTGAAGGAGCAACACTAATGACTACGTCAGAAGAACCGACATCAACTATCTCCCAAAGAACGCCCCAGTCTTCCACCCCTGCAGCAACTACACAGATCTCAACAAATGCTCAACCGATACAGACTACGAGGTTTGAAGGAACAACACACACTGAAGGGCCACCGAAGACCTCCACCCCTGGAAGAACAACACAGTCCTCCTCTTTTGACGGGACAACACAAACCACTCCTTCAGAAGGCCATGCAGAACCCACAGGCGACTATGCCGACTATGATTACTACTACGACGAAGATGGTCTGGAGGATTATGTTCCTTCTCAAGACAATGTTGATCCTTCTGCCAAGAGTCCTGAGGAGCCCTCAGGTGTTCACTCCGTTGGCGCAGTTCCTCCACGCCCTTCAGATGTAAGTGGCAGCGACCAGATTGATGATTACTATTACGATGTAACGAAGAATGATTATGGTGATGAATACACCGATGAATACGACTATGTTGAAGTGAGGGAAAAGGACCCCCAGCTACCCCCCGAAGTCTTCAACTGGTGGCTGCAGAACCGCTTCCTCGAGGAAGTGGCTGAGGCCGTGATCCCTGCCCCGACGCCCGTTCCTTACGTGGTCCAGCTTCGGAAGAAGCAGGAAGCCAAGTCCTACACCAGGAGGAATTTCACTCCTGTCGTCATGAACATCTTCGACTCGGACATCCTCTTCCCTGTCTTAAAGCCCGATTCCTACAGCGACTTAGAGGATACAGGATACCATTTCACCAAGACCGAAGAGGATACAGGGAAGGATGGAGAAGGAGAGGGACTTCTCATGGAAGAGGATCGCAGGTCGACTGTAGGACCGTCTGGAAGAACAACAATAGTGTACACGCCTACACACAAGGATGCCACGCGCTATGACATCACGACAAGCACCATTGGTTCACAGACAGATGACGTCACAACTAGCACTGTTTCAAAGGCAGATGACGTCACATCTAGCACTGTTTCACAGACAGATGACGTCACAACTAGCACCGTTTCAAAGGCAGACGACGTCACAACTAGCACAGTTTCAAAGGCAGATGACGTCACAACTAGCACCGTTTCAAAGGCAGATGACGTCACAACTAGCACTGTTTCAAAGGCAGATGACGTCACATCTAGCACTGTTTCACAGACAGATGACGTCACAACTAGCACCGTTTCAAAGGCAGACGACGTCACAACTAGCACTGTTTCAAAGGCAGATGACGTCACAACTAGCACTGTTTCAAAGGCAGATGACGTCACATCTAGCACTGTTTCACAGACAGATGACGTCACAACTAGCACCGTTTCAAAGGCAGACGACGTCACAACTAGCACTGTTTCAAAGGCAGATGACGTCACAACTAGCACAGTTTCAAAGGCAGATGACGTCACAACTAGCACCGTTTCAAAGGCAGATGACGTCACAACTAGCACTGTTTCAAAGGCAGATGACGTCACAACTAGCACCGTTTCAAAAGCAGACGACGTCACAACTAGCACTGTTTCAAAGGCAGATGACGTCACAACTAGCACAGTTTCAAAGGCAGATGACGTCACAACTAGCACAGTTTCAAAAGCAGATGACGTCACAACTAGCACAGTTTCAAAAGCAGATGACGTCACAAGTATCACAGTTTCAAAAACAGATGACGTCACAACTAGCACCGTTCCAAAAACAGACGACGTCACAACTAGCACTGTTCCAAAAACAGATGACGTCACAACTAGCACCGTTCCAAAAACAGATGACGTCACAACTAGCACTGTTCCAAAAACAGACGACGTCACAACTAGCACCGTTCCAAAAACAGACGACGTCACAACTAGCACCGTTCCAAAAACAGATGACGTCACAACTAGCACCGTTCCAAAAACAGATGACGTCACAACTAGCACAGTTTCAAAGGCAGACGACGCCACAACTAGCACCGTTCCAAAAACAGATGACGTCACAACTAGCACCGTTCCAAAAACAGATGACGTCACAACTAGCACCGTTCCAAAAACAGATGACGTCACAACTAGCACCGTTCCAAAAACAGATGACGTCACAACTAGCACCGTTCCAAAAACAGATGACGTCACAACTAGCACAGTTTCAAAGGCAGACGACGCCACAACTAGCACCCTTCCAAAAACAGATGACGTCACAACTAGCACCGTTCCAAAAACAGATGACGTCACAACTAGCACCGTTCCAAAAACAGATGACGTCACAACTAGCACCGTTCCAAAAACAGATGACGTCACCACCCCAGTAGGAACTATCCCCGCCTCAGGCTCCGACAATGAGACAACGACGCCGCGAGATCCTTTCGACGACTCCGAGTACGTAGAAGTGTCGTTCATCGGGTCGTCGGCGTCGCCTGCCTCCCGCACCCACGCGGCTGTGGTCGTGCTGCTCACCTGCACGATCTTTCTGGAACATCTCTACGTCGGAGATGAATGAAGGATGCTGTGGAAGGCGGATGTGGATCGGATGTTCTTGGAAGCTGGATGTCAGTGTGTCTAAAGTCGCATGAATCGATACGTATATATACGACCATACATATACGTACATGTACAGGCTTGTGTACGTACATGTTTACACACACGCTAAGTCTCACATACTCACACATATACACACTTTCACATACACTCTCTCTCTCTCTCTCTCTCTCTCTCTCTCTCTCTCTCTCTCTCTCTCTCTCTCTCTCTCTCTCTCTCTCTCTCTCTCTCTCTCTCTCTCACACACACACACACACACACACACACACACACACACACACACACACACACACACACACACACACACACACACACACACACACACAAACACAAACACACAAACACACACACACACACACACACACACACACACCCTCAACCTTACTTCTTGAAAGATGTAAAAATGCTTCACCAAATGAATTTAAAATGATCTGTATATGTTTGACGTAAATTGAATAATTGATTATGCAGATGTTGCATATTAACCCGAAAGCTTTTATGTTGCCTGAATTGCCATTTGATATTAGAGAAGCCTCATGAATGATACGACGCCAAAGCAGCGACAAAGCCACTGCATTACGCTGTGTTTTGCGGGGAACCTTTAACAGGAATAAATGAAATGTGAAACGTGAATGGACTCTTGCTAAATGAGCCGACGAGAGAGATGTAAATTGCCATGGTTAAGGAACGGAGCAGAGTTTGAGAAGGAGAGGGGAACTGGTGGAGGAGAAGGAGGAGATGGAGAAGGAGAAAGTTTAGGAAGGAAGGGAGAAGAAGAAAAGAATGTTCAGGAAGGAAGGAAGAAGGAAAAAAGAAAAGAAAAAAAAGGGAAACGAAACTTTGAAAGAAGAGAAACAGAAAAAGGAGGAGGAGGATCAGGAAGAAAGAGAAAGAGGAGAAAGAAGAAGAAGAAGAAGAGGAGAAAGGCTTGAGGACAGCCGACAGTCAGTCTACGAAGGAGCGCTGCAGACTGCCCCTTCTCCGCGCCCGGAACCCAGGGACTCCTTGGCCGAGGTAAAACCGCGTGAGTGCCGTTGCGAAAACTCCCTGCTGGTAGTCCTGCTCTTTTGCTCTGCTTAAAAAAAAAAAAAAAAAATCTATACACACCCTATGATTCCCGATCCTGCCGTGCCTGCTAGACAACACAACCTCCCCTGCTGTCTGCTGTTGTCGCTGCTCAGCCTCTGACATCCCGATCCCGACCTGCTAAAAGGAGACTCGGATGCCCTCTCCGCCCTCGACGAGTCTTCGCGTGTCCCCAAGGGTGTCCTAAGAACCTCCCGGAGCCCGAAGGGGGTTCTCGGAGTGGCATGGAGACGAAGGATTGAGCTTTCTTGAATTATGGATTGTTTTTTTTTTCGTCCTGGGAGATGATACTACTTGGAGGGAAGGGAAGGAATCGTGTTGTTTGTGTGTTTTGCAAACTATGTTTTTTTTTTTATCGATGTATTTATTCTGCAGTCTTGACAACTGAGTGAGACACTTTCAACGTTTTGGCTGCTAAGTAAACCCATTAACAAGAATTCGTGCATGTTGCATGATTTGCATGACTTGTCATGAGTAACTTATCTTCTTTCAGGAATAAGGAAATATGATGAATGCTATGCTAATCATTAAAATGTTATATTCTCTTGCACAGTCCTTTACATATATCAGTTAATGTTAAATAATTGTTGATATTAAGAAATCTGTATGAAAGCCGACGTCCCTCTATATTTGTTTTATTTCATTATTTTTAAAGGCTTTCATTAAGTAGCTTTTTATTACTTTATTTCGATTCATGTTATGACTAAATATTCCATTAATTGTACAATAGCCTTGTGATGATTCTATTCACAAGGACTTTTTTTGCAGTCTCATAACTACACAATTATATTATGAAAGAAATTGCTTTACTCACTACTTATGTTAAAAGGTCTACTCACCCGCCATCTTAATTGATCAGTGATTACACAACATCACATTGCATTGCATTATATTAACACCCGTTCCTCCCCCGGCAGTTCAAGTGTCTCAACTACGCACCGGGAAGTCAGGTCTGCCAGAGCGCCGGTTCCTCCGCCCCGCCCGCCCTCGCCGCAAACGCCCACGCCCACGCCGCCGCCACCCTCGCCTCGCTCTTCGCCCTCCTCTTCGCCAGGCTGAGGCTGCCCTAGTGCTCCTCTGGGCGTCTGTGAGGAGGTGGATGAATGCGTAGGAGGAGGAGGAGGAGGAGGAGGAAGAGGAAGAGGAGGAGGTGAAGGAAGAGGAAGTGGAGGTGAAAGAAGAGGAGGAGTAGGAGGGGATGGGAAAACGAGAGGAGGAGGAGGAGGAGGAGGAGGAAGAGGAAGAGGGAGATGAAGATGAAGAGGAATAAGAGGAGGGGGAGGGGATAGGATGGAAGCGAGAATGGAAATGAGTAGAACCTTTTTTTTTTCTTCTTTTTTTTTTATAATGTTGATGTCGCTCGTCCATGCATTTATATACACCTGAAGCAAGGAGGAAAGATAAAGCAAAAAATAAAAAATGATATGGAATGAGGAATTAAGCCGAATCTGAGATAAAGTTTTGGAAAAGGAGAAAGCCAATTTTTGAAGGTTTAAGAGAGAGACATACACTACGAAATCTAAATACGCCCGCATATAGTGCAGTTGTGACATCTTAGCATCATCGGTGTTAATTAAAGGGCGAATGAGAGATAAATATTGTCTGAAATCACATAGCTGGTTACACGTTCATTGTATAATCACTCGTCACTGTTAGCCTGCAGGACATACATAGGGACTGGGACGGAACAAAGAGAGAGGAACAGAAAGAGAGAGAGAGAGAGAGAGAGAGAGAGAGAGAGAGAGAGAGAGAGAGAGAGAGAGAGAGAGAGAGAGAGAGAAAGAGAGGAGGGAGGGAGGGAGGGGAACAGAGAGAGAGAAGGAACAAGAGAAAAAAGAAAAAGAGAGCCGGAAATTGCATGCGCGCAAAGCAGAGCAACGGAGAACGGAATAGGTCAACCAATTGATCCTGACACACTCGCTAATTCTCTTACTCTCCGGCATCACTGACGTTTTTAAAAACCATTGCTGCTTCCATAGAGGCTAAAAAAAGACCCTTTATGTTTTTAGGGGGTAAGGGACAAAGGAACAATCACCATATTGGAAAACATATGAAATGGGTATTTCGCTTCGGCCGAACAGCAAAGCAGAGAATGAATAAAAAAACTTCAATTTTAATTCGTCCCACAAAGGGATATCAGTCTGCATTTTTTCTCTGTGTATGATGTCGAAGTTACTTCCGTAGGGTCCATAATGACTTAGCCTACACATATATTATCCCTTATAAATAACGTAGACGACTTTGATGTCAGGGATACGTTGAGATGACATTAACTTCCCTAGCCAGTTTTTTTTTTTTCTTCTTTCATAACGTTCATTAAATGAATAAAGTGCACTGGCGCTCAGGATATAGGTATGCGTAACAGCTAACTGAGAATTATCCATTTGCATCGAAGGGGACTAGCGCTATGGCAAGGCAGGAGTACTGTTTGGTTTATTTCAAGTTCTTAATTGAATATCAATTGGCCGGGATAGAGATGATAAAACGTTATCGAAACGCTTTTTCAGATGACTCATATTTAGTTTAAAGTAATGAGAAAACGAGTAAGATTCGAGAGAAAAAAAGAAAGTCAATTAACGTCACCGAAACTCACATGTTACCTGCTGTTGAGTGTGATAAAACAAAACCTTTTTTTTCGTTAATGAGTTTAGACACGGTAGATAGTAACTGCATTACATAGCTTATCATTAAAAAAAAAAAAATCCAAG
>NW_028234423.1:9345688-9350688 GCF_977035675.1 Penaeus japonicus | reverse complement strand
GTAGTAGACGTCGGGCAGCGAGGCCTCGGGAAGGCCCATGTACCTAAGGGCTTGAGCGCCGGTGACCACGCCACAGGGAGCCTAGAGGGAGGGGGGGGAGGGGGAGGAGAAAGGGGAAATGAGTGGAGAAAACTATGGGGCTTTGATTGTCTTTAAGGTGGATGTTAAAGTGGCGTTGGATCCACTAGGGCTGGTTTTGTATATTGTTCTGTTGCTTCATTATGTTGTCTGTGCATTTTGTAGGTTTGATTATGATTTGTTAAGGGTCTAGTATTAGATATCACGTAATACAGTACATATGCCAAAGATGAATCTGTGTAATAATCAAAATATATATTCATGATACACCATACAAGTTACGCAACCACATAAATCAAGCAGAGTACCAATCACAAAACATCAGAAGGCCACTCACCTTTCTCTGAATGACGGAGAGAGAGTCCTGAAGAACAGGATTGCGGTCGCACAGGAACTCGCTCTTGCTGTCAAATTCATAGCGATTGACTTCGTGTAGGATCCACCTGACAGGAGACCACCACAGCGTGGGCCAAGTCCAGAGGGACATGTCCTGTGGCGAGAGAGAACAACAGATTGATTAGGCAAAATCATTTGGTAAGAGTTATCAATTCTGTTCTCTTAGTTTAATGCTGTCTGTGATTTGGCGATTTTTAACATCCATAATCCACAAAATATTGTTTTTATCATTTTGGAATGAACAGGATCACCTTTAATATGTTCTTCTGCTGATTTTGAAATGCATCTTATTCTCATTTTAATAAAGCCTAAACTGCTCTCACAAAACATCACAATGAAAACCCAGAGGGGAAAACATCAGGACAAAACGCCATATACTTACAAGGGGATGTATAGTGAAGCCTGAGCCTATGGTGGCTACAGTGAGCACAACCCCCGTGGACATGGCAGCCATGTGGCGGGTGTCGAACAGACAGGCAGAGGCGATGGCTATAGACCGAGCAGAGAAGAGGTACAGCAGCATGTAGCCGATGTAGACGTAGAATTTCTCAGCCGAGGGGAATCCGGCAAGGGTGTAAGCTGGGAGAATGTAAGCCAAGAATACACCGCCAGCTGCTAGGAAGCTGTAGCATATCTGGAGGAAGGAGGGTGGCCGTTCACATCATATAGCGTAAATGTTTGAAATAAACTCCTGTTGTCAATGTTGGGAACTCTTTTTTTTTGTACAGAATAACAGATATTCATTTATTTTTCAAATATATCATGATTTCACGGACGCGAATTTGTGTAGTCTGGATGTCATCGGGCAAGATTTATTTACAGGAATTTTGATAAAATTCGGAAATCTGGAATATCGGTATAATTTCATCTCATTCCAAATATAAAAGGGGCAATTATTCTTTCTATAGAATACATGTTTTGATGCATATACGTTCATACTCATACCACGTAACCATAAATAAAAAACACAAACCCCCTATATAAAAACAAAAACAAAAGAACAACACAATCCGCAGAAGATAAAAAAAAAAAGAATAAACTCACTTTGGTAATGATATAAATCCCCCTGGAGTACAGGCCGTCCCCGATGTCCCTGGCCACCGCCGGCTTGTCCCTCCAGACCTCAGAAATGGCCATGAGAAGGACAGGCCAGAGCCCGAGGGCCGCCATGGCGTAGTGGAACCCGGCCCTGTTGTTGACGCTCTCCTGGTGCTGCGTCGTGGCGCTTCGCACGTCCCAGAACACGGCGCCCACCAGCAGGGACATGATGCCCGCGACCATCGTCATGCCCAGCCAGTGCATCATGTTGTAAGGGAATTGGTAGATCATGGCACGGCTGGAAGGGAAAAGGACATTGTCATTTCGAAGCGTTTATTTTCTTGAATTAACAGTTGGGGACACGACTGGAGCAGAATATGCTTGTATATCATATTTATTGGGGTAATAATTATTCAGTGAATCTAGAAAACGTAAACAAACGTTATTTACTATTGGCTTTCTTAACTGGTCCAAACATGTAAACACTTCTAGATTTTTTTAACTTTTAACATTATAATGGACCCATTACTTCTCAATTTTTGCTTAGTTAATAAACTATATACCATAGTATTTCAAAACACAGGAATAAACCCCCGGGGATTAAAACGAACACAATAACTTTTCAGTAAAAATAATAACCAAAACAATGCGATCAAACCTGAAGCATTCTGAGTTGCAACTTCGATAACATTGATGATATTCAAAGCAAAATAATCAATTTCAAGACAAACTTGACCCTTTTTGATAAAAAATCCCTCCTAAAAGAAATGACAACCAACAAAACTAATACCATATACACCCAAACCAAATGTCCGATAATATAGACTATTTTTGACAGTGAAGAATAAACAACTCCAAATCAAACAAAGATTTAATCTCCCGGCCTCGCATAATAACCCAAACGCCCCCTCCTGCAACACGCAACCCCGGGCGCCCACTTACATCCACAACCCGAGGAGCTGCATGCAGATGTTCTCCTTGCGAACTTTGGGGGGAAGGGGGCCGGGGGGGCCAGGGTCGCTGAGGGCCTCTTGACGTCTCCTGAAGGTCTCAGCCAGCATCTCGACCCTCTGGGAGGATTCCAGCATCGCCTCAGCGCTCAGGTCGTCCAGAGTCACAAGATCAACTGTGGAAAAATGGGCGTGAGTTTGGGTGGATTATTATTATTTTTTTTTTTGTGAATACATTCACATGAATATGTACATATAGATAACGAAATTCATATACAGAAAGATAGATGTAGATACAACTATTAATAAAGAAAATCACAAAAAGTACAGACAAACGTCACTATACCTACAACAATGACACACAGACACACAACTCACGATAGTAATCAGACGGGTTCTTGTAAGCGGGGCAAGGGTACTCGATGAAGGCGAAATAAGGCAGCATCTCCCTCCGACGCCCGAAGTACATGAGGCGCCCCGTCGAGATGAGTGCCACTCGGGAGATCATCGTGAATATCTCGTACGTCGGAGGCTGGATGGTCAGGATCTGTACGGGAGAGCTGGGCATCAGAGGGGGGCATGCGGTTTAGGAGACGGGACGAGGAGTGGGGGGGCGAAGGGGAGAGAGTGAGGGAGAGGGAGAGGGAGAGGGAGAGGGAGAGGGAGAGGGAGAGGGAGAGGGCGAGGGAGAGGGAGAGGGAGAGGGAGAGGGAGAGGGAGAGGGAGAGGGAGAGGGAGAGGGAGGGAGAGAGAGGGAGAGGGAGAGGGAGAGGGAGAGGGAGAGGGAGAGGGAGAGGGAGAGGGCGAGGGACAGGTTGAGGGTGAGTGAGAAGGAGAGGGTGAGGGGGAGTGTGAAGGTAAAGGTGAGGGTGAGGGAATGGGAGGGGGAGAGGATGAGAGAGAGATAGGGTGAGGGTGAGGGAGAGGGTGAAGGAGACAGAATGGGAGTGGGAGAAAGTGAGAGAGAGAAAGAGAGAAAGAGAAAGGGAGAGAGACAGAGAGAGAGAGAGAGAGAGAGAGAGAGAGAGAGAGAGAGAGAGAGAGAGAGAGAGAGAGAGAGAGAGAGAGAGAGAGAGAGAGAGAGAGAGAGAGAGAGAGAGGGGGGGGGGGGAAACGGAGAGTAAGAGCGGTAGTGGGAGAGGGAGAGGTAGAGATAGAAAGGGAGGGAAATCTGGTTGATTTTATTTATTCACACTACATACAAAGAGAGGGAGAGGGTTGAGAGAACGGAGGAGGGAGAGGGAAATATACTGCTAAAAAAAAAAAAAAGAAAAAAAAAAAACATACTCCAAAATAATTCAAACAACCAACAAACAAAACAAACTCACCACGATCCTGCCGCGACACGACCACTGCCTCAAGTACTCGACCAGGAAGAACGTATCGAAGATGTCCATTCCTCGAGTGGGCTGGTCGAGAAGTACCACGTCGGTCTCGAGGAGGAGGTGGCACGCTACGTTCAGCCTCCGCCGTTCGCTGAGGGTGAGGTCCTTGACGCGGGTGTGGCGGACCTGCTCGAGGCCCAGGTCGTTGATGAGGCCGTTGATCTGGAGGACGAGGTTGGAGGGTGAGTAAGGGTGGGTGAAGGGGGAGGGAGGAGTGAAGGGGGAAAGGGGAGGGGAAGCTTCGTGTAAATGTGTAAATGTCTTTATATATGTACTGGGGATGTGGAGGGGTGGTATGTGTGTGTGTGTGTGTGTGTGTGTGTGTGTGCGTGTGTGTGTGTGTGTGTGTGTGTGTGTGTGTGTGTGTGTCTCTCTGTGTGTGTGTGCGTGTGTGCGTGTGTGTGTGTGTGTGTGTGTGTGCGTGTGTGTGTGTGTGTGTGTGTGTGTGTCTGTCTGTGTGTGCGTGTGTCTGTCTGTGTGTGCGTGTGTCTGTCTGTGTATGTATGCGTGTATATGTGTGTTTACGTGTGTCTCTGTCTCTCTCTTTCTAATTTCATTAATTTTGCAACTATTTATTTCAAATCAGTCATCGCCCTTTCCTAATCCTCAATTTTCAATCATAACGAAGATTTACAAAAGGAGAAATCAGAACAACGCAAAAATACATAATAATAACAAAAAAGACACCGAAAATACAATACGAACAACAAACGCCAATAAACAACAAACTCGACAATAAAATAGCCATGACAACGCAGGAAACAAACTAACAATACAAAATAAAAATGAAATCAAACAAAGAATTATACTTAACGACAGAGGAAGGGAAGGAGGGAGGGAAGGAGGGAAGGAGGGAGGGAGGGAGGGAAGGAAGGAAGAAGGGAGGGAGGGAGGGAGGGAGGGAGGGAGGGAAGGAGGGAGGAAGGGAAGGAAGGAAGAAGGGAGGGAGGGAGGGAGGGAGGGAGGGAGGGAAGGAGGGTGGAAGGGAAGGAAGGAAGAAGGGAGGGAGGGAGGGAGGGAGGGAGGAAGGAAGGAAGGGAGGGAGGAGGAGAGGGAGGGAGCGAGGGAATGTGCAAGGGAGGAAGGGAGGGAGGGAGGGAGCGAGCGTGGGAAGGAGGGAAGGAGGGAAGGAGGGAGGAAGGGAGGAAGGGAA
>NW_028234423.1:9318188-9325688 GCF_977035675.1 Penaeus japonicus | reverse complement strand
TGAATTAGAGTTACTGTAGAGAATGGCGTGGCCGAGAACAATACGTCTTTATGGGGTTTTATAGGGGGGGGGGCTTTTTTTCTCTCCGCCCCTAAGTGTGTGCGTGCGCTGGTGACGATTGCGTGTGTTGATTGTCTGTTCTTTCCCTTCCACTCTCCCCATGCGTATTTGCTTCTCTCTCTCTCTCTCTCTCTCTCTCTCTCTCTCTCTCTCTCTCTCTCTCTCTCTCTCTCTCTCTCTCTCTCTCTCTACCCCCCCCACCTTCCCCCAATCCGCACACAGGAAAAGACCTATCCTTTCCGTCCAGTCCCTGTGAGAGCCGTCTTACACAGGACAGACGTCTTAACACCAGCGAGGGTAAACCCTACGCACTGCCAGTGTCGTGCGTTCCGGTCATTATTTTTTCATCTTCTTCTCTTTCTCTCACATCTTTCCTCTCCCTCTACCCCCTCTTTCTTTCTATTCATTTCTTTCTTTCTCTACACAGACAGACACACAGACGCACGCACGCACACACACACGCAAACATATACATATATATCAACCTCCCTCCCTCTTTTTACAGACAAATCTTATCTAAGCATTGTGACAATGCGTAAAGTCGAGTGTCAGCGCCCCATCATGCAGCACCTGACACGCTGGCTGACGTCTGCATGAGTGTCAGTTCAGCAAGACGAAATGAAACAAAGGAAAAGTGATGTGCATATGTTTTTGTTATAATTTGGACAATTAAATATGTTAGTTAGATGTGAGAAGCAACGATCAACCTTTTTTTATGAGAAGGAGAGAGAATGAAAGCGAGAAAGAGAGAGAGAGAGAGAGGGGGGGGAGAGAGAGAGAGAGAGAGAGAGAGAGAGAGAGAGAGAGAGAGAGAGAGAGAGAGAGAGAGAGAGAGAGAGAGAGAGAGAGAGAGAGAGAGAGAGAAAGAAAGAGAGAATATAAATATCATCTATCCCTCACCGTCTTACAAGCTTAATCCTAACTTGTATATGACTGGCGCTTCTTTCCCCACCCTCCTTTCCCCCTAGCCCCTTGCCCCTCCCCCTCCCCGCTACCACAATTACCACTATCACTACCACATGATTTGACTAATGACATGTGCACTTCCTACAGCTGCTTGGTGTATACACGTATAAGAAAATGCACCATATGTTTTTTATTCGTCTTCTCAGAACTGAATTATTAATCTTACTCACTAATGTGTCTGAGATTCGAAACTTTTCTTTTCCCATGAGATGTAGTCATGGCGTTGACTATGCAATTGTCTGTGTTTGTATGTCTGTCTGTCTATCTGTCAATCTGTCTGTCTGTCTGTCTGTCTGTTTGCTTGCCTGTCTGTCCGTCTGTCTTCTTTCATCATCTCTACTGAATATAGTTGAATATCATCTATAAGCATTTAAGATTAACAATTCAGGCAAACAATAGATAAACTCAAATAATAGAGAAAAAAACAATAACTCAAAAAATAGATAAAACTTAAATAAACAAAAAATATATACATATCCGAATAACAAAAAAAAAAAAAAAAAAAGCAGACAGAGAAACAAAGAGAAAGACGGCAGGTAAACAAGGAAGCGAGGCCGTTACGGAAAGAAAAGGTGTTGTCGGCTAGAGTCCCTGTGGTCGCGGATGACTGCGAGAAAGGGAAATGGAACGGCAAAAAAATGCTAGACAGAGAAGCAAAGAGAGAAGAGAGGAGGGAAAAGGAAGGGAGAGGTTAGGAAAGAGAAAGGTGGGGTGGCTAGAGGGGGAGAAGATGCGAGAAAGGAGAATGGAAGGAGAGGAAATGAGAGAAGAGAAGAGGGGAGAGAGGTAGGGAGGGAGGGGAGAGAGAGGGAGAGAAAGAGAAAGAGAGGGGGAGGAGGGAGAGGTAGGGAGGAGAAAGAGAGAGAGAGAGAGAGAGAGAGAGAGAGAGAGAGAAGAGAGAAGAGAGAAGAGAGAAGAGAGAAGAGAGAAGAGAGAAGAGAGAAGAGAGAAGAGAGAAGAGAGAGAGAGAGAGAGAGAGAGAGAGAGAGAGAGAGAGAGAGAGAGAGAAAGAGAAGAGAGAGAGAAAGAGAGAGACGGGGACAGAGAAGGGAGAGTGGAAGGTGATACGTTAATCACCATATCATTCCTGTGTTCGAATCAACAATGCAGGTCAATCATTCCAGATTTTAAAAAGCATTAGCCTCCACTAAGCTCCTTACCGGATAAGCTTCCATTCCTCTCTGATCCGATTTGGTGGAAAGGTTTCATTTTATCTTTTCAACGCTTTTCTTTTTTTTTCTATTTTTCTTGTTGTTTGAAACTACCAATTGACAATGTTTAGAGGGCCGTTAAGTCACTAAAAACCTTATCGTGATCTAAGTATTTTAGAATCCTGAACGTGGCATTTTGGAAATCCATGATAAATGGATTGTTCCATTGTTCATTCTGTATGTTTTTTTTCACGGCACTTAGTATTGATTGTTAAATGATCAACCGACAGTTTACGAGATTTTAGTTACTTCTAAAAATATATGATTTAATTGCATATGCATCTAAATCATCATTACTACGCTACAACTCATTTTTCTCATTGTAGAATTGACAAATAAACAATTAAATAAAAGTGGGCCATTTTCTCCTCAGAAGTTAAGCAAGTTTTCGTCTCCTTATTTGCAACTAAAACCTTGCACATGACAATACCTTATCAACAGTATAAATGTGATATCATCAGTTTTCTACACATTTAGGTTTAACTCTAAAATAAACGCTTGATTGGAGACGTAAGGGGAAAGAGGAACTTAAATAGATTTGGATTTCCGTCCAGTTGGCTAGAATGGAATCAGATTCTCCTCTCCATCCGTAGGAAAGAGAAAAAAACAAGAAAAAAATCACTTTCTCTACTATGCGGTAAAAGTAAATTTACATTCAACATTTGAATCCGAAAGAGAGAGAAATTACGAGATAAACAGTAAAGATAAAGATGAAAATATGACAATAAAAACTCGTGCTAGTGTTTACGTCCATCCACCAAATGGCGCGAGAGAGAGACAAGACAAACCCCACTGTGCGGTTTGGATAACATATTTTTAACTTCTGCCTTTACAACGGTGCACGAAAACCATATCTATTTACTTTTTTTTAAGCTCTCCTACCCTTTTTTCTGCTCTTCTTACTTTATACATACTCACTTTCTTAAACTACCCCTCCCCCCCTCCTTAGTTTCCCTAACCTAACTCTTCCCTGTGCTGTATTACATTTATGCTCGTTACCCTTACTTCCCTAAATGATTCCCAACTCTACCCTTCTTCTTCTTTTCTCTTCCCGTCTCCCTCCTCCTCCTCCTTCCCCCTTCCCTCTTCCCTCCTTTTCCTTCTTCCTAATCTCTCCTTCACCCTCACCCTTATTTCACCCTCCTCCCTGATCCTCCTCCACCCTAATTCAGTGTTTACCCTCGCCGTGAACCGTGGCACCCCCTCAACTGAAACCTTAAGCTGCGCAGGAGAATTCCGGGCCGTGTATCCTGTTGGTCTGCGGTTCTGCTAATGGCGAAACACGCTGTTAAAATAACGGAATTTTCCAGCTTTTTTTTCTTGTTCTTTTTTACTTTTTTTTTGTATTTCACTCTTGCTTCCTCTGGTTTAGCTTGTTGTGCATTCTATCCGCGGACGCTCAAAAGAAGAAAAAAAAAGAGTTAATAAAGCTTAATGAAGATGAGTTTTCGCGATAATGCATTTGGTAAATTATTTTTTGGGGCGTGAAAGGATGGACGGTGAAATTACCCTCATTTAAACAAATGCACTCTCATTAAAACTTAACACTGGGAACAGTTGTTGTTCGTTATTTTCTCAAGTAATTTTTGTCGTAAAAAATATAAAATTTCACTCTCTTCCTCAAATTTACGGTCTTTGTATGACTCCTGTGTTGTTTTGTTCGTAAGTAAGATCCATCTTATAAACCTGCAAAGTCACTGTTACAAATTTCTCTAGTATATGTAGCAGACTTGCCATCGGGCCACATATTCATTTTTTTTTTTTGGGGGGTTGACTTTTTAATATACATATTTTTAACTTACGCTTTCAACTATAAAGTAATAATACGCAGCATTGTGAAGATAAATCAAGTTGATGCCACCGCAGTTACTGTTAGTACTTTAAAGCAGATTTATCTTTGATCAAATTCTTAAAACAAAACCCGATATTTGAGCGGCCAAGAAAATGGGGTTAGAGTTGGGCGAGAGAAGATACGCACAGTAATTCCTTCCCTCCCTCCTTCCTCTCTTCCCCTTTACCTCCCTCCTCTCCCCTCCCTCGATTCTCCTCTCTCCCCCATTACCTCCCTTCTCCCTCCCTCCCTCGATTCTCCTCTCTCCCCTTCCTCCCTCCTTCTCCCTCCCTCTCCCCTCTCCTTCTCCCTCTCCCCTCCTTCTCCCCCTCCCTCCTCCCCTCCCCCCTCTCCCTCCCTCCCTCCCCCCCCCCCCCTCCCTCCCCTCCTCCTCCCTCCCTCCCTCTCTCCCCTCCCCTTCCTCCCCTCCTTCTCCCACCCTCCCTCTCTCCCCTCCCCTTCCTCCCCTCCTTCTCCCACCCTCCCTCTCTCCCCTCCCCTTCCTCCCCTCCTTCTCCCACCCTCCCTCTCTCCCCTCCCCTTCCTCGTTCCTGCCGACCGCACCGAAATAATCGCCTTTTATTGATCTAGAACAAAAGCCCGACCTAGCAAGCAGTGTTCCGACTTCATAACCTAGATATCTAGAGAGAGGAGCGGGGAGGGGGAGTGTCAATGTGCGTAAGTTATGGCTGTTGCACTGGCTGACCGAGAAAACAATAAATAACTTAATCAAAGAATTGAAGAAAGAAAAATCATCCATTATGTCTATAGTAAAGGGATGAATATCAGATCTTTTCCTGAGTGCATAATCATGTATTCAAAATTTTGTAGGTTTTATATATATATATATATATATATATATATATATATATATATATATATGTATATATATGTATATATATATATATGTGTGTATATAAATAAATATATATATAATATATAATATATATATATATATATATATATATATATATACATATATATATGCATTATGTATATGCTCAACCACAGTAATCTCTTTGTAATCACAATATAATACACAGCGTCAGATTTAGGATTAAAGTATTTTCCATCGGAATCATCCTTATTTGGTTTACACTTTCTGTATCTTTATCTCTGTCTTTACTCTCTTCTTCTCTTCTCTTTTCTTCTCTCCTCTTCACTTCTCTCCTTTCTAACCAAGTCTCTTCCAAGTCTTCTCCCCCTCTCCCTTTCCCTCTGTTTTTTCTCCTCTCTCTCCCTCTCTCTCCGGTAACTAATCTTGCAGTCTTCCCTCGCGTTCTTCTTGCGTTCCGTCTGTGTGTGTGAGTCTCGTCACAAGTGTAATGGCGGCCAACCACCTGCGGTCTACCTGAGAATATCCAATTATTTCTCTGGTTACTCTGCATATCCCTCTTTTATTCAGGTTTTCACTTTTCGCTAATGGTAACCTAAAAATCCTTTCCGTAGGAGACTAGTGTGGAGTGATTCGACGTTTTTTGTCGGGTTTGCCTTTCTTCTTTATATTTTCTTGTTTGTCGTTTCTATGAGATGATGAGGATCAGAGATAAAAGGAATAATCGACGACGATAAAGGGTATGAAAAGGAGAAGTAAAGAAGAAGAAGAAGCAGAAGAATAGAGTGACAATGCACTGCAGGTACGTCTCCACAGCGACCAGATCTAAAACGTTTATCGGATTAAAAGGAAATAGAAAACACGGAAAAAAAACAACATGACAGGGCGATATCTTGGGAACAGTCAAAACCACAAGAATCCTTCACTGCCTGCTGGAGGAAACCTGCTACTTATCCTTCTGCCACCTGTCTGCCGCTTTCGTCCGCCCACTTGCAAAGCCTTCGATCCACAACCGAGAGCGCTTCGTGGGTCTTGAGTGTGAGCGTGACAAGAGCGACGTATTTTTGGCTTATTCTATTCTATTCTATTGTCTGGTTTAGTCTGTCATAAATTTGTCTACTTTATTATATTCTGTTTTAGTCAGCTAAACGGCTGGCTATCTATCTATTGTCTGTTTTAGTCAGTCATACGTTTTGCCTATTCTAGTCTATTCTGTTTTATTCTGTCATACGCTTTGTCTCTTCTGTTCTATTTTAGTCTGTCATCGATGAATTCGTCTTGATGCTTGAGGTTTATTTACATCTATTGTCCAGTTGAGTTTAGCGACTGTATGTGATCCATTTTATGTAAACACACTTTACTCTGGTTACTGATAGAGAAGCCAATCCGGTTGATCTTATGCACTCTAAGCAGCAGCTGACAGCTGAACAGTCTGACGCCCAGTCTTTGAGGCAGTATAATACTGGTGATAATAATAAAGATAATCAAGTGATGATGGTGATTGGTGATTATGGGAATTATGGCGATAATTCTCGCTTTCCCGCTCCCTCTCCCCTTTTCATCTCCTTCCCCTTTCCCCCTCTCCTCTTAATCTCCCTCTCCCTCTCCCTCTCCTCATCTTCACCCTTCTCCCTCCCCCTATCACCAGGGCAAATAATCTCATAACATTTTCTCCGTTACGTACTCATGATACTTAAAATGTGTTAGCGGGAATCGCTAAATTGAGTAAGTCAACGTAGCGGAGAGTTGCTGACCAAGATGATAAAAATAAAAAACTTGAAAACATAACGGAAAAAAGAACGGATGGTGATGATGATGATGATGATGATGATGATGATGATGATAATAATAATGATGATGATAATGATGAAGATGAACATGAAAATGATGACGACGAAGACGATGACTAAAAAACAGCAACACAAAACCAAAAACAAAACAGGAAAACAGAAAAAGATGCGAAAAAAAAAAAGAAACGGAAACGGCGTGATCTTAAGAGTGATGACCAGACGTATTTGATTAGCGTCCCCGACACGTCTGAGCCGCCAATGTCCGTTCGAGGATGTGGCGTCAGGAGTCTTCGTTTCAACTGCTCGCTCTAATACCGCTGCTCTTAAGTGAAGATGAATATAGTAGTGGGTTATTCTCTAAATCTACATCTATCTATTTCTAGTTTTCTCTCTCTGTCTCTCTCTCTTTTTCTATCTCCCTCCTTTCCATATGTCTCATTTTAATTTTTTTCTCATCTCATGCCATCTCCTCTCACCTCATCTTATCTTTCTCTCTCTCCCTCATACTCCATAACTTTTTCTCATGCTCTTTCTTTCTCTCTCTCCGTCTACACCCCGTTCTCCCTTTTAAAATCTACATCTTAAGGGAGGTCAACCCCCCCCCCCTTTCTTCCCACCTCCGACTGACCAAATAGCCTAAAACCTCTCAAAACATCGTCACGAATGAGCGGGGAAATGCAGTTAACGAACACCATATTTAAAATTCGATTCGTTATAACTAATTAACGGTTGCTGAAATCTCCCGTCGGTCGGTCAACCGTTTCCACCATCATTTTCTTTTTCTTTTTTTCTTTTTTTTCTTTCCCT
>NW_028234423.1:9305688-9315688 GCF_977035675.1 Penaeus japonicus | reverse complement strand
GACGGAGAATAATGAAGGAAAGAGAAGGAAAAGGAGAAAGAAGAGTGGCGGTAGGGAATAGAAAGGTGGAAGAAAGACACACGAGAAGAAGAATGAAGGAAAAGGAGAAAAGAAGAGAAGAAAGAGAAGACGAAAGAAGAGAATAGACATAACGCAGATAAAGGACGAAGGGCCAACAGAGTGTAACGACCTTGTATACCTTGCAACGCTACATGCAACATTTCTGGATGCGCTTCAGATACAGCGATGCAATCGGCGAGGCTGCAAGGGCACGGAGATACTTCACCGCAGATGTTTACGTGGTCAGCGTCACACATACAACCTACATACAGACAGGGAGAGAGGCAAGGGGGGGGAGGGGAGAGTGGGAGAAGGGAAGGGGATGGAGGAAGGGAGGGAGCGAAAGGAAGGGTGGAAGGGAGGGGAAGAGAGATAGGGAGGGAGGGATGAAGTGTGTGTGTGTGAGAGAGAGATAGAGAATGAGAGAATGCTAGAAAATACGAGAGAAACATATGAGAGAAGCGAGCAAAGAAAATAGAAAGAATAAAGCGAGAGAGAGAAAAAAATAAATAAAAGCAGGAGAGATAGCCACTCAAAACATCGACACGAGACAAAGACAAAACAATAATATCTACAAAACTAAAGAAAAAAAAAGAAAAATAAAATAAAAATAAAAAAGAAAGCCCGTTTGTTCTCCCTGTTTACTCTGAGGGGAAAGCCAGCGAAGAGACACAGTATGCAAATGCAACACCAATCCGCGGGAGGGAAAGCGACTGACATGCAAACACCGAACTCCGAGCGACTGCGCTGAGGTCGGTGTTGGTGTTAATGATG
Organism: Penaeus japonicus; assembly: GCF_977035675.1. Taxonomy (NCBI): domain Eukaryota; kingdom Metazoa; phylum Arthropoda; class Malacostraca; order Decapoda; family Penaeidae; genus Penaeus; species Penaeus japonicus. The sequence continues at coordinate 9,314,854 of NW_028234423.1, read as the reverse complement.
ACTTTATAATGACTTCGTGTTTGTAATGACTACGTTGATGACCGCCGTGGCCTGAATGATGGATAAAAAATGAACAGTGGAAAGAGAGAGGGGGGGAAAAATTGCACTTTTCACGATGACCATAAGAATGTTACTCCTTTCTCCCCCACTCCCCACTCCCTCCCTCCCTCCCCCTCTTAACATATGCATTCGGCCTCGATGCTACAACTATGCTAGAGAAATTTTGTTGATTTATGAAAGTACGATCTTTTACAGGAGACGCAGAGAGGGAGGGAGAAATGGGAAGTTCTATGGGCTACTGGATGTCTAGTTTTCGCTCATGTATGCAAATGAGTATAGGCTTATCTAGAGAGGAATCATATGCAGAGGGATTATCATGGAGAGAGAAGAAGATATTTTCGTGTAACTTTTTTTCTGTCTGGCTCCGCCTTCTTTCATATCATCATATTTATTTTTCTTCTTTTAATCGCGTGTTTTTCTTTCACTTTGTTTCTTCCTCGTCTTCCCCCTCTTTCCCTTTCCTCCCTCTATTTCTTTCTCCTTATCCTCCCCTCATTTTTCTCTTCTTCCTCCTCCTTCCTCTTTTCTCTTTTTTTTTCCTTCTCCTTTCTCCTTCTCATTCCTGCTCCTCCCTCCCTTCTCCTCTCTCTCCTTATCCGTTCCCTCTCCTCTTCACCCTCTTCCTCCCTCTCGTCTAAAATCCTCATCTGGTAACATACATTTCCCTTTTTCTTGAAGACCTTTTTATCAAGACTTTTCTCTACGCGTTGGGATGAGGAGGGGAGAGGGGAAGGGAGGAGAAATAAATAAATAATAATAATAATAATTTTTTTCCGGTGGTGGTGATGGTGATGGTGACGATTGCCATAAAGATACTGACACGAAAATGATAATGACGAATATGATGGCGACAGCGGCGGTGATGCTGCCAATGATAATACAGACAACATATGTCGGTGATGACGAAATAGATGATAATGGCAATGATAATCTCAGTAGTGATGACACAAGACGGAGGTGAATATAAATGCGACCGCCATGAACATGGATATACTCGACTGTGCAAAATGGCGCACGCATCATCAGACTTGAGTTTCGTCATCGGCATTATCCTATTTCTCCTCTTGCTCCTTATTTTTTATTTCCCTCTCTCCCCCTCTCCTTTTTATTCCATTCCTCATTCATCTTCTCGTTTTCTCTCATCTCCATCTCTATTTCAATCTCGATTTGCATTACTCCCGCTTCCTCCTTCTTCCTCTTCTTCTTTCTTTTTCATCATCTTATTATCATTATCATTTCTTCTTCATCACTTCTTTTCCTCCTCCTAATATATCTCAATCTCAATCCCAATCTTATTCTCGATCTCCTCTCCTCCCCTCCTCCGCTTCTCCCCCTTCTTCCTCATACTCATTAGCCCCATCTTCCTCCCTCATCTTCCCCTCCTCCCTATTTCCCTCTCTTCCCATCTCTCGTGCGAACAAAGACACGGAGGTCACAGGATGCCTCCGTCAAGCATGTTGACTTCCCGTGCTTGCAAGTCCTAGAGCACATCCTACGCCCCCCCCCCCCCCCTACACACACACACCTCCTTCCCCTCCTCTCTCTTGCAACTTCAACTTCTCTTCCTCCTCCTCCTACTCTCTTGAAACAGGTTTGGGTGAGAGGTCACTCATCTTTCTCTCTTCTCTTCTCTCTCTCTCTCTCTCTCTCTCTCTCTTTCTTTCTCTTTTTTTTCTCTCTTTCTTTCTTTTTCTTTCTTCTCTCTCTCTCTCGCTCCTCTGCTGTTTTTTTTTTTTCTTAATCTACATGATCTTCATCCTCACCCTCACCCCTCTTTTCTCATTTTACCTCTTCTTTTTCATCCTCATTCTGTATTTTTCTCTTCGTTTTATTTCATCCCTTCCTCTATGCCTCCCCATCTCTTCTTTCACCGACCTTTTTTTTTTCTTTTTTCTTTTCTTTCCTCCCGCGAGACAACGCAAGAAAATGCGGTCTCCCAAGAAGGTCAAGATCAATGTCTCGCCAACACGTCTTGCAAGAAAAGCCGCTAATATTCTTTCTTCATTTTAGTTCTTCGTCTTCGTCATTGTCTTCTTCTCCGTCTCCTCCTCCTTATTATTATCGTCATTACTACCATCATTATTACTATCATCATTATTATTATCATTATTATCATTATCATTATTGTTCTTGTTCTTATTGTTTTTATTATCATGTTTCCACTTTCCCTTCTCCCTCTCCCTGTACTTTATGCTTCTACATCTACGTCCTCTCTTACTTCTGCTTCTTATCCCTCAATTTTTCTTCTCTTCTACAGGTACTCATACTTCTCCTTCTTTTCCCTCTCCATCTCTTTTTCTCCCTTTCTCTTCCCATCTCCTTCTCCTCCTCTTATCGTTCCATCTCCTTCTCCTTCTCTTCCCTCTCATTTTTTATTCTACCCTTTGCCATAGAACCAGAAATCAAAATAGAAACGAAATTCCTGACATAAAACGAAACTGCAAACAACGGGAACCAAAAAAAAGAATAAAGGGGAAACGTGACCACAAATAATTGGGAAACTATCAGAAAAAAAAAGTTATATGCGTAAAAATAAATACGATAGGAATAATCAACAAACAGACAAACAAACAATAAACAGAATGCAATAATCGAAGAAAAAGAGTGAAAAAATAAATCGAAGGTAAAAAAATATATATATACTCACCATTGGTCGCCATGACAGCCAAGACCTCGCCTCCACGCGCCTCCAAGGAAATGCCGTCGAGGAGGTGCGTCCGCCCACCACGCCCACGGGTCTCGTACACCAAGTCGCGGATCTGCAGGTGGGGTCCCTTCATCCCATCCTCGTCCGGCCAGGGGTTGTCGCGGGGGAAAAGCTTGTCGTTGAGCATGGGCGGGTCGCGGTAACCAGTGGCGTCGGGGGGCTGTTTGGGGGCATGGGCGTAGTGCGATTGAGTGTGGGCGTGCGGGATAGTGAAGCTGTGCGGGCGGTGTGGGTTGGGCAGGGTCTGGTTATAGTGGTTGTTGTTACGGGCGGGGGCGGTGAGGGTGGCAGAGGATGAGGGGGGAGGATACTGGTTGGGGTTATGGGCGTAGGAAGAGAGGTGCGACTTGTGGGCGGGCTTAGAGGTGTAGTAATGTGAGGGGGTGTGGGTGGGGGGTTGATGGTTGTGGGTGGGTAGGTGGTTGTGGGCGGGAAGGTGGTTGTGGGCGGGATAGGCACTGCTAGAGGTGTAGTTGCCATAGGGCGTAGGCTTGTGGGTGCCGTAAGAGAAAGGCTGATAGTTGCTGGAGGCGTAGGGTGCCTTGTGGGTGGGCGGCAGGCGTCGGTAGGGCGTCAGGTACGAGGAGGAGGTGGAGGTGGTGGGGGAGGGGACGGCGGGGGGGAAGGAACGGGGGGTGAAGTTCTTTAGACGAATGTATTCCATGGCTGGAGGGCGTTCTGGCTACTTTCAATTCACGTTCAAAAACAAATCAGTACTTTTATCATTAATTATTATGACAATTATGTTTCTTCTCTTTCTCTTCGGCTACTAAAACAAGTGACACATGTTCATTTTCTTGGGTATCGTTTAAAAGAAGAAATGGTCGGTTTTCCTTAGTTATTATTGTATCTCTATTTTCTTGCAGTATATAGGTTCCAAAGATACGTATTACAGGTACAAAATTAAGTGAATTGTCTCCATAATTACTTGTATCAGGACCGAAATTTGAAACACTGATTTTCCTCTAAGGTCACTGTCAACGCCAATTTTCCTTCTCCGATAATAGCACAATGTTCTTTTGAAGTCGCACTAAATCAAAATAAAATCAATCACATCTGTCTCTGTACACTTTGGCGAATCAAAAGTAATATCTATTTCCAAACGAAGATGAAATCAATCTTCAAACCATATGAAACGATAAACACTTAAGAAGCAAAGAAAATCCTCCACAGACTCGCCCGTGGAGGAAGACTCGGCAACACAACCACTCGCTAAGACAGTCACCGCGCTACTGACACGACCGAGGTACAGCCGTACAGGCGGCGTCGCAAACCGCGAGCTGAGTTACGACCTTCGCTATTATAGCCGAGAAAATATTATTGATTTTTTTTCTCTCTCTCTATTTGATTTATATTTCTGTGATTCATTTTTCGATATTTTTTTATCGATTCTTTAAAACCCCTCCAGGCTTAATGATACATGAAATCTGAGTTATTGATGACCTATAAAACTTTTTTTCGATACGCAAAGGAAAAACGAGGAAAAAAATATGTATATGGCAACGCTTGTTTACCTCTACGTACCTGTGTTAATTTCTATGTTCACACCGGGCCTCACCTTACAGAAAAATCGGTCCCGTAATGAATTTCTAGGACCGTCATCTATTATGATCTTTGAAGAGTCAATGCTTGGAGGTTATCAATTTGCGTCGTATGTGAGGATATAGAAGGATTTCTTGGGGAGTTGGTAACAATGTCGGGTGATAAGTCTGAGGTATGCATATTTTCTGGTTACTTTTGAGGTTAACTGTGTTTCCATCTTTCTTCTTTCTTTCCCTTTGTCTTCCCCTCCCTCTCTCCATCTCTGTTTCTGTCTCTCTGTCCCTGTCTGTGTTTCTTTCTCTCTCTCTCTCCCTCTCCCTCTCTCTCTCTCTCTCTCTCTCTCTCTCTCTCTCTCTCTCTCTCTCTCTCTCTCTCTCTCTCTCTCTCTCTCTCTCTCTCTCTCTCTCTCTCTCTCTTTGTATATATGTAACTATATATATAACTATATATATATGTGTGTGTGTGTTTGTGTGTGTGTGTGTGTGTGTGTGTGTGTTTATGTATCTATGTATATATGTATGTATATATACATTAATTAATTCATGAATACATGACCACATCCATGTATCTACGTATACATTGTAGGTATGAGTGTATCTCATGTGTTACGACACCAGCCAAAAATATTCCTTCCAGAAAGAGACACAATCTGCCCCCCTTCCTCCCTCTTGTATTTCCCCAGATTGATGATAGGCTCATAACACTGGACTTCCTCTGAGTAACCAAATTACTATGCTTTCCCGGGTTTATTTTCGCTCTACGAAGACAGATCGGCGGGTCGGTCTAGGATATCGTACAACGCATTCACTATAGCGTATCCAGATTTCTGCAATCGGATTTTCGCATTTTTACGTTTTATTTTTTTTTTCGCGTAAGGACAGGATATGGGAGGATTCTTTTGTAGTATTTTGAGGCGGATTAGGGATGGGGAGGGGCTATAGGATTTTATATATCTTATATGGAAAACATAAGAATACTGTCACTTCCTGTTGTTATCAGCGAAGAGAACAAACTTATTTTGATTTTTTTTTATCTTCTAGGCTTCTATCAATTCTTAGTAATATAGTATTATCAGTTCTTAGACATTTTACATCACAAAGGGATTCCAACAAAGTTATATCAAACATTAATCATAATTTCACACAATCTGAAGACCAAACCAAAAATTTTACAAAAAGAAATATTTTGCCTTACCTGGTTGAAAATGGCGCCATGATGTCTCGATCGGCGAGATTGGCGGGAAACTAGCGACATCTGTGATCCGCCGAGCTTACTAATGGGTCTAACTGCCCTTCTCTCTCTATAAAAGCCGTCGGAAGCAAGTAGATTGGCTTCACTCGAACTCTAATTGGGGAGAGAAAGAAATATGGGAAATATCAGATAAGAGAAATATCAATGATCGGAGCTGATTAGATAAAATTATAAAGTATTTGTTCGAAGAGAAGAACAAGATTGCGTTTATTTCTTTATTATCATTATCATTCTGTGACAGAATTGGGAAAAAGGGCAATAATTCACCCTATCACCTATTCCAAAAAGCTAAAAAGACTTAGATACTCTATGTAATTAATTTCAGAGCTCTTATGCCGTAAAACTGAAAAAAAAACTAAACGAGGAAAACAAAACCAAAAAATCAAAATAAATAGTGTATATATAAAACAAACGAAAACGAATAGCAGAAAACGAACGTTACTGAATTATGTTTTTTAAAAATAAAAGAATTTAGGAAAATGGCGGACATATTGCGGTCGCTTAGACTATGATGTTGGACTATGCTGTTTGATATGTGGTTTTTGGCTTGTTACTTTGCCGAACAGGTGATCTTGCACTGAGACAGATGGAGAGGGAAAGGAAGAGCGAGAGTTTGATTGTGAGAGAAAGTGAGAGAGGGAGTGGGATACAGAGAGGGAGATGGGAATGGATTAAGCTAAAATAGAAGGGCTGGGAGGAAGAGAGTAGAGAATGACGGAGAGAGAGTGAGAGAGAGAGAGAGAGAAACAGAATGAGAGAAAAAAAATCCAGAAAGAGAGAGAGAAAGAAGGCTATGATAATGGTTCTAGATAGTCGTTAATGAAAGATAAACATTTAAATACAGAGACAGATATAGAGGAGGGTAAGGAGGAAAGATAGAGAGAGAAAGAATATGAATGTGTGTGTGTGTGTGTGTGCATATAAATTGTGTGTGTGTGTGTATATATATATATATATATATATATATATATATATATATATATATATATATATGTATATATATATATATATATATATATATATATGTATATATATATATATATATACATATATATATATTTATATATATACACATATGTGTGTGTATGCACACACACACACACACACACACACACACACACACACACACACACACACACACACACATATATATATATATATATATATATATATATATATATATATATATATATATACATATATATATGAGAAGATGGTAGAATGCAGTAACGCATTTTTAATATATACAGGGAGGTAAAAAAATTGTATAAATATATATATATATATATATATATATATATATATATATATATATATATATATATATATATATATATATTCTTATACATATACATATATATATATATATATATATATATATATATATATATATATCACATGAATTTCGCACCAACATAATCATTAAGACTACAATATATATAAATAAAAGTATTTTTGATATTTATCCATCCGCCAAATGACAAAGAAAACGGTACTCATGAAAAGCCGCCAAGGTACAAACCCGCGTCTTCTCCCATTCAAAAACCGCTACAACCGAAAAAAAAAATCAATTACACGCCACTGACGCGATAAATCACACACTAAACATGAGAATGAATAGATTCAGCCATGCCATTACCTACAAATAAGCGATCAGTTTCAGGAAGAGATGAGACGCACATGCTCTCTCGCCTTCCTTATTTCCGGCTCACGCAAGAGAGGCAATTGTTCCCATGTTTAGGGAATTGCGTTGCGGGGGAAAAAATGTAATCTCGGTGGGAGAAAGATGTACTTTTCACGCGTTCACACAGAGTACAACATCTGAGGGGGATTCACAACCGGAAGTCATCGAATTGGAATTTTTATATATTGGAAATATATTTTGCGTTTCCATACCGAATTATCTGAAGGGGTTTTCTTCTCTTCATTTTGTTTCTTTGTTCTTGATACTGAGTCTGTCGTAAATATCATGATGTTTCTTGGAAATTGAGAAGAAGAAAAATACAGAAATGTGTGTCTATAAACCTTGTTTATTTGACCAATCTTCTGCGGATTCAAACTGCAATTTAATCAACCGGCAACGTTATTTGACCGGCAACTTTTGATGCAAAACACGCGGACGCCATTGAGGTAGAATAGTAAAAAGGAATAGAAAATCATTAAAGAAGAAAAAAGCTTTTAGGTATTTGGAGAAACTATTTAACAAACTATTAAACAAGCAAAATTATATATAACGGATGCATAGTAAAGAACAAAAAGATGATCATAATAATAATAATGATAATGATAATAATAATAAAGTTTTAAGGAAAAATATTGTGAATAATGTTATGCTTAATTATAATGATAACAATAATGATGATAATATTTATCATCATTACTATCAATATGATAACAATATTAATGATAATGATAATAATAATGAAAACATTAGTAACTAGACCACCAACTATTGTGGTCACTATCATACCAACACCACCACCATTACCCTACTTCTTTACAACATAACTGACTATATCACAACAAACAAACAAACTAACAACACCGCCCAGCCCCTCACCTTGACCCTGGTCTCTCTCGTAGACGGCGGAGTGTGCCAGTCCCGGGCCGCCAGTAAATCCGGATTACTCTTACTCCTCGTGTACCTATCTCCTCTTCCAAGGGGCGAACCATCTCCCCCTCCTCCTCCTCCTCCTCGACCTCCTCCTCCTCCTCCTCCATCGTCACTCGAGTCGTAGCCGCTACTTCCGTCTCGGCCTCGAGCGGTAGGGGGAAAGACGCGAGGGAGTCCGAACTTGAGGTATGTGAACATGTTGGAGCCGAGTTCGCTCTTCGGACCGTATCTGAACGAGGGAGGGAGAGGTGGGGTTAGGATTGAGTGTTTTGATAGAGTGGTAGTCTTTGAAATTAAGTAATAGAAGTGATGATGATAGAAACATTTATATATTTATCAATTTATTACGTGATAATACCCCTAATGATAAATGATTAATGAATAAGGGGTAATGATAGTAATTTTGAAATCCTTATCAACTAATTACATTACGATGATAGTAGCAATGGTGTTCATTATAAAATTATGAAATTAATGATAACGACAAAATTGGATGAATGATAAAATATAAAATATATCTATTAATATTATAGTTATTATTATCAATATCACTATTATCTATTACATTTGTCATTAAGTTTATTAATACCATTATTAACATCATTTTCGTTGTTTATATCATCATTATTATTATCGTTATCACTAATGTTTCTTGAAATCATTGCAATCACTAACACTCTTCGTGCAACAGTAACACTGTTACGGTAACAGTAAGGATGGCATTGAACTCTATGTGATCAATACGAAATAAATAAAACAAAAATGATAAAACAATGAATAAAAAAAGAGAAATTAGAATTTCTGAAATACAAATGTTTACCAATAAGTCAATAAAAAAAAAGACGATCGCCTTCCGCCTTTCATCCCCAAACAAAATGGCGGCGAGTTGATATATCCCATACTTCGCGTTTCGTTACTTCAGACTTATCGTTACTTATCTGAAGACAGCGATTCGGAAAGGGAAATGACCAAGAATAATAATAAATGACATG
>NW_028234423.1:9258188-9270688 GCF_977035675.1 Penaeus japonicus | reverse complement strand
CACGTTGCTTAAACTTCTCAAAAGCCGTCTAGAGTACATTGTCCTTTGTAAAGTCCGAGTAAAGAGAATTGCTTTTATTTTATGACCGTCTGTAATTCCAGTGTGTGTGTGAGAATCCAGCGGAAAAGCGACTCTAAACGTATGCTGGGGGAGGACACGCACAATCACAGACATACACACTCAGAGGGAGGGAGGGAGAGAGAGAGAGAGAGAGGGAGAGAGAGAGGGAGGGAGAGAGAGAGAGAGAGAGGGAGAGAGAGAGAGAGAGAGAGAGAGAGAAGGGGGGGGAAGAGAGCGAGAGAGGTGAAGAAATAGACAGACAAAGAGAGAGAGAGAGAGAAGGAGAGAGAGAGAGAGAAAGACAGAAGGAGAGAGAGAGAGAGAGTATCGAAACACCCGAGAGCGATGAAGCATGAAGAGGCGAGAGAGAATTAAGAAGGATGCTGAAGGAAGCGTGAATAATACCGCCCACACAGACAGTAGTGTTGACCACCAACAACCAGTGAGTCCAAGCGAGAAATTTTCGAAGATCTCATAAACACAGCCTCAACCGCAGTCACGAAGGAGGAGCGGCGGGTCGGCTGATAGATGGGACATAATTGGAAGGTAGGCACATTGTTAAGAAGAATAAAAAAAACATACCTTTTAGATTGGGATGGTCCCGAACATGGAAACGCTCCTTATTAGTACTATAAGTACAGTAAACGCTTCCACCTAGCAACAAAAAACACACACACGCGCGCATACACACACACGCACGCACACACACACACACACACACACACACACAAATGCGTTTTTACTTCACCTACTCGCATCCCCTCACCCCATCTAAAAAAATGAATTAATAAAAACAAACACCTGAAGCCCCGTGAACATTTCTTCTTCGTGACACTTAAATCACAGAAAAATGTTTACATGCACACGCACACGCGCACACACACACGTACACACAGACACACAAACGCACACAAACGCATACACACAGACATACACGCACATGCAAATGCACACACATATATACAATTTAAAAAACAAATAAAGCAAACACATGAAAATGTTATCTACGAGAGAATAATAAGATATACAAACAAAGAAAGCACAAACAAAAGAAATCCCCGGTGGAATGTTTTCGTCGAAGGTCAAGGACAAGAGGGAAGGAACGGGACAGAAAACTGGTTTACAAAAGACGGGATGGAGGGAGGGAGGGAGGGAGGAAGGCGGAAGGGGGAAAGGAGGAAGGGAAGGAGGGAGTGAGGAAGGGAGGGAGGGAGGGAGGGAGGGTAAGAGATGGAGAAAGGGAGGAAGGGGAGGAGATGGAAGGGGGAAAGGAGAGAGGATGGGAGGGAAGGAGAGAGAGAGGGAGAAAGAGAGAGAGAGAGAGAAGGCGAGCAGGGGTGAAATGGGGAAAGGAGGGGGCATGGAGGAGGAAGTGAGAGGAGGAGGGGCAAGGGGGTAAGGGATTATGACGGCTATAATTACCGGCTTTTGGGTCTCGTTTTGCTTGTTTCACATTCGCTTCGGTGACCTTGGTATTCTGTCGTTGCTTTTCGTTGGTTTATATCATCATTTGTTTGTTTTTCTTGGTTTAGTTTCATTTCTCATTTCACTCCCTCTCTCTCTCTCTCCTGCCCCTTCCAGAGCCCTCCCTTCCTTCCCACCCTCCCATCCTCCCTGCCCGTCCCTCCCTTCCTCCTATCCTCCTTCCCTCCCTCCCTCCCAACCCCTTACCCCCTCCCCATCTCACACACCCAAACAGCCCCCTCGAGTCCCGTTCCAAAGCCCCCCCCCCTCCCCCATAGGATTCCTATTGCTTCCTTAACCATCCTTGATCACTTAACGGCTCCTCGACATCCGCGTTCTCTGTCTCCTTCCTCTTTCTACTTCCGATTTAGGGGTGAAGGTCCAGTGGAGGGGATAAGGAGGTTATTCGAATAAATAACACGGGAATGGGGAGGCGGTGGTGGGAGTGGGAGAGAGAGAGAGAGAGTGGGGATGATGAGATCAAGGTAAGGATGGAGGATAGGAGGGAGTAGGAGAGAGAGAGTGGCGGGGGAGGGAGGGAGGGAGGGAGGGAGGGAGGGAGGGAGGGAGGGAGGGAGGGAGAGAGGAAGAGAGAATGAGAGAGAGAGAGAGAGAGAGAGAGTCAGAAAGAGAGAGAGAGAGAGAGAGAGAGAGAGAGAGAGAGAAGCGAGGAGGTAAAAAAAAAAAAAGAGAGAGAGGGAGTGGAACGAGAATCCACTTCATCACAGTTTGTTATTCTATGCATTCTTATGCCGGAAGATCTCTTGCACAAATAATTGTATATTTAAGTTTTCTATGAGCGTATCAGTATCTATAGATGTTTACAGTTAAGGGGGCGTGTGTGTATACATTTATATAGGAGGAGGCAGCAGAAGCAAATACATATTAGCAGGATGTTTATATACCTTCCTTCTTTTTACTATGTTCAAGATTAAATTTTCAATAACCTTTGATATCCGGGTCAAAACACACTTCCGGTTAATTCCACATATATCAAACTATTATATTTGGACAAAGAATATATATACAGATATATCAGCACACATTTGCTCATTTCACTGCTAGCATAAATTAAACTATTTAAGATGTATTACTATTAAAGATCTCTGTTTACTTAAATATACATGGTTCTTTTCTTCACACTATACCAATCTAATGTATAAGCATTTTATAAAACATTTTAAACGTAAATACAAATATATTCTACACATTACTAATCCAGGTTACGTATAACTATTCTCACTTTTTTTTTTTTTTTTTTTTTTTTTTTGCTTGATACACTGTTTAGAAATATCTTAACTTTAAAGATTCTATTTCATTAATAAAAATTCATTGCAAAGTTTGTCGTATATTGTATAGGATTAATATTCAAATTTCATGTTAATTATCTTCTCCCCAAAAGATTTTAGTCTTTCAGACATTTATATTTATCGTCATCATCCCTCTTGATGTCATCTACGGGTTGGCCATTAAAGGCGGGAAAGTCCAGATGACTGCCTGTACGTAAGGTTGTCTTCGTTACAATGATATGAGGAGTCTTTCGACTTTATGGCCGTGAATCAGTGTTATCACTTTCTTCCTATGCTCATTTGCGCGTCTCACATTATGCCAGAGTTCATTAAACCTTATCGTCAGAAATATCTAATGATAAGGAGAATATATTTCAAATTCGAAATGAGATGTCGGCCTTCGTGACTAAAATCATTTCTTTTGTTATGAGGCAACAGCTACGCTCGAAATTTGTTAAAATACACAGTGCTTTGCGTTAGATTTGTTGAAATAAACGGCCAGTAAACTCTGTGTGTGTGTGTGTGTGTGTGTGTGTGTGTGTGTGTGTGTGTGTGTGTGAGTGTTTCTAAGTAATTATGAAAATCATTCAACTGCTATGCAACTCTTTTACATCCTCGACATGTCCTAATTACAGACATGCAAGAGGGAAAGAAAACGAAATATCCATTATTCTGTCATAACAAGGTGTGCAATTCATTTTCAAAATCCTTCAAAATCAGTAGATAAACTGACAAATAAATTTTCGAATGCCATTACGATGTAATCCTCTTCCTCCTTCTTCTCTTCTTCCTTTTCAGTTTCCTTTGTTTTCATCATTATCCTCATGACCATCAACTCATTATTATAATCATAATTAACGTCCTAGGCTTCTTACACTCTGCTTCTCTTGCATTATCATCACCATTATTTTCCTCCTCTTCCTCCTTGTAATCCCTTTCCCTCTCCTCCTCCTCCTCCTCCTTCTATTTCCTCTCCCCCCCCTCCCCCTCCTTCTCCATCGCATCATCATCATCACCAGTTTTCATCATTATCATCATCACTATCATCATTCACCATTCATCATCATTTCCATCATTACAATTCTCATCAAAATCACCATTATCAGCATTTTCAAAATTATCATCTTCACCATAGTCCTGCTCGCCATCTTCATAGTTTTCATCACTGTCATCATTATTATTATAAAAAATTGAATTATTCTTTAATCATCAATTAATCTTTATAAACTTCACTGATTCATTCATTAATCAATTTCTCTCCGTTGATCCAGTCGTATTTTTTTCTTCCCTTTTTTTCCTTTTTTTCTTTGTTTCAACTCTTTCTCTCTTTCTTTCTTCTTCCTGTTCTCTCTTCATTCACCTTTCTCTTGTTCTCTTTTTATTCATCTTTCTCTACTCTTCCTTCTCTATATTCCCATATTCCTTTTTTTCCCCTTAATTCCTACATTTCTTTCTCTTTCGTCTATTTCTCTCATTCTGCAACTCCTATTTCTTCTTTTTTCTATTAATTTTTCTTTCTAGCTTTTTCTCTTACTATCTTTTTCTTTCTCTCTTCTGCCATATTATCTATTTTCCTCTTTCTCTTTTTCTTTTTCCTACTTTCTCTTTCCGCCTTTCCCTTCGTCCCTCTCGTGTATTTCCGAGGTCAAGATACCCTAAGATTTGTTTATCTGTTTGTATGTTTGTTTAAAAGGTATTTCCTTGATATACTGCCGAGTCCGTGGGAGAGAGGGAGGTAAGAAAGGGGAATAGGAGGAGAGAGATGGAAATAAAGACTAAACGACACATACATATATACATACACACACTGATACACATACACACACACACACACATACACACACACACACACACACACACATACACACATACACACACACATACACACACACACACACACACACACACACACACACACACACACACATATATATATATATATTATATATATATATATATATATATATATATATATATATAAAGACGGAAAAAGAGATGGAGAGAGAGAAAGAGAAAGAGAGAGAGAGAGAGAGAGAGAGAGAGAGAGAGAGAGAGAGAGAGAGAGAGAGAGAGAGAGAGAGAGAGAGAGAGAGAGAGAGAGAGAGAGAGAAGTACGCATCCAAACGACATTCATACATACCAACCTCCCATTTTCCTTCTCCCGCCCCCACCCCTCAACCTCACCCCCACCCCCTTCCCCACCCAAAAATAAAGAGTTAATAGAAATATATACTTGAAACCCCGTGAACATTTTTCTTTTTCTCCGTGGCTCTAAAATCACAGAAAAATATTTATACGACACGTAGGTAGTTACTGATTCTGCATTCTTTGGCCATTATCTCACCACAAAAAAAAAAAAAAAAATCTCACGTTCTTTCTGCACTGCCTTTCGTACATACTTTATCTCTTTATTTTTTTCTTTGTTTGTCTGTCTTTTCTTTTTTTTCCCTTATTTCATTTCATGGATTTATAATTTTTTTTTTTCTTTACCCTTATTTTGTTTGTATACTTACTCCGCAAATGTCAGTAAAAAAATCATACTTACCCGTTCTTTTATTTACGTTTTCTCGTTTTCCTTGATTCTCTCTTTATTTTTCAATTTCTTAATTTCTTTCATCGTCCATTCCTTAACGTTTTTAACTTGTTCTTCGTGATAGATTTTTTTTTTTTTTTTTTTTTTTACAATCTTGCTTTAAAAACACACAACAAATATCGCCACGCAGTTCTTTCTCCTTCATATGCCTTTATCTTCTCTCTCTCTGTCTCTCTTCCTCCTGCTTTGTTTATTTTTTCTTCCTTCCTTTCTTTCGTATTGTTTATTTTTTTCTCTGTCTTCCTTTGACCTTTGCGTTGCATATTTTTACTTGCGTTTTCTTCCTTTGCCTTGTCTCCCTTTAGCTCTTTTTTCCTCATTTACGACACCTCTCCCTACCTGCCCCTATACCCCTCCTTTACCTCTCTATCCCTCTCTCCCTCTTCTTCTTGTTCTTCTTTTTCTTCTTCTTCTTCTTCTTCTTCCTCCCTCCTCCCCCTCTCTTCCCTCCTTCCCCTCTCCTTCCTCCTTCTCCCTCCTCCTCCTCCTCCTCCTCTTCCTCCTCGACTTCTTCACCTTCACCTCTCACCCCCAACTCCTCCCCCTCCCCCTCCCCTCCCCCACCACACCTACGTTGTACGAATAATCATCAGGAATTCGTTGTTCAAATGCCTTCCCATGAATAGTTCTGCGCAGTTTGGTCGCACCGATAAAAGTGTTGCCAGAACAAAGGCGATGCTACAACAATAACAATGATATTTATAATAGTAATAAAATGATATTATTATCATTCTTTCTATGATTATTGTCATTATTATTATTCTTTACGATAATGATGATAACGGTAATGGCAGTAATGAAAATAAGGATAATGCAATAATGATAATGGGGATGATAAAGATAACAATAAACATGATAACAACATGGTAGTAATGATAATAATAATGATAATAATAATAATAATAATAACGATAGTAATAATGACAATAATAATAACGATAACAATATTAATGATGATAATGATAATAATGATGATGATAATGACAATAGTGATAATAATAACATTGATAAAATTTTAATGAAAAAGTAACAGTAACGATAACAATAATGGCGATGAGGATAATGATAATGTTAACAGCAAAATGATAGCAAGAATAATAATACTGATGATGGTCATATTAATAACAATAAGGATAAAGATAATTATCATGATAATAACAATAATGATAATCATCACCTTAATGATATTAATAATAAAAAACAATTATAACAGTAATAATAATGATAATGATAATAATGACGATGGTAATGATAATGACAATGATAATAAAAATTATGATAATAATAACAACAATAATGACAAACCTAACGATTGCTAAAAATGACAACAATAAGAACAATCACAGTAAGGATAACAATGGCTATCCCCCTAAAAGACGATGATACTGATTAAGGTAATTATTACAATTATAAGCGTCAGGGACAAAAGAAAAAAAAAGAGACAAAATCCAGCGTCACTTCCAAGGCCAGACTTCGCCATCAATATAAGCGATTCTATAAAGGATGCCATTGTCTTATAGAGACTTTTTTTTTATTGAAGCGACGTTATAGGATAGGACAAATTCGGCCTTCGTTTTTTTCTCTCTCTCCTATTTTAGTGAAGAAGGAAAAATAAAACGCAAGAATAAGCCAACGCAAATGATCAAAGGTACAGAGAGAGAGAGAGAGAGAGAGAAGAGAGAGAGAGAGAGAGAGAGAGAGAGAGAGAGAGAGAGAGAGAGAGAGAGAGAGAGACTTTGCTTCTAGAATCATGAAAACCAACGCAAAGCGAGCTCTAATATAATAATACGTACCCTGTTTCTATCACCGTAACATTTATAAGTCATACTCCCGTCCTTCAATTTGCTATACTTTAGACATGCGGAAAATTAAGTCTCATAATCACACAGCCGATAAATGAGCAATTATCTGCATGATATGGTCCTTGCGTTCTCGGATGTCACCGGATTTAATTCGAAGGCGTTTTTGCGCTTAGACCAGGGGCGGGCAACCTCCGGCCCGCGGGCCAAATCCGGCCCGCGATGCAAAATATGCTGGCCCGCGATGCAAAATATGCTTTACATTGTATTTTGGCCCGCGAGAGTCGAGCTGCTTCTACATGCCCGCAAGGAGGAAGAGGAGAGGGTTCAAGGTGAGAATTTCGTATGTTAGATGGTGAGTAGTTTGGTGTTGGTCTGTGGTGGTGTGTCTGTAATGGTATCTGAGGTGGTCTGTCGGTGTAAAAAAAAATACTTGCGAGGAATAGTTTGCTCTTGTAAAACATATCTAGTTTTCTGTTATTCACCTCTATGTATTGTATGCTGGGAATTTCACTTGACTGGCCCGCTACTTTCTAATCTACATCTAGCCCACGGCTTGTATATATTTCTATCAAAGAATTCACGAATTCAATAAATTATTTATTTATATAATAAGTAACTTTCTGTCTTTCATAAATTTGCTATTGTTTATTATGTGTCCTTATGGTGTCTATAGCTATTCGTTAAAGAGTTCACGAATTCAATAAATCATTCATTTATATAATAAGTAATCATAAACTATTTGTTTATTGTTTCTGTGTCTAACAACCCATCCATCTATATATCTGTCTATCGATTGGTCTATTCATATATCTACCGGTTGGTCAATAAATCTGTCTATCAACTGAACAGAGCATAAAATTAAACAGAAAGCAGAAAGAATTTGATTCTTTTAAAAATCCTGAACGTAAAATGAAAAAAATAATAAGACCATAAAATTGAACAAAAAAAAATTAAAGGGAAAAATAAAAGCAAGAAGAGCATTAAAAAAACAAAAAAACAAGAGAATGAGCAAAAAGCGACGTTAACGTGAGAGAGCAAGAAGAAAAAAGACGAGCAACTTCGCCACGAGAAAAGAATCCGCACGCTAACTGAATAAGATGCGCCGCCCTTAAGAAATAAAACAGTTACTCCTTTAGAGTCAGTGTCATCCTAGATCCCGCTATCCCCCCCCCCCTCACATCCTACTCCTATCACCACCCCTCCCCACACTACCCTATGGAGCCTTCCCTATATACTTCTCTTTCTCTCCTCACCCTTTCCCTCTCTCTGTCTCTCTTCTTGAGTCTTCCCTTCCCCTTTCACCCTTGCCCTTCCTCCTGTTGCTCCTTCGTTCCTTCATTCTGTCCCCTCTCCCTTCGCTTCTTTTCTCTCCTTTTTCCTCTTTCCCTTCCTCTTTTTGAGCCTTCTACCCCTCCTTCACTATCTTCCTTATTAACCACACCCCTGTCTCTTCTTCCTTCCTTCTTCTTTCCCTTCGCTACTTTTCCTCGCCTTCCCCATACCTCTTATTTATTCCCCTCTCCCTATGACCTTTCCTCCTTCCCATCCGCTCTCCCTTCGCCTCCACCATCTTGCCCCTACCTCATATTCCCTCTCCTTTGGTCCATACCTCCCTTCCCCTCTTCTATCTCCTCCCATCCCTTCCCCCTCTCTGTTTCTCCAGCCTCCTCTCCTTTCGCCCGCTTGCCCCCTACCTACCCTCCCCTATCCCCTAACCCCTACGCCCCCTCCGCTCCTCCAGCCTCTTGTTCCATCAGCTGATCCCGTTACGTCACGGACCTACGCACTCTCTCATCCATGACGAGCATCTGATGGATGGATCGAATGCAAAGAGATGGCGGTGTGTGGAATTTCCGTTGATGGATTGATCAGGTTTTGTCGAAGTTTTTTTTTATCATTTTGGGGAGTGATAGGTATGTATGTGGATGAGGGAGGAGGGAGGAGGGAGGAAGGTGGGTAGGTTGGTGGGTAGGTAGATAGTTGCTTTTCTAGATATCAGCATCATCATCATTCAAGAAGTTTCCATCTATAGATATTCCTCCCTTCTGTTATGTCTATCTACTCCCAGCAGTAATCCTTTCATTCTATCTATCAAGCAATATTTCTGCAATAATCAATATCCTCCTCCAAGACGCAAAAGCATTCTTAGACGTCAATAGCCAATAGCTTTGAGCAAAGACTAGTGCGCAGGCAGAGAATAGGCTTGAAATATGTGGATTCTCAAGAGAGAAAAAATCACTTGTATTGGATTATTCGACCTTCGAACTAGAGTTTCTAAGGGCGAAAGTGAGTTGTGTTGTGTAGGAGGATATTCTTACTGTGACAAAGGAATTTCTTCAACTTTGGCCTTTATGCAAATTTGCACGTTTTTAATATTGTCCTTCTCTCTTTTTCTCTGTATATATTTACTTTTTAGAGAATAGCCAATAGCAATTACGATATAATAATCTTTATAGTCATTTTCTGATATTTCTCTACATTTCGTATGAATCTTTCTTATTATCACATGCATCATACTTAATTCTAGCTTAATAGAGTGTTCAACTTTCTTTATGGCACAACTGTCATATTTTTTATCTGTTATTGCGCGAAAGAATGGTTAGATCTGCATTCAAAGGTCTGAATTCCACTATATAATGACAATCAGAATAACGAATTTATAAATAGGGTTTCAAAAGAATAGACAATTATCCAAATTATGAAATTATACGTTTCATTTCCTCTCATTATCATATCTTTTGTCCAACATTATCAAATATCTTTCATCCTTCTCGAGCTGTTTTTATACACGCAATGGTGATCTGCATATGCAGCAAGTCATATACATAAAAGGAATAACCCCCATTTGTATTCCGTAAGCGTTTTACACAGGAAGAATATTTTGACCCCGCGGATGAATCGGGTGGCGCCAAACTGCTTCTGTCTGGTGGCCTTAATCTATTTATTTGGTCATCTTTACTACATATAACTAAGTATAACAATGCATTTAAAAATTGAGGATGTAAAAAAAGATGAAAATACGTGTAACAATACGTATTGTGAGGTACTACAATGATAATGGTATGGTGACGTTCCCGTTGTACTTTATGAGATAAGTTTCCGAAGAGCAAATTCTTCTTTTCTTTTCTTTTTTTATCTCGCTTCTTTCTCGACTTTGTGTTTGCATTTAGCTTCTTCGGTATCTCTTTCTCTGCCGTTACATCAGTTCTCTTTTTCTTTTTCTTCTTCTTTAAACATTTCCCCTCTTTGTATATTCTCTTTCGTATTCTCCGTCCCCGTCCGATCTTTATCATCCTACCCTTTCCTTTCTTCTTATTATTAATATTATTATTATCATTATTATTATTAATATCATCATCATTGTAATTATCACTAAAATTATTTTGTCATTATCATTCTTTTCCTTCACCAATACCGTTATATTCATACTCCCGTACCTTTCCTTCCCGCCTTATTTTATTCCCGTTCCCTCTCTCTTCACTTCTTCCAACTAGCCCCCCCCCTTTCATACCCCTCCCTCTCTCTCCTTTTATCACTACCACTCCCCCTCTCATCCTTACTCCTCCCCCTCTCCCTCCCCCTCTTTTAAGTACCTCTCCACCCACCCCTTCATACTCTACCCCCCCCCCTTCCTCCCTCCTCTCCCTTCCCCTCCTTCCACCAACCTCCCCCTCCCCTTCATACCCAAGTCACCCCTCCCCCCACCCCTTCCTTCTCCCCACCACTCCCCTTCCTCTTGTCAACAAGGAGAGAATGAATGCCCGCTCCTCCCCCTCCCCCCCCCCTCCCCAATGAGTCAAGACGCCGTCGAGGAAATGACTCATCTCCGCGTCTCCTGTCTTGACCTCGAGATTAAGGACCTCAAGTGATGTCTTCAAGAAAGATAGATGAACAGATGGGTTAAAGATGGGTAGGTAGATTGGGGGAGGAAGGGTAGATAGACAGATAGGCAGGTAGGTAGATAGGTTGATAAACAAGTGGGTAGATATGAAAGGAGAAGAGTTAGATAGGCAGGTGGATAGATAGGCTGATAAGTGGGGACATATGTAGATAAACAAGGAAGTTGATGGGTAGATAGGTAGGTAGATATGTGTGTAGATAGATAGACAAGTGGTAAATAGGTTGAGAGACAGTCGGGTAGAAAGGTGGATGAATAGGTAGATAAAAAAGGAGGTCAACAGTTAAACAGAATAAGTGGGTATTTAGATAGATAGATAGACAGGTAGATAGGAACCCCTCTAATAGCTCCTCGACAATTCACATCGACCGTCGAATGCGCCCGAAGAAGCAGCCTAAACACCACCGTCGAATGCTCCCCCGAAGCTTTGATTATACGCGTCGAAAAGGCCTAACATGGCGTCAGTGTAACGGGGGGAGTATGTCGAAATAGATCGCTATATCCCGCAGAGGAAATTAACCCCTATGTTACCTTGTCGTAAATTGCTTAATTAGACGGATGGATAGAGTAGTTGGTGTTAGTCTTGGGCAACGTGATAAGGACTCTTGACAGGATAATTATTGTAGGTTTTGTCATCGTTAGGTTGTAAGGATGACGTCATTTTCCAGGGGCGAAGGGAAGCGGTTTGATTTGATCTCAGTCATCGAAACAAAAACAAAAAAACGCATTATTTCACCTCTATGAGATTATGCATTCATTTACTTATTCAATGGTCTATTCATCTCTAATTTTAGTGATGTTCTATGAGATTATGTAATCATTTACTTATTTATCTTCTGTCTATTGAGTGATGGTATTATGAATTACGTAGCTTTGGTCAAAATATAGACGTTGATTTCATTCTGAATACAGTTATACCAGATGTAAAATGTAGACTGTAGGTACAGCTGTGAAAAGCTCTTAATCTCAGCATATTTTTACCAACTGAATTATCTAATTTTGGAGAATTAAAAGGACTGAAAATGAAATTACAATAAAACAGTCTAATATGATATCTAATGAAAAAATATATCATATCATTTGACGTTAATTATCAGTATAATAACCTCGACAGCTTCACTCTAAACTTCGAAATGACACGGTGTTCTAGATTTCACCCAAGCAATCGTGTACAGCTCGAGCCTTTGCCTTGCGATTGCATGCATGCTTGAGTGCGTGCATGCATACGAGCAAGCACACGCACATCACGATCACTCGCTCGACTAAACCCGGAGACCCAGTACTCAGCAGGTCGCCCGGGGATCAGAGAGCTCATTGGAGGGGAGGAGGGGATGGGGGGAATCAAGGCGGTGACTTTAACGCGACCGCGAGGAGTGATCCCGCTCTTATACGGT
>NW_028234423.1:9240688-9253188 GCF_977035675.1 Penaeus japonicus | reverse complement strand
GTGTGTGTGTGTGTGTGTGTGTGTGTGTGTGTGTGTGTGTGTGTGTGTGTGTGTGTGTGTGTGTGTGTGTGTGTGTGTGTGTGTGTGTGTGTGTGTGTGTGTGTGTGTGTGTGTGTGTGTGTGTGTGTGTGTGTGTGTGTGTGTGTGTGTGTGTGTGTGTGTGTGTGTGTGTGTGTGTGTGTGTGTGTGTGTGTGTGTGTGTGTGTGTGTGTGTGTGTGTGTGTGTGTGTGTGTGTGTGTGTGTGTGTGTGTGTGTGTGTGTGTGTGTGTGTGTGTGTGTGTGTGTGTGTGTGTGTGTGTGTGTGTGTGTGTGTGTGTGTGTGTGTGTGTGTGTGTGTGTGTGTGTGTGTGTGTGTGTGTGTGTGTGTGTGTGTGTGTGTGTGTGTGTGTGTGTGTGTGTGTGTGTGTGTGTGTGTGTGTGTGTGTGTGTGTGTGTGTGTGTGTGTGTGTGTGTGTGTGTGTGTGTGTGTGTGTGTGTGTGTGTGTGTGTGTGTGTGTGTGTGTGTGTGTGTGTGTGTGTGTGTGTGTGTGTGTGTGTGTGTGTGTGTGTGTGTGTGTGTGTGTGTGTGTGTGTGTGTGTGTGTGTGTGTGTGTGTGTGTGTGTGTGTGTGTGTGTGTGTGTGTGTGTGTGTGTGTGTGTGTGTGTGTGTGTGTGTGTGTGTGTGTGTGTGTGTGTGTGTGTGTGTGTGTGTGTGTGTGTGTGTGTGTGTGTGTGTGTGTGTGTGTGTGTGTGTGTGTGTGTGTGTGTGTGTGTGTGTGTGTGTGTGTGTGTGTGTGTGTGTGTGTGTGTGTGTGTGTGTGTGTGTGTGTGTGTGTGTGTGTGTGTGTGTGTGTGTGTGTGTGTGTGTGTGTGTGTGTGTGTGTGTGTGTGTGTGTGTGTGTGTGTGTGTGTGTGTGTGTGTGTGTGTGTGTGTGTGTGTGTGTGTGTGTGTGTGTGTGTGTGTGTGTGTGTGTGTGTGTGTGTGTGTGTGTGTGTGTGTGTGTGTGTGTGTGTGTGTGTGTGTGTGTGTGTGTGTGTGTGTGTGTGTGTGTGTGTGTGTGTGTGTGTGTGTGTGTGTGTGTGTGTGTGTGTGTGTGTGTGTGTGTGTGTGTGTGTGTGTGTGTGTGTGTGTGTGTGTGTGTGTGTGTGTGTGTGTGTGTGTGTGTGTGTGTGTGTGTGTGTGTGTGTGTGTGTGTGTGTGTGTGTGTGTGTGTGTGTGTGTGTGTGTGTGTGTGTGTGTGTGTGTGTGTGTGTGTGTGTGTGTGTGTGTGTGTGTGTGTGTGTGTGTGTGTGTGTGTGTGTGTGTGTGTGTGTGTGTGTGTGTGTGTGTGTGTGTGTGTGTGTGTGTGTGTGTGTGTGTGTGTGTGTGTGTGTGTGTGTGTGTGTGTGTGTGTGTGTGTGTGTGTGTGTGTGTGTGTGTGTGTGTGTGTGTGTGTGTGTGTGTGTGTGTGTGTGTGTGTGTGTGTGTGTGTGTGTGTGTGTGTGTGTGTGTGTGTGTGTGTGTGTGTGTGTGTGTGTGTGTGTGTGTGTGTGTGTGTGTGTGTGTGTGTGTGTGTGTGTGTGTGTGTGTGTGTGTGTGTGTGTGTGTGTGTGTGTGTGTGTGTGTGTGTGTGTGTGTGTGTGTGTGTGTGTGTGTGTGTGTGTGTGTGTGTGTGTGTGTGTGTGTGTGTGTGTGTGTGTGTGTGTGTGTGTGTGTGTGTGTGTGTGTGTGTGTGTGTGTGTGTGTGTGTGTGTGTGTGTGTGTGTGTGTGTGTGTGTGTGTGTGTGTGTGTGTGTGTGTGTGTGTGTGTGTGTGTGTGTGTGTGTGTGTGTGTGTGTGTGTGTGTGTGTGTGTGTGTGTGTGTGTGTGTGTGTGTGTGTGTGTGTGTGTGTGTGTGTGTGTGTGTGTGTGTGTGTGTGTGTGTGTGTGTGTGTGTGTGTGTGTGTGTGTGTGTGTGTGTGTGTGTGTGTAACAAAATTTATTTCCCTCATATCAACCTCTCGATATCTATCTCCAAATCTCGCTTACTTATTTCATTTCAATGAATATCCGGCCGTTATCTATTTTAGTATATAGCATGTGAAAATGCACGTAACCGCCATTTATTATACATTTCAATATCAACATAACACGAGTCGCACCAAAGAACAAATTCACGTGGGAAATCATTGATAAAAAAAAAACAAAAAAAAAACATGATTCAGCGTAGACAATCGGACACGTTCCAATCACGTCTTTTTTACAATTAGGTTTATGGTGGATTGTGTAAGACAAATTCGTTTAATCGGTGACACAATTATGACCATGAGGTAATTCTAAAAATACTTTTATTTGTAGTTACCATTATCATCACTATAATTGCTATGATGCAATCATAATCATCATGATACAATTGCAAGTAGGAAATGCTTTAGTATTAAAGTGGATCTTATTGATCTCATTTGCACAAATATCGTCCTTATCATGCTAATCGTTTCAATAGAATTATGATAATAATAATCTTACTGCTAATCATCATTATCATCATTATCCTCATTATCATCCATAATAATACTACTTCATTATCATTATTATCATCATCATTATCACTATTATTATCATTATTGTTATTAGCATTACCATTATTATCCTCATTATTGTTATCGCAATCATTATCATAATATTTATTGCTATTATGACTATTATCATTACTATCAACAACAAAAACAGCATCTAAACATGTTATATACATTAACATTCTTTTTACGTTTGCTAACTTGAGTAAATAATCAAATGCAGAAACTCATGAGCGCAACGGTGAAATAACAAAACCTTTCGTAAGACCCAAAAAAATACATAAAAACAAAAGAAAGAAAAGCACTACAATTGGCAAACAAGAACTAACAAAAGACAAACGTCATGGAACCGTCTCTCTTTCTCTCTCTTTCTCTCTCTCTCTCTCTCTCTCTCTCTCTCTCTCTCTCTCTCTCTCTCTCTCTCTCTCTCTCTCTCTCTCTCTCTCTCTCTCTCTCTCTCTCTCTCTCTCTCTCTCTCTCTCTCTCTCTCTCTCTCTCTCTCCCTCTCTCTCTCTCTCTATCTATCTTCTCTTTTTTTGAGAGAGAAATTTACAGATGACATGAGTTTATAATGATATTAGGTTATTTCTATTTTTGGAAAGTGAGAGGGTGGGAGAGAGAGGGAGGGAGGAAGGGAGGGAGGGGGGGAGGGAGGAGGAGGGAGAGAGAGAGAGAGAGAGAGAGAGAGAGAGAGAGAGAGAGAGAGAGAGAGAGAGAGAGAGAGAGAGAGAGAGGTAGAGACAAGAAGACAAAAGAGACAATGTAGAGAACGGGGAAGGAGAAATGGAAAGAGAGAAAAGATAAACAGAGACAGTTCAATGTTTAGACAGGTGAAAAAAATGTACATTTCCCTAACAAAAAACAAAGACAAATAACTCAAAACAGCGCTACGATCACGAGTGGAATCCCCTGCCTTTGCACACGCAGTCCGGACTTCCTCTAGTCATCATGAGACATTGAAGAGTTTTCCCCGAATGTTGCAAAATAAGCAGAGCCTGTGACAGACACATGCCTTGCTTGCAGTCACCTTCAAAGAGACGTAGCCAAATCAGACACAATGACCACCGTAAAAACTTTATGTAACTAATAACAAGGGAGTCGTAGTTTGTTAGTGTGTTGTATCGCTGAATTTTTACATTGGAAGAGGTTGAGTGAAATGCTTTGACTTTTTATTCTTGCTGAATGACGAACTGACTGTGTCATGACTTTTAAGGAAACAGCGGGTATTCTTTGTGTGTATGTTTTCTTTCTTCTTGTGTTTTTACTTCTTTTAAGATTCTTTCCTATTTTCTTTCTGAATTATTTTGTTTTTTTCTATGTATTTCCAGTTGTCAGTTTCTTCTCTACTTTCTAACTATATTATTGCTTTTGTTTTACATTATGAATAACCTATTTACGTGTCTCTCATGCTTATTCCAGAATCGCATTTCCTACGATTATTAACAATACTGAGGCGTAACCACTTTAACTTCTGATTAACTCAAGATTTCAAAAAGATATGCCTCTACGTAGATGAAGTATAAGTACAATTCCCATTCTCCTTCACAGAAGGTGAATAGTGTCTTGGACCAAAGACAAAAGACGATCGGAAACCTGTTCGTAAAAGCATTCGAATCACATTGCAAGCAAAATTCCTTCCTTCGTGATCTCAAGCAGTGACTCTAACCCACCGCAATTGATGCGATTTAAGTTGATCATTTGTGTTTTTGATACTAAAGGGATTAGTCGTAAAGAGTTATTTCAAAATTACGTAAGAGTAATGGCTATGAATAATATAAGATTGCTTTTCTTCTCCTTTTCATACCCGTCCCTTTCTCTGTTTCTGAATAATTCCTAACTATTTGTTTTCATTTTTCCTCTTCATACCCTTCCATTTCTCTTTCTTAAGAGTTCCTCCCTATATTTTATACATAAATTATAAGCTTCCACGTCTACCAATCGTTTAATCCATCTATCAAGTCTATCTTTCAATCAGTCCATCTCTTTCTGTTGAAAAGATTCAAAATCCCACAGCAAGACGAAGCAAATAGCGAACTGCAACACAGGGGGAGGGGAGAGAGGGAGAGAGAGAGAGAGAGAGAGAGAGAGAGAGAGAGAGAGAGAGAGAGAGAGAGAGAGAGAGAGAGAGAGACAGACAGAGAGATACAGAAATACAATAGAGACAATGTAGAAAAAGTGAGGGACGGAAAAGTCAAAGAAAGAGAAATGGAGAGACGCAGAGAAAGAGAGTGAAGAAGTGAGAGATGGAAAGGAAAAGTGGAGAGCAAAGGGAAGGAGGGAGTGAAAGGGAGAAGTGGAAGGTTGGAGGATCAAAAAAGCGACTCGTAAGGCAGCTAAAAGCCCGTGCAAACAGAGCGTTCCTTGATTATACAACCCGAAGGCAAGAAAGTAGGGAGTGACTCCCGGTGTGTGTGTGTGTGTGTGTGTGTGTGTGTGTGTGTGTGTGTGTGTGTGTGTGTGTGTGTGTGTGTGTGTGTGTGTGTAACGGCATACACTCGTTCTATTCTTCTCGCAAGTTGTGTAAATTTTATCTCTTTCCTCAGTGGTTTTGATTTTTCGTTTTTTTCCGGTTCTGGTTCATACACCACGCTGTCTTTCCCTGGTTTTGATTTTGTTCGTTTATACATAACCCCTCCCCCTCTTTCTCTATCTATCTATCTATCTCTCTTTCTTCCTTTTTATCTCCCACCTCTCTCTCTCTCTCTCACTCTGCCTCTTTCTCTTTACCAGTCTCTTTTCTCCCTCGTCCCTTCACTTCCTCTTTCTCTCTCCCTTTGTCACCTTCCCCTCTTTCCATTTAGCAAACGATTTCTTTCATAACCTGTCTCCATTTTTCGTCATTCAAAAATAATGTTGAAGTCGCCATGGGCCTCACTATAATTATACTTCCATATGGCCGCTTCCCTTAGCCACAGTACGTATATATGTAGGTCTTATTCACACACACACACACACACACACACACACACACACACACACACACACACACACACACACACACACACACACACACACACACACACACACACACACACACACACACACACACACACTCACACACACACACACACACAAACGCACTTGATATACCTTGCTTGCTTTGTTCTAGCTCTTCAATTTTCTTCAACCATTACATCATTATATAAAAAAATACCCGAGGGTTGTGCTAACCAAGCATTTCCGAGTCTAGAAATATGCCGTTGCTTCGACGCCTCTAGATAATGACCTGAAATAGTCGTTTGTCCTTTTTTTAATCAGTAAATCTGTTTTTTATTATTCTGAATGTGATAGGTATTTTCTTATTGATACGGATTATGGCTCTATAATCGCGATGTCAAATCAAGGCTGTTTATCGTATCTGGAATAAGTGTAATTACTATTGCTGTCATTTCATCGGTATTGATGGTAATTACTAGCAATGTGCAAGTCATAATAGTAACTGGAATGCAGACACACCATGAATTATCTTTATCGAGATATGACGTCATCAAACCGGAAAAAGTTTATTAGCTACGTACTCCACAGACAGACGCACCCACGCACGCACGCATGTACACACATACACACACACACACACACACACACACACACACACACGCACACACACACACGCACACACACACACACACATTCACACACACACACACACACACACCCACACACACACACACACACACACACACACACACACACAC
Source organism: Penaeus japonicus (assembly GCF_977035675.1). NCBI lineage: Eukaryota > Metazoa > Arthropoda > Malacostraca > Decapoda > Penaeidae > Penaeus > Penaeus japonicus. Next base: position 9,246,978 of record NW_028234423.1, on the reverse strand, counting down.
ACACACACACACACACACACACACACACACACACACACACACACGCACGCACACACACATGCACCTGCTGTAGATAGAGATCGGAATTGTGGGTCACTGGGTAGATCATCTACTCTGGGATCGTAATACTGGGACCATCTGTTGGCAACACTCTCGTTCCCACGTCTGGCAATGCACGACTTCAAGTCTTTTTTAACTTCATTTACTATTTTTTAATTCTCCTCTGACTTGGTTTTGTATTCCTTGAGAAAGGGAGAGGGAGGGAGGGAGGGAGGACGAGACAGAGAGAGAGAGAGAGAGAGAGAGAGAGAGAGAGAGAGAGAGAGAGAGAGAGAGAGAGAGAGAGAGAGAGAGAGAGAGAGAGAGAGAGAGAGAGAGAGAGAGAGAGTGGAAGAGAGGAAGAGAGGAAAGGAAGGCAGGAAGGAAGGGAAGGAAGGAGAGAGAGAGAGAGAGAGAGAGAGAGAGAGAGAGAGAGAGAGAGAGAGAGAGAGAGAGAGAGAGAGAGAGAGAGAGAGAGAGAGAGAGAGAGAGAGAGGAGGAAGAGAGGAAAGAGGAAGAGAAGGAAGAAGGAGAGAGAGAGAGAGAGAGAGAGAGAGAGAGAGAGAGAGAGAGAGAGAGAGAGAGAGAAAGAGAGAGAGAAACAGATCTAGAGAAAGTGAAAGAGGTAAACACATACATAGGGGCAGTTCTAGACAAACAAGCAAACAAAAAACAATGAAACAAACGAAGAACAAAGACACCCCCCTTAACCTCCTCCTATACAAACACAGCTTTATTTTTCACAGTAACCTTTTTTTCGCAACAGTTCTAGAGAACAGCGTAATACGATGACTCACAAGCTGAGAAGAGGCGAAGTGAGGACAAGTTTAGGAGGACAAAGGGGTGGGGGAACGGGAGGGGGTGGAGGATGTTTGGGGGGGAGGAGTCGATTGACGGGGGGAATGTGAGGGGGGCTGGTTGTAGCTAGAGGGTAGGGGTATGAGGTGCTTGAAGGGGGTTCGGGTGAGGTGGGAGGGGTTGGATGTGGATGATAATTAAGATGGGGGGGGGAGGGGTACGGGTATGGGCGAGGTTGAGATAGGGGAATTATTTGAGTTGGGAGAAGATCGGCGGGGTTGAGTGGGGAGTGGGGGAGCAGGGATCGGTGTGGGGGATGGTCTAAAAGTTGGGGTATAGGGATTTGAGGGGTTATATGGGAGAGGTAACGAGAGTCTGGGTTGCAAGAACAAAACTTTTAAGTTAGGGAGCGGGTCGGGGAGTGGGGGTTGAGGGGTTGAGGGGTTCTGGGGGAACGGAGGTTGAAGTGGGAGCGTATTTGCCGGGGATGAGAGATGGTCGGGAGATTGGGGGGGGTTATAGAGAGGGAGGGAGGGAGGGAGGGAGGGGGTGGGGTCTCTCTCTCAAGGTCAGTGGTGGAAATCGCAAAGTCAGAATATTCCTGTTTTTCCCCCCGCGTCTGTCAGTGTGGCCGGAAGTGAGAATTTTTTGCTTGCAACAGTTTCATTGCTTTTCGTGGTAGTCTCGTAGGTAGATCGTTTCCAGAAATGTTATTTTTTCTCATGTGTGGTATTTGCAATGTCCGAAGTAATGATATCAATACTGATGGTAATTTAATGTCTATTAGTATCACTATCAGTAACAATAATAATAGTGATGAAAGCACTTATAATAATAGTGCTCCTGATACTATGAAGATGTTATGATCGATTGTATATCATACTAATAAAAATAATGATAAAGCTACTAAAATAAGAAGAATTAGTAGCAACAGCATCAGTAGTATTTGTAGTAATAGTAACAGTAGCAGTAGAAGTTAAAATAATAGTAGTAGAAGTAGTATTAATACTACCCCTGCTCCGACTGCCACTACAACTGTTTATAATAACATGATAACAATAACCATAACAATGATAAAAACTATGGTAATAATGATAACAACAAAAATGTTAACAACAATTACAATTACCAGATATACAAAAATAGTGGTGATAACAAAAAACGAAAATAGATAGTGGTAAAAGTAAGAAGAATGATAATGATAAAACATTATCAATAATTCCTTTTTATCCGAATCCCTAAAATAATAGACGAAAGTGTGTGTGTGTGTGTGTGTGTGTGTGTGTGTGTGTGTGTGTGTGTGTGTGTGTGTGTGTGTGTGTGTGTGTGTGTGTGTGTGTGTGTGTGTGTGCGCGTGCGCGTGTGTGTGTGTGTGTGTGTGTGTGTTTATCGCATCTCCTGTCCTCGAACGTCAACTTCCCACCATATATCTGCGGAATTGATGACGTCACCAAGCCCGAAAGGTCCCGGATGACCTGCCAAGGCTGTTCTGTGGTTGACGCCTCCAGTGCGGTTGCGGCGACGAGGCGAGGATGACTGTTGACTGTTGACTGCCTTGCTTCGCACAAAGGAGCGGTGTGAACTAGGGGGTGGGAAGGGGTATGTAGGGGGGAGGGGGAAGGGATGTATTGTGTCTTACTGTTTTTTAGTTTTTTTTTCGTTTATAAGTTCGTTTATAGTTGTTGTTTTTTATTATTAATTTTCATTTTAAACAGAGTAAATTTTACGATACGCACATACACGTAATCAAACTAGACAGATTGACAGATAGATCACATCTGACTATCTATCTATTCATCTATTTTCAAACGTCACACAATTTCCTGCTGTTTGATTCACCATCTCACCATCGGCAGCAGCAACATCATTTTGGTGAGAAGTCAACCAAGAAAGATTTTCACTCTTAGTCACGGCCGCCTCAGCTATGACACTGTAACTCACTATCGCCGTCACCCTTTCACTGTCTGAACCAACGATGAGGTAGTTATTGTGATATGTTGTAATTTCCAATACCTGTTTTGAAACAGATTTACTTAGTAAAATCAGATTTGGCTTATGATATTTCCTCTTCCTTTTGTTTGCCAAAATCATCACCATTGGCTTTTTCGTGACTATGGGTCACTATCTTTCATATTCCCTTATTTTATTCACTACTCATCATCCACGCCCTCACTATACACCGTTCATCTCGAAGTAAAAAACATGTAATTTTGAAGTTCATAAAAAGTGATTATTAACGACAATAACTTCCTGGATTTAAACTAGAATCTCCTAAAAAATGCCACAGTGCACACCCAGAGCAATATGTACTACATTGCAACTGCACTTTGCTCAACATGATCAGCTATGCATGGACTGCAACCCACAGACACATTACCCACATCCGGCACCCATAGCTGGAGGCTGCCGTCGCCGAAAGGCACCTCCGCCTCGCCTCTCCTTTCTCATTTTCATCCTCCACTTTCATCTCCCTTCTTTCTCTCCCCTAGACCCTCACTTTCCCTCTTCATCAGTCCTCTTTGCTCTCTCTCTCTCCTCTCTTCCCCTAGCTTTTTCCTCTTTCCCTTATAACCTCCCTTTTATTCCCTCCTTCACTCACTTTTATTTACTTCTTACTCTTCCTTTCCATCCTAAGTTCATTCCCTACCTTTTCACATAACCAATCTTATTCCTTTTCTTTCCCCCTCCCCTCCCCCACTCCTTCATCCTTACCTAACCCTCTTTGCAACCTAACTTTATTCCCTCCCCCATTCACCTCCCTTACTCCTCTCCATTCTCCCACTTCTTATCTTTCCTTATCGAGTCCCTATCTTACCCTATCTTACCTCTCCCCTCACCCATCCTTTTCCCTTTCACTCTTCTTTTTTCTCCTTCCTTTAACTTTTTTTACAATACTAATCAATCTAATAAATAATAATCCATTCTGTCTTTCCCATCCCCTTCCCCTGCCTCCTCCCCTATCCCTCCATCCCTTATCGAGGCCCCTTTTCTTCATAGGTACTGCGTTGTGGTTACGAAAGACTTCATATCTCTTTTTATCATAATCCTATAGATGATCCTTTTAAATGACCTTTTCAACTCCTAGATTTTGTGTGTGTGTGTATATATATATATATATATATATTTTATATATATATATATATATATATATATTATATATATATATATATATATTTATATATATATATATATATATATATATATATATATATATATATGTATTATATATATATATATATATGTTATATATGTGTGTGTATATATATGTATATATATTTGAGAATATCGTATTCATCTCTGAAAAACACGCACCAGACGTCTTTTAAGAAATAATAAGTATATCTTCCCAGTCGAATAAACAAGGTTACAAACACATCTACAATCATCCCTATCTCGTTGCCAATTGATTCAATTGCAAATACCTACAACATATTCCGAGCAACTCATATCCTGTGCAACTAACATTCTGTCAGTATCATGATATAATCTGCTACTGTTCTTTGCATCTAACTTCCTATATTCTCTACAAACAATATCATGTGCAAACCTTGTAAATATTTCCAAGCGTTATCTATATTACATATCATCTGTTATGCAGCAAAGATCCTTTTATTTTACCAGCTGTATATCATACTGCAAACCATCTTATATTGCAAGCTGTCTGTTATAATACAAACCATCTATTATATCGCCAAGTGCCTGTCATATGCAAAGAATCTAATACACTCTACAGCGTCTTGTAAGCAACGCACGCAAAGCACCTCGAGACGTTCCCACAACCCTTCCTGCCGCGCTCGACGCTCTCCCACAATCACTGCAGTCACAATCGGCAACCGACGCAATTGCAAGGCGGAGGACGAGAGCGAAGGGAGTTATAATGACAGATGTGGTACCTGTCTAGTGTGCGTGAGTGGGGTTGCCAACGAGCGATATCTAATAGAACGTGTGTAACTTGTGTTCGTGAATGCACATACCAGGTCGGGGGCGGAGGAGGGGAAGAGGCTGTGGAGGAATGACTTTTAATTTCGTCGGGTTCTTGGGGACGGGATGACATGTGTGTGTCTGTGTGTGTGTGTGTGCGTGCGTGCGTGCGTGTGTGTGTGTGTGTGTGTGTGTGTGTGTATAAAAATGTAACAATAGCCATTGGTCAATGACTTCATACACAATCGTTCATTTTATAAGCCTACAATATGAAGAGAAAAACAGATAGACATCAACTAAGCAAACATCCATTGTTTCTTTGAGTTCCGTATTTTTTTTTCTTTTGTTATTTCCTTCCTTGCTTTCTTAACTTGAATTCTCTAATTCTTATTCTTATCTCCATTCTTAAATAGTCTTAAGAGATGTGATCATTTTAATCTCTCGAATCCGATACACTTGCAAGGATCATTATCTGCGCAAATTAGATACTTCCAACAATCTGCCATCGACTTTATTTCAACAGGAAAAAAGTCGGACTCAGTCAGATGTTTGTCCGCCGGCGCAGAATGCTTTGAAATACCGCTGTGAAACTTGGACTCGACTGATTTATCCGCCGGTACAAAATGTTCTTCGTTCGAACACCACTATGTTCTTCGAGTCAACTGATTTATCCGCCGGTACAAAATGTTCTTCGTTCGAACACCACTATGTTCTTCGAGTCAACTGATTTATCCGCCGGTACAAAATGTTCTTCGTTCGAACACCACTATGTTCTTCGAGTCAACTGATTTATCCGCCGGTACAAATTGTTCTTCGTTTAAACACCTATTTATCCGCGAGTACAAAACGGTCTTCGTTTGAACGTCGTTATGCTTTAGTTCAAAAATACCCCGAAGGTCAATACCTCAAAGGGGATGATTTTGCAAAAATTCTGTCGGTTCTAAAATTTAAAAAAAGAAGAATACAAAAGAATGTTTAAAATGTACCCAACAGTCTAGCGTTCCCCAAACTCTTCCTTGTACTGTATCGTCAGGAGCAGAGGTACTTAAACTGGGGTACGTGTACCACTCGGAGGACAAGGGATTTCCATGGAGCACGCCGTGGTGACGATGGTGATGGTAGTAGTAATGGACGTGGTAGTGTGGTTAGTGATGGCCCTGTGGTAATGGCCGTGGTGGTCCGGATGGTGACGACCGTGGTGGTATGGGCGGCGTTGGCCGTGATGTGAGTGTTGAGGGCTGTTGCGACGAGGATGGGTGGTGTAGACTGTGGTATTGAGGGTGTAATGATGATCGTTGTGGTGTTACACATTGATTCTAGTAAAACTACATCAGATTAGTGTTTGGTATTGCAGTTTGGGAAACACTGGTCTATACTATATAATAGGCTATAAAATAGTATTGTATAGTATATCATGACATCAAAAACTAATGATATGAAACGATAACAACAATCGTCGTCGCCATCATCACCACCACCATCATCCTCATCATTATTATCATAATCATCACATCCTCAACATCATCATCATC
>NW_028234423.1:9233188-9235688 GCF_977035675.1 Penaeus japonicus | reverse complement strand
CTAGCTCAAGGCGACAGACTTTGCAGACCTTAAAATTGCATTGTGTTGCTGTGTTGTCTTTATGTAAATTTCTTTACGTTTTTGTTTGTTTCTTTTGGGTTTGTTCGTTTTTCATTATTATTATTCATATATCTATTCTGCCAGTTTCTTCGTTACAATCTCATTCGCTTTATTTTCGCAACACAATCGTTTAAAATGCGTCGTAAAGATAAGACATATTCAAATATTTCCCACTGGCTATAAAGCGACTTCATAAATACAGAAGAACACATAAAAACGAAAAAATAAAGCCAAACGAGTTTATACACCGTATCCCTCAAGTAGGTCACAGTACAACACAAGAAAGACACCTACTATATTTCCCACGGATGCACATTTTCATATCAAAATCTCGTATGAGAATATAAGAGAGAGAAAAGAGCCACAGCCATTCATAACAAATCATCTATGGTAACATCATAATTATTCATGATCCCTCTCTAGTTATGGCTAAACGACTCGTAAATTACAGGTGAAGTAACAGAGGTGAGGAGGGGGAAAGGTATAGAAAATGCGGTAAAAGGAAAGTAATGATCATGAATACGGAATTACTGATTATGGTAGGGGAGGGATGGCGAAGAAGGAGAATGGGAGGGGGAGGGGTCGTGGGAGAAGAGTTGAAATGAAAAAGGGAACGGGAGGGGGGAGGAGAAGGGGTATGTGGAGAGGGGGAAGAGGAGAGGGGAAGGATGAGAGAGAGGGAGAGGGAGAGAGAGAGAGGGGGGGAAAGAGAGAGAGAGGGGGAGAGAGAGAGAGAGAGAGAGAGAGAGAGAGAGAGAGAGAGAGAGAGAGAGAGAGAGAGAGAGAGAGAGAGAGAGAGAGAGAGAGAGAGAGAGAGAGAGAGAGAGAGAGAGAGAGAGAGAGAAAGAAAGAGAGAGACAGAGACAGAAAAACAGAGAAAGACAGAGAAACTAACAAATGAAAAATAAACACCTACGCACTTTAAGCCAGTCCACAAAACTATTACAACATCGCACATAAACACATCTGACGATCACCACTAATGATAAAAAAAAAAGACTATCGTACGTTTCAGGCGGCAACCTCAAGTGTACGATGATTACCCTAGAGTGGACGGTCATATGCGTACGCGTGGGTGAGTGAGGCAGCTCCCGCGTGTCGACACTCTTTGTGGTGAAAAGTTGGGTTTCAGAAATGGAGAGAGAGGAACAGAGATTTCGAGTCGGGTAAGGCTCATTCATTTCAGATTCCAGAGGGAGAGGAGGGGGTGGTATTGAGACATATGATGCTTGTTTTGCTGTGTTTTGGTGTCATTCCGATTATTATCATTGTCACTATTATTATTATTCTTTGATTGGCATTATTATTATTATCCTTTGATTGGCATTATTATTATTATTGTGATTATCATTATTATTATCATTATCACCATTATTATCATCATTATCATTATTACTAGTACTATGAATATCAATATTACCATGTATATATATATATATATATATATATATATATATATATATATAATTATTATTGATCTCTTTCCCTGCCCTTTTCTGTCTCCGTCAGTTCATCTCTTCTTTTCCTTTTCATCAGGATCTAAAATTAGGGTCTGTGTTATTAATGCTGGTTAATTGTGCGTAAACGCTTGCAAAAATGAACTTTCGCGCGATTATAATGTTAAAACATAATTGATATTACTTTTTCAAGTTTTTGTGTGAAAGAGAAATTTCCTATTAGTGTCATATCTCGTCCACTCGATTCTTTTAGGGGGAAAAAATCAAAAACCAGTTCCTGAGTGTAAAGCAAGAGAAAATAAAGAAAAATCCATGGCTGTGACCTTTCTGTGATGCTCAGTTGTTTCGATATGAACAGCGATTGTGACAAGTTATATATAAAAAAAGAGACCCCACTCTGATCTTTATTTAATTAAATCACACATTTTGAAATATAAAACATGAACTTCATCCTTCACAGCGACTTTGTATATCTCTTTTATCATGACCACAATAAAAATCAATTCTATAATGACCATACAAATCTATTTTATTATTCATTCTGTACCTTCACTTTCAACCTCACCGAACGAAGAAAAATGGCGCTTTCCAATAAGGCGTGTACGGCAACTCGATCAAGGGAGCGTTCGTGATTAAAGAAATTCGATCTCTCTGTGTTGATAGCCTTACCTACCTTTTTTTTCTTTTCTTTTTTTCTACGGTATATATACCTCACGTGTAATTACAAACGCTCTCATGCACTTCTAGAACTTTCTCTTTTGTTGACGACACTCCATCGAAAGCGTTGGTTAGAAACGAAGCTTCGGATGATTAACGTTGTGTGTAGCGTTGACTTGGGCGTCGTTATGGATTGTATTTCTCTTACTCTCTCTCTAGTTATTTTTTGTTCTTCTTTCTCTCCCTCTCCTTCTATCTCTTTCCTTCTCTTTCTTTCTTTCCTTTCTCTCTCTCTCTCTCTCTTTCTCTTTCTCTCCTTCTCTCTC
>NW_028234423.1:9190688-9215688 GCF_977035675.1 Penaeus japonicus | reverse complement strand
CAGGATGATTAGTGGTAAATTTTTAACTTATTTAAAAATCTTATTTGTCGTGAAAGAAATACATGGAAATCCAGATTAAAAGATGTAATCCATTTGTACTTCATTGAGAAAAATACTTGTATCGATTTCGGAAACGAAGAAAAAATGATCAAGAAGACAAGGCAAGTAACAAATCAGTTGGGGGAAAAGGAGGGAAAAATATCCGGCAACTCATGCTTTACAAGATCGGAACCAGAAAAAGTGGAAAAAAGAATCTTGGCAACTCTTACTTGGTATGAGATACCAATTGCTGCATTTTTCATATACCGTTATGATGACAAACCTGCTTTAAGAATCTTCATTTGAGGTTGACCTTGACAGCAAGACGGACAGAGTCTCGAGTGGATTTTGTCAAGATATTTAACGATGCTTGAGGGTATGTGCGTATGTATCTGTGGATATGCATGTACGTTTATATATGGACGTGCTTTTAATTACAGGTGAATGTCTGTCTGTGTGGAGAGTGAGTGCATGTGCATGCTTGTAACTTTTAGACTGATTATGGTTTTTGTATAAATATTTTATGTTTTAATTGTTATTCTACTTATATTCTCCACTTCTGCTTTTCATATTTAATGTCATATGTTGTTCTTTACTTTCTTAATCATCTCTCCATATAAAAAAGATGAAGTATGCATTTTTTTTTCTTTTGAAGCCCTTTCAATCTCAAACCCACAATTGATCGTGACAGCTATATGGCAACACTGCTTGACCTACGTGCTTGGCCATGCACGATAATCGATATTTTTACCCTCTATGCATTGTGAAATTCCGAAAACTTTCGGTTTTATGGTGAATGATTACCCACACTCACGTAATACTTACTCGAAGAAACACCCATGCCCCTTAAATGTAAAGTAAAATGTTATTTCTTTCGCTAAATTGATACAACGGATTTTAAACTTTTTTTTCCCTCTCAATGGCGCCATATTAAGTCCCGAGACACCCAATATGGAAGAAATAAAAACCGGTTTTGCACTCACGGACTTGGCGATGGCTTATGAATGGGTACTCTTACTTGTTATAGTTTGTTTTTATACCTTTATTATTATTACTTTTATGGTCACCAACATCGTCCCTATAATCATCATATTATTATTGTCATTGTCATCAAGATCACTGTCAATCTCATTACTGATACTACTATTCCTTTTATATTATCATCTTCATCATTATTGTTATTTTCATTAGTATTAGTAAAAGTAATAGTATCATTATCATTGTTAGCTAACTCGGTGATTTTTTCTTCCACGGAAATTATGTGAAAATACAATGGCAATATTTAATCATCTTATCTCTCAAAACACGAATGAATACATTTGTTGTTTAGTGTTTTCACGTTTCACAGTTACATGATCTGTGTTTTTTTCTTTCTTTCTTTTCTTTTTTTCATTTCTTCCGATTCTGCTTCGTCGGATTTCAGTTGTCATTCCTCTCTTACTTCGTTTTTTCATATTATATATATTTTGTGTGTAATCTAAGAGCGAATCCCTTTTTTAACTTTTTTGTCTCTCTTTCAGAATCGCCAGCATGATGAATTCTGAGTTTGTGTTGGAACTTATCAGTGTCTTTCACACGGGGCCGGTAAGCGCGGTTTTGTTCCTCCGTCTGTTTGTCTGTGTCTTTGTTGATCTATGGGTCTCTCACCTTCGTGTGTTCGTCCGATTGTGTATTTTTTTGTTTTTGTTTGTTTGTTGTTGTTTATTTATTAATTTTTGTTTGTATTTTTGGTATCTTTATTTGCATACATTTGTCTTTTGCGTTTCTCTCTGTAACATGTCTATGTTTTTTATTTCTCTCTCTCTCTCTCTCTCTCTCTCTCTCTCTCTCTCTCTCTCTCTCTCTCTCTCTCTCTCTCTCTCTCTCTCCTTCTTGCTCTCTCTCTCTCTCTCTCTCTCTCTCTTCTCTTCTCTTTCTCTCTTCTCTTCTCTCTCTCTCTCTCTCTCTCTCTCTCTCTCTCTCTCTCTCTCTCTCTCTCTCTCTCTCTCTCTCTCTCTCTCTCTCTCTCTCTCTCTTCTCTCTCTCTCTCTCTTCTCTCTTCTCTCTCTCTCTCTCTCTCTCTCTCTCTCTCTCTCTCTCTGCATCTCTCTCTCTTTCTCTCTCTCTCTCTTTATCCTCTCTTCTTCTCTTTCTATTTCTCTCTCTCTCTCTTCTTTTCTTTCTCTCTCTTCTTCTTCTTCTTCTTCTTCTCTTTCTTCTTCTTCTTCTTCTTCTTCCTTCTTCCTTCTCCCCTTTCGCTCCCCATTCTCCCTCCTCCCTCCTTCCCTCTATATACCCCGCACCCCATCCTCTCTCCCACACCTCCCGCGCACCAGCATTCATCCACAGCTCTGTTATGAATGGATCCAAGCGCACAAAAAGATGCTCACGTGCCTCAACCCGCCCTGACTCGCTCTCCCTTAGGTGGAGCCGGGGTCCTGCGTGCAGAAGTTAGTGGGAAACGTGCCCACCGGCGTCATTCTCAAGGATGTGTCCCTCGAGGTGCACGGAGGGGAGCTCATGGCCGTCCTTGGGTCAAAGGGTAAGGATGTGGTTGTGGTATGTTTGTCTGTCGGCATGCAGAGATAGATGGATTGATAGATAGATTGATAGGTGGATGGATGGGTAGATAGATAGATATAGGTAGTTAGATGGATTGCTAGATTGATAGATAGAAAGATAGATATGTGTGTGTGTGTGTCCATGTGTTTTTTTTTTTTAATGTAAGTATGTCCTGTATGTGTCTGAATTTATCTATAATTATTATTGAAAAAATATGATGTATTTGATTATTAAGTTATTTTAATTACTCATTCGACTATTTTTTTCTCCCTTATTTCTTTCTTTGCCTACGTCCCTTTTCCGATATTCCACCCTTCCTCTATCCACTCCTTACTGTCGTCCATCCAATATTCTTACCAACTACTCCATTCCCTTCCCTCCCATTCCTTCAACCCTACCCTCGCTAAACGGCGTTCTTACATCCCCCATTCCTTCCCTCTACTCTCCACTCTTCCCTCCACCTTATTTCACCCCATTAATTTCCCTCCCCATCCCTCTCCTTTTTCTCTCTTTCCTTCCGTCCCTCCTCCTCCTCCCTCCATCATCCCTCCCCTCTACTCCCTTCCTCTTACTTAATTTCCCATCTTTTCCCATCCCTCCTCATTTTTTCCCCTCCACTCTCCCTCCCCCCCCCTATCTTTCTCTCTCTCTTATCCTTTCCTCCCCTCCCCCTCCTTCCCCCGATCCCTCTCTCTCCTTGCCTCTTCCCCTCTGTCCCTCCTTCCTCCCTCTCCTTCTCCCTCTCCCACAGGAAGCGGCAAGCGCGCCCTCCTGGAGGTGATTTCCCGCCGCGCCCAGGGTCCCACGCGCGGCCAGATCCTGCTCAACCACGTGCCCATGTCGCTCAGGCTCTTCCAGGACTCGTGCGGCTACGTGACTCACAAGACTCAGCTGCTGGAGGGACTCACCGCCAAGCAGACGCTCGAGTACGCCGCCAAGCTGTCTCTCAGTTCCAAGGTTAGTGTGTCTTCTTTTTTTGGCGTTTTGTATTTTCTTCTGCTTCTTTTTTTTGTGGTTGTTGTTCTTTTCTTTCTTTCTTCGTTGTTTTTTGTTTGCTTTGTTCAAGAGTTAGTCGGTTTTCTTTTTGCTTATGCTTCCTCTTTTTTTTTTTCATTTCTTGGTTTCTTTTCTTCTTCCTTTTTGCTTCTTCTTCTTTTTATCCCCTTCCTCCTCCTCAGCCTCCGTCTCCTTCTTTTCCTTCTTTTTCTCCGACTGCCTGTTCTTTTTTATTCTGTTTTTACATGTTATTGTTAAGATTTGTTTGTCAGCATTGGGATTTTTTGTCATTGATATCAGCGGTCGCAATGATATCGATAGATATTACATTACAGGCACCATCTTTCCCTCTCATCACCGCTAACAACAGTTCACCCTCACTATTACTAATCTATCACCCTCACCACTGCTATAACCATCACCACCATCCCATTCACAACGACCACTACCCTCATCACCACCACAACCCATAACACGATCACCACCATCCTCACCACCTCCAGTATCCCACATTCACCACCACTCTCACCAACACCACCCTTCTCGCCGCCACCACAACCACCCCTCCTCTAACCCCCCCCCCCCCTCCTTCCCCCCAGATCGGAAGCACCATGCGATCGGGGCGCGTGCGACAGGTGCTGGCCGACCTCGCTCTGTCGCAGGTGGCTAATCGCTCGGTGGACTTGCTGACGCCATCGGAATACCGGAGGCTGGTGATCGGTGTCCAGCTGATCAAAGATCCACGTGAGTTGAAGGGAGGAGTTGTTGTGGCTGTTTGTTGTTGTTGCTTTGTTGTTGGGAAGGGTATGATGATGATACACACACAAACCACAAACAAAAGCCACAAGACAAAAAAAAAGAAAAAAAAAAATCGGAAACCATCTAACATTACTTAACTTCTTCTTCCAGTGGTGCTTTTACTGGACGAACCGGCGTGGGGTCTGGATCCCCTCAACACCTACTTTGTTATATCGATTCTGAGCAACCACGCCAAGAAATACAACCGCATTATTCTCGTCACGATGGAGAAGCCAAGGTGAGATGGGGGGCGGGGGGTCAAGGGTGGGGGAGGAGGAGGGGGAGCCAATGGTGGAGGAGGGAGGATGGAAGAAGTTACAGAAAAGGAGAGGAGGGAGGAGAGGGTTGAGGAGAGAGATGTAGGGAGGAACAAAGGGTTTGGTGTGTGTGTGTGTGTGAGAGAGAGAGAGAGAGAGAGAGAGAGAGAGAGAGAGAGAGACAGAGAGAGAGAGAGAGAGAGAAACGTCTAAAAAAAAAAGAAGGAAAAAAATCAAGACAGAAAAAAACATCAACCTCCCCACTGAATCACTCAGCCAACCCCAGCCCACCCCTTCCTCCCCAGGTCTGACATCATGCCCTTCCTGGACCGCGTGAGCTACCTGTGCCTCGGCGACGTCGTCTACACGGGCTCGACGCGGCTCATGATCGACTACTTCAGGAGCATTGGATTCCCTTGCCCCGAGCTCGAGAACCCGCTCATGTACTACCGTAAGTGCGCTCTTCATTATGATACTCAAGTCTTTTTGATCGGTGTTTCACTGCATATACATATGTGTGTGTGTGCGTGCGTGCGCGCGCGCGCGCCTGTTTATATATATATATATATATATTATATTATATATATATATATATATATATATATATATATATATATATATATATACAAACGATGATATGTTACCTTGTGCTCATGTATTCGTCGGCAGTACAAAGCTTTTGTATTCTCCTGATTTTCTAATTATAATGTCATCTTTTGGGTCACTTATTCAAGCAATAATTCATCATTCATTATATAACGTATGCGAGACAACCTTCACACATATTTTCTCTAATCAAACTCGCATAAAAGAAAAATAAATAAACACTGACATCATCAACATCTTCCCTCACAACTGAATTTCATTTATGAATCGCAACTCGTTAATCCTCAGCAAATATCCTAAAGCCAGAGACCGCAAACTGTGAATAATGATAATAATGATTATCATATGAATTATGATAACGATAATAATAGTTATGATAATGATAATGATGAGAAGAATTATATTAATTATGATAATTATAATAATAGTTATGATAATAATATTAAGTAGAATGATACTAATAATGGCAATAGTATTAATCCTTATTATAATGATGGTAATGATAATAATGTTGACAATAAAACGATCATTCCCCCAGTATGTTTATCGACGGTTGATCGGCGATCGCGAGAACGCTTCATCGATTCGAATAACCAGATCGCGGCTTTGGTCGAGAAGTTCAAACTAGAGGGCGGCCCTTATCGCAAATATTCCGGCCCGCCTCCGGATATGGATCATTCAGAGCACAAAGTTCCCTTGTCAGCTTACGGAAGACCGGGTGTGTTTTCTGCCATGGCGGCTGTGTTCGGGTGAGTTGAGTGTTCGGGTGTGTCTGCACACATTCGAACTGTGCTACGTGTCTTATGATTTATGTGTGTATTGTAGGGAGATGCTTTTATCTAAATCACTTGCATTGAATTGTTCGATAATATTATGGCAAATGACTATTTTTCCCTTAAGCAAATATATTAGAAGCATCTTGAGTTGAGGAACGAGTAGTAGGCAATATAAAAATCTAGAATTATTGAACCAATCTTTGCAAGAATTCTTTATAGTTATTCCATTCTTTCATATTTGTAAGCAAGCAATTATTGCGCACCAAGTAATTGCACACAAATATATTCATATTATGTAGCCTCGCCAACATAATAGACTTGCCATGCGTATTCCCATAAAGAAGAGAACCTCCGAAAAGGAACAGAAACCCAAAATTCTATTCTGATGCCACATGTATTTTCCCAATCCACAGGCGGGCGTTTACCATGATGTCACCATGTAGCTACATGGGCATCCAGCAATTGTTTTTCAGGCTGCTTATGTTACCTGCGTTCTTCTTTCTCTTGTGGAACTTCTATTGGGAAATAGAGGTAAGCTGATACACCATGTCTTGGCGTTAGATTTGTGTTTACTGTATTTTTTAAACACGGGCAATGCGGACATGTTGGGACACACATGCACACGCACACACACAAGCACAAGCACAAGCACAAGCACAAGCACACGCACACGCACACGCACACGCACACGCACACGCACACGCACACGCACACGCACACGCACACGCACACGCACACGCACACACACACACACACACACACACACACACACACACACACACACACATACACACACACACACATACACACACACACACGCATACACACATAAAAAAACAGTATTACATTCATGAGACAGGAAATGCGAAAAAAAAATAATATTCAAAGTTTTCTTTCATTCGTGTCTATAAGTAATTTTCATATTTCTTCTCTCTCTCTCTCCTTCAGGACTACCAGCGTTCCTTCCAGAGTAGAGGCGGCCTTCTCTTCAACTGCGTTGCTGGAACTGCCTACCTTGCTACAGCTGCTACGTCAAAAACATGTTAGTTCTTTCTCTTTCTAAATTGGTTTTCGTTTTATTTGATTGGTCTTTATCTAGAAGACTAAGTAGACTGGCATAATCACTATAAACAAATCAGTTATTCAAATACTTGTATACATGTAAGTAGGTGCAGCTGACCTAACCTCCCCCCGTTTCTGTCCCCACCGTTAGTCGCTCAACATCGCACGCGTTATTACCACGAGGCTCGGGAAGGACTGTACAGAGGGCCGCTCTTCATCACTACCTACAACCTGTTCTCTTTGCCCGTGTCTTACGTCAACGTCATGGCTGCCTCTGCTATCGTTTTCTTGTGAGTATGACTGGGAGGGAGGGGAGTGAAGGAGAGAGGGGGTGTGAGAGTGAAAGCGAGAGGTAGGAGGGAGAATAGATGAGAGAGAGAGGGCGAGGAGAAAAAATAAAGGAGAGAGGGAGGGGTGTCATTGTGAGTTAGAGAGTAAAAAGAGAATGGGGAGAGGGAGGGAATGAGTTAAAAGGAGAGAGATAAGGGTTTCATAAATCAGATTATCTCATCACCTTTACTTCAAGGCTCAATTTTATCTCCACATTATGTATTGCGTATGTAAAGTGTGTGTAATAATAATAAAGAAAATGTGAGTAAAAAATATGATACTAACGATGAAAGTGTTGATATTAATGAGGATGATCATGACGACGACTGTAACAATATCCTTTCCCAGTGGCCTCGGACTCGGAGACACAGTAGTTCAGGGTCCGGACTGGATGGGCTGGTTGATCTTCGGGTCGGCGTTATGGGCGGTTTGGGCATTCGTGGAACAGCAGACCGTCGCCCTCATGATGGTCGTCAAATCCTCATATAGTGCTGCTGCTGCCTCTATTGCGCTCACGACGTTCTATCTGCTCGTGGCTTCGGCGACGCTGAGGTGAGTTTGCTGGGTCGACTTTCAGGATAAGTCGGATTTTACTTGGTTTTCGATGAAGTATTTATTGATATTCCTGCTTGGTTGTAAAAAGCTGATGGAAGATATTGTGCCAGGAAAATCCAGGGCAAAAATAATACAGATTCTTACTTTGAAGTGATAAGATAACCATACTGTAAGCTTTCTTATTGTATGTACTTCTCTCTTGCCACAGGTCGCTCGTGGGATTACCCGACTGGCTGTACTACCTAAGTCACGTGATCGTGTACCGCTATGTCGCCGCCGTCCTGCACGAACAGACCTTCCTCGACAAACTGCCTAATCTCCCCGTCAACGCCACCTCAGTCTGCCCCGATAACAACGCCGAGTACGGGTGCAGATACCGGAACGGAACGTACTACTTGCTCGAGCGATACCACTTCCCGCAGAACGGCCTTGATCTCAATCGCCAAGACCTTGATTTGTGGACGAACTTCGGCCTCTCCTTCGCCTTCTTCGGGGGAATGTTGACGCTCAATCTGATCCTGTACCTGGTGCCACTCCCTGCATTTATCAAGTCCAAATTTAGGGATTGATTTGTTATTCTTCTCTTTATTTAGGTGAATGTGGCAATGTCATCCACATCTGGAACGACAGTAGTTATAAATGTGCCCTTGAATCATCTTATGGTGCCCTCATTTCCATCAGATAACCCGTTCTCATGATAATGATTTATCCTTATATATATCCATACTGATGAGCATCGTACAGATTGTAAACGATTCTACTTGAGGAAAGAAATTTGAAATGAACATAAGTTTTATATTCAGTATCTCAGATTTGCAAAAGGACATATTGGATGTTCTCTTTAAAAGAAACATTAAAAAAGGATCAGAGAAGCTAGGCCATGTGTTGAACACGAGATTAAAAACTTATCATTGGCACAATTGTAACTACTGATCATTGTGGTTCATGTCTATTTCTGTGTACAGTATTAGCAACGGATTTATCATCACTAGATATATTTATTGTTGTGAACGTTTCCTGTCCATATTTATGTTTTGACTGTTTCAGCACAATTCATCTTTGTCATCGGGGAATTATTTGTGATAGTGTAATTTAAGCTCTCAGCTTTAATCATAATAAAATGTTTTTAAAACTTTTTTTTTTATTCCATTACAACCTTAATGTTAGCAAAAGTTTTCTAATAATTTCAATGTTATTTGCATTTTGTTTTGTATTTCCATCAATATTCTTACCATACTGCTGGATTCATTGTCCACAGTTTTAACATATAAGAGCCCACAAGATTTCTCATGCATATATAAATTCAATAGGCTTACATCGTAATATCATTTCCTTTTTGTTCTTGATTTTCATAAATGCCAAAAGACTACCTTCTTACACTTCTTTCACATAGCCATTGTGATCCTGTATCGGATGCGTCAATCTTTCACCATCCACCATGGATGGAGTCTTGCCAATGGTTATTTGAAAGTGCGACACTCCGCCATAAACGGCGGTCAGTGAAAAATAAATATGCCTGAAACATCACTAACAGTCAGATATTTTAGAGATCTTCGCACATCACAAACCAATGCCTGGAAGTGGAGAGTGATGGTAGCATGTTTTTTCATATAAAATAAAATAAATAAATATAGATGAAATTTACTTATATTTAAGTAGTAACAATAATAGGGATATATGAAGTTTGAACATTTATTATCATAAAAGTCTGTGTAGTAACGGGTTAATGTTTTACTTTGGAGCATGGTATGTTTCTTGAAGATATTGGTATAAAGTACTGCATTACTCAAGCATATTCATACATAAATTACCACTTTTATAACCATACTTTAGTAATAAAAAATCCATATTTTAATAATAAGAAGTATTACATCTAATGTTTGAAGACATTGTGGAATAGTGATAAAAACAAACAGAACAGACAATGAATTTAATAGGACCGAAATAAAAAATAACAAAGAAAACAGGCACATTTCATGTATATATATGACATTTCAAACATTTGTAATAAGAAATCATGATCAAAAGATGAGGAACGTGTTTCATTATGTGAGTACCATAAAGGCCTGTATCTGAAATCATGTTCCAGTTTTGTAATAATTTTACCAAATAAGATATCAATAATGGAGAAACTGCTTGAGCATGCGCCTCATGTGCAAACTTCTAAAGCATGTACTTTAATTTTTTTAACAAGTTAAAATAATGCTTCATTAATTAATTAATTAGTTTCTTCTGACTGAATGATGCAAGTATCTATAATTCCAGAAGAGAACCATTGAAACATGAAAATAAATAATTCAGATATCATTAAAGACAATTGCAACATAAGTAAGCATGTTAACATTTATACCTTGATCTGTCAAACAAGTTTGCTGATAACATCAACATTTTGACATCAAATATTGTAATAAAAAATCTCAAATGATTACAGCTATACAAAATACTTGAAGTATTTATGGATCAGAAACAGATCTTCATTTCCAATCATTACACCATGAAACAATGAAGTAGAAACCACAAGCATATGTATAAACAAACATACTTGCTATATTGTGCTACTAATTTGTTGAGAATAAAAACTAAGTTACTCACTAATGTAAGAACTTGGAAATATGTTTCCTTTTTTTCAAATAATACATTTTTGTTTGTAAAGATTCTCCTTAACCCTTGAATTCTCCCAGCAAAAATACATTTTACTAAGCCTCATTTCTTAAAACTAAAAAGGACACTAAAATAAGTTTTCATATACCAAAGATGTTATATTTCCAATAATGGTACAGTATATCCCCAACAGCACTGAGTAACCTTTAAAGATATAGCTAGTCTCACTGGGTACCCGAAGGCCTGCAAAAGAGAAAATGAAGCAATAAGAATCACATTAGTTTGATTTTTTTTTTCACATAATTTCACTTCACTTAAAACAATATCAAAGAATTTTCCTTTTGGAGTGATTTCTTTAAATTCAATAGACATATATAAAAATTCAAGAAATAAACAAATTATTACAGCAAAAATAGAATATATAAAGCAAAATAAATGCAAACTTACTTGGCCCATTCAACACTCAGAATCAGATGGTCATAACCATATCCATTAAGAACCTGTATAGCCTTAGCAGCATCTTCCCGTCTCTGTTGAAGAAAATTTTGTCAACGATTATTCAAATACAACTGCTACATCAATAATTCAGGGTCATATAGTAATATAGGAGAAGGCAGAGGGAAAGAAGAGGGGGTATAGAGGAATGAACATATATAGCAAGAGAAAAAGAGAAAAAAAAAATGCAAAAGAGAAGGGTAACAGAGAGAAGAGAAAAAGAGAAAAAAAAAATGCAAAAGAGAAGGGTAACAGAGATGAGAAGAAGAAGAGATCATAATGAATAATGGAAGAAGAAGAAGAAGAAAGAAGAAAGAAGAAGAAGAAGAAGAAGAAGAAGAAGAAGAAGAAGAAGAAGAAGAAGAAGAAGAAGAAGAAGAAGAAGAAGAAGAAGAAGAAGAAGAAGAAGAAGAAGAAGAAGAAGAAGAAGAAGAAGAAGAAGAAGAAGAAGAAGAAGAAGAAGAAGAAGAAGAAGAAGAAGAAGAAAGAAGAAAGAAGAAGAAGAAGAAGAAGAAGAAAGGAGGGTGAAAAGGAAAGAACACACTAGCAACCATCAGTTCATGCACGACATTGAAAAAATCTCACCTTGAAATTGATGAAAGCAAAGCCCTTGGACTGGCCAGTGTTCTTGTCCTTGGCCAAGAAGATACGGCTGATGTCTCCGAAGGGGCGGAAGAGATCCTGCAAATCCTGTTCTCTGGTGTTCTCCGAGAGATTGGTCACACGCACAGTGGCAGTCTCGTCTGTGGGAAATAGTTTTCATTTTAAATCGCAATTCTCCTCTTAACCCACTCACGCCGGATGACGTGCTGACACGTTTCGTGGTTTTCGTGTCTGACGCCGCCGACGAGATATCTGGCCAAGGCCGGCGCTCGGGGTGAGCGAGCGGGCAGCCCAGGCTCGCGGCCCGTGCGCCCGAGAATCTCGAAGCGTTCAGATGATGCGTTCGAAAACCTCGGTATAGCGACCGTGCAAAGCCGGAATGGCCCCGGCGTGAATGGGTTAATAACATTGAGGAAGATAAATGTAACAGGTTGATATAATGGTGCTAGGACTAAAAACACTTCATCTTCACTACACACAATCAAAGTAATCTAATCAATCCAAGTCAAATATAAATAAACTTATAATTCATGCCTATTCCTAAAATTTTCCAGTACCAACCTCTGCCACGAGACGACATCATGGACTCGCCCTTCTTGGAACCTCCGTCCCTCATGGATGGCGGGATGTACTTGCCCTGCGTCACACCGCCAATCTTGGGCTTCTCTGCCGGGGTGGCCTGGGCTGGGGTCTCTTCTTCTGTTGCCTCTTCGCCCTAAATGTAGAAATCATCATTACTACTATTTTCACTGTCGTTACTATCTTTATCGTTATCATCATCACCATTATAAAAATAATAATAGTAATCATAATAACAATGGTAATAATGATAATAATAACAATTATCAATAATATCATTAACCCTCTCTGGACGGGTGGTACACTACTGTACCGCTCATTCAAAAGCCCAGTGGCCGGGCGGCACAATATTGTGCCAGCCTTTTAATTGATTTAGGCCTAAGCACTCGAAAGCCCCGGCATTGTGACATTCAAGGCTGGAATGCCCCCGTCGTGAATGGGTTAATAGCAGCAAAATGAAGATGATGATGAAGATGATGATCCTTCTTACCAGTAGAGATGATCGCAGGGGCTCCAGCTTGTCCTTGTAGGGGCACTGCTTGGTCCAATGGTCCTCCTTGCAGAGACGGCACTTCACCTGGCCCTTCTGCTGGTCAAGGAGCTTCTTCTTAATCTCCTCTTGCTCATTCTGCTCCTCATCTTTGTTGCTCAAGAACTGGGGTTGTTAGAGGAAAAAAGTCAGAGAGGTCTTCCATTGCCTCAAGAACAATTTTTTCATTGGCCTTTGCTGATTAACACTGCTACATTCAGGCGACCAACCCCAACTACATACTTTACTTTTCACCATCATCTATAGCTTTGTAGGTATATCAAGACTAGCGTGAGATATTCTGCAACATTACTTTACACTTTCAGAGAAAAATTGAAAGGGAAAAAAAGTTAATACAAAGAGTAAACACATTTAAGAGACTGAAAAGAAAATACATCCCAGATCTCTCATCAAACTCTCCACAATGACATACGTGCATGAAGACATCCTCGGCAGTGATTGTAGTGGCTGGGTTCGGTCCAGGTTTGTCATTCTTGCTCAGCCCGTACTTGCGCCAGGTCTTCCTCTCCGCAATGGTTCTTGCTACACGGTGCTTCTCAATGCGGTAAGAGCTGACAATCTGTGGTAAGATAAAGAGTTTAATTCTGGTGAGCAAGCGTGTATAAAACAGATTTCTTCCCTCCTTTTTTCTTTTCCTTATCAACAGCTAAATTGTTACTCTGGTATCTCACAGGGAAAAAATTATAATAGGATTAAATCAGGATCAAAATTTATATTCTAGTATGAGTATACAGTAAATTATCTATGATTGGACATGACCTCCTCTATGCATCATCTAAACCAAGAGGTTGAAATCCTCTAAGTAATTTTCAATCTCTCTCTTACTGACAAAAGTATGGGGTGAAATATCTTTATTTCTATTAATTAAGAAAATTTATATCCACTTTCTACATCCCCTAATAAAATAAAATTACCCACATATCAAAAGAGCATGAAACAATAGTAATACCATAACCATATATGATATTCCTTTCAACACAATAGAAATAGGTCTGTATGAAAATCAAACTCCTTTTTTTCAAATGAATCAGGTACATACCTATCAATCTATTCTTTGTATGAACTGTCCTTGTATGAACTATGGTAGCAATATCAATACTACAATCCAGTAAAAATGACAACAGAAAACATTCTACATGCATTCTTCCCCAAACATACCAGTCATTTACATCATGATATTACTAGATATTAGCCAAATTATTAACTGTATAAAAAAAGACATACAGTACATATCTGTAAGTTTGACATGTATCAGACAAATATCATATTTTGATTCAATATCACACTTCATACACAACTCATTTTATGCTAACCACATATATTCAATATCATTTTATTGCAGAAGGCAACTTGATTTAAGTACTAAAGTTTTAAAGTATAGGTCATACAAGAAAGTAATGTGTCTTCTTCTGTTCCAATTCTTGAATATTCATCATCTCACTGCTGGTCCTTTTAGAACACTATTTATTTCCTTATGTCATAACAGAAGCAAGAATATATATGTAACATTGTAGCAATATACTGTATTTGCTGGCTTTTAAGATGCAGTTTTTCCTAAAAAATATGTATGCAAAAACTATTCTCCATTCAATATATCCTTATTTCTGATGGGAGCACTGGAAGCACAAGGCTTATGGCTAACTAGTAGGAGTTCCGTACCTAATAAATAGAGATATTAATTTTGTATTTCTAAAAGTAATCAATTACAATCTATATCAAGGAAAATAAAGTCAAAAGGTTACAGAAGTTCCTTAGGACATAAAATAGTTACAAGGCTTGTGACTGGAGGCTGATAAAGCTAACAACATATCAGCATACCTGCCTCCCTATTAACCCATTCCCAACAGGGCTATTTCAGCTTTAAATGACCGAAATGTCAGGACATTCGAACACATAAGCTTAACGCGCCAGGATTCTCAGCTGCACTGGCCGCAAGTGAGCACTGCCCAAAAATCCACTAGACATGATATCTAGTCACCTGTCGTTAACAGGTTTTAAAAAACTGTACCAGTAAATACTACATTGGTAACTAGAAAAACTGCTCATTTTAACACATCAATACACTTGAGCTATAAATATATTCCCATAAAAGATTTGGAAAATAAAAAGAAATGTCAAATATCAGTTGTCACTTCCTTTGAACAGACAACAAAAATAAGTGATAATGCTGCAGCCCAGTCCTCAAATGGGGCATAAATAATACGCATATACACAGAACTTTAGACTATTTCTCATTTTCATAGCCAAAACTAGTAACAGTACATTTCCCTTGTAACCAGATGTAGAGGTTTACAGATTGCCAAAACAAACTCTGTCATAAAATTGCACTGAATCTTAGTGTCACTGACTTTATAAAAATAAACTAAGCATGCATACTGAAATATATATATCTAATCTTGTCTAATATTTCCTTTAAAAAAATATGTTCTGTAGTTACAGCACAGGCAATAGCTTTTCTCCAAATTGCACTCACAGAGCACAAACCAACACACCCACATAGCCTTCTTTAGGTCTCAAAATTCAAGACCAAAATTAAAAGACTAGGAACACAGTTTACATACCTTAACTTTCTTGCCTTCATCATTCATGCTATATTCTGTAATGGTCTTCGAAGTTCCATCATTCTTCTCCACTGGTGGAGGGAGATTTCCTCCTGAAAGAGCATTTGTATAAACACAAGTGAACATCAAGTTGCAACACTCTGCTCATGGAATGTTAAACAACAGCTTAAAGAAGGTACTCCTATTTCTTCATTATATGATTCTTTGTTGGTATTTCAGTCCAAAATTTTTATGTCAAGTAATAATACTCTCTAAAATAAGTACAGGCAGACCAACAATGTTTTAGTCATTACTAAAAGGATGGTATGGAGAATGTCAACACCCTTCAAACTTCACAGATCTAATTATTTTTGTTGGGTAATCCTCAAACATTCCATTTAATTGGAAAATATACAAAAAATAAAATAAATGACACTGTTTTCCTATTTGTTCACTTTCACTTTTGCCCAGACCACAGGTAATATTAGTGTCACTTTTGGTTTTGAAAGAGCATTTTTTGGAGGCATTCACTCATACTAGAAAAAAATGCATAACAATCTTAGTCTAAAACACTGACACCCTTCCAAAGCCAAAATGCTACTTTTGCTACAGTTACCACATGATCAAAATAAACACACTATAGTTGTGCCTTGAAGATACTGAAGGGACATATTCAGTGGGTCAGAGTAGTAAAACTGAATTACTTTCATTAACCTTCCATTGGTTTGGCAAAACATTTAAACCTACACAGTCCTGAAACCAAGAGTGCCAGCAAATTAAAGGCATATCTGTACCAGTTATATGTTAAAGAAATGGCACTGAGGAAAAAAAGTTCTATGCCACAACAAATTATACTAACCTTCCACTTCTTCCACTTCATCTGCCCAACTGGACTTCACTGTCCTGAAAAAAAATAAATAAATGGTCATTAGGCAATTGAAAATCATAATATTCATCAAAAAAAGAGATGAAGGTATTTACTTTCCAACAGTCTTTTTACCCACTTACACAGGGTGACATATCACGTCATTGGAATATTTTGCTCCTGCACGATGACCTCCATTTATAAAGACATTTATGTTGACTTGTGAAAATAATTATAACAAATACATAGACCTCCTATTATCACCCTATTGAATCATGCAGGTTAAAAGTACTCTGAAAAGCTGGGAGAGATCTTAAACTTAGTCACTACATGTGCTTGCTATCTAGCCGGCGGGAGCAGCATCAGCCAAATATAAGCTCCAGTATGAATGGATCAACCCACTGCAGACAGGGTGTCATACATACACATCAGCACCAGTTAGGCCTAGAAGACAGGTGACAATGCATACATAACATAACATCGGGTTCTGCTCACAGTTGCAGTGCGCTCACTGGCACCAGAGCTACAGGATTCCAAAGTCAGCTTAAACCCTTTTTTTTGTGATGGATTTAGGGTAAAATATTCATTAGGGAAGTAATTTTCCTCATCCCTCTTGGTCGTAGCTAGTGTCAGCAGTATCACAAATCACCTGTCATGACTGCCAGTTAGGTTGTTAGGTGCCCTGTCCGCATTGGGTTAAACACAAATTAATCCTACATATTACAGTTTAAAGGCATATTTTTTTTTTGTTCTTTCAATACAATATACTCTTTAAATTTCAAAGAGAATGATAACCCATTGGCCACAGTTTCAAATAAATATTTGTGCAGTAGGATGGCTGGTTTACATTGTCTGGCATGGTGCCATCCGCATCTCTGAGTTTCCACTGTCACCTGGTGGTTACTGACGTAGCTGGGCACTGCATTGGGTAAGGACCAAGCTCAGATCGAGTCAACACTCGTTGGCACATTCTCTCACAAGTCAGCACACGCTGACACAGGCGGGCTCGCCTCAGTGCATACAAGCCCAGTGTAGCTTCTGCTCCGCAAATCTGGCTTATCCTTAGGTAGCACAGGAAACACCACTCTCATATACTAATATCATAATATCAGTAAATTTCCAGTATCATACAACCATTAAATCTCACAATTTAAATTTTTGTCTGCTATTCCATCTGATGTGTATTACGCAAATCTGCTATCGTTTTCTACTGCAAGCGACTTTTTCTGGAATTGTTAAAAGTCCCAATACTCAGAGAGCATATGAAGTATATCATGGAGATTATGGGGTAAAAGAAGCTGAAATGTAACATGTATGTAATACAAGCACATAAAAAATAGCAAAAACATTTAGAATCATCTACGTCTGCCATTAATCAAGATCTACAAACCAAAGAAATAATGAAAACTTGTTGGAAATGTTAAATTTCTTGAAATAAAATCGACAAAATACATAATCATAAAAGGAAAGACACTTTCAACTAGAAACAATAGTTTTTACAATGGTGTAGTAACACACAAACTAGTTGACATACCACAGATATGAGTTACAGGTCAGTGTAAGCTTGATATCATACAATTAACATCATGAGCAACTTCAAATAAATGTAACACTTGCACAGCAAACCTGCTGAATAACTTCTTTATTAACCCATTGCAGATGGGGATAAATTTGCTTGCCCAGTGTCCAGGATAGGTTTTATTTTAGAGAGAGGCAGCTTGAAGCAACATAATTTGAATCTTTCCACTCATTTTCAGTTATTCATTGGAAAAATAGAGCGTTTTTTGTGTTTTATTTTTTGTGTTTTATTGAGTTTAGAGACATATGTACCATATGACAGGCTCTATCAGTGCTCCAGTTGAGTAAAATTGTAGTATATGATCCATATTAGCTCATTATTTTCTTTATACTTAGTGTAATAGAAGTATTGCTGTTTTATGGGAGGACAAAAAGCAACTTTATTTTTTCGTATTTTTATGCTGTCATGAACAAATACGAAACATATAACCACCTACAATAAAGATAACATGAGGAGATAGGGAAGAGGAATGAAACCTGTGCTTGTGACTGTGAGTGCCACAGTAAAAGGCATCCATATTAGCACAGATGCACAATTTAGAAACTAGGTATGGATTGAGTCACCCTCCTCTTCTTGTTCTGCCTACACAACCTTCATCGGCGGTACTTAAGAGCAAGAGGTCGTCAACCTAGTGTGTCTATAAAGATAGTGCTTGCTGGAGACTGCGGATGGGTGCCATTCAAGGCTCTCTCTCCTGTTGGTGCCAATAAAAAGTGGTGCCATCTAGATTTTGGACGTTAAGTTAGCTCGATATTATGGTAATTACAGTAATTATGACTGCAGTTGCCATCATCACTCACTCCTTTTTCATAGCACAATAAAATAGCACAGTGACTCAAAATCCCCGAACGTCATGTACTTCATGACGCCCGTCGTCAGGCCAAAGCTCCTATGTCATGTATGTAATGACAACCGTCTGGAATGGATTAACAATTTGCAGATGAAGTGTTCTAGATGTAAATTGTCATATAATTTTCATTTTATCTACTACATGTACTATTTTCCTTGTATTTTCTGGCAGTACAAAACTTAACCTATTCACTAATAACACCTGCAGAAAGATATGAATGTGGTCTTAATTATATCTATATGTGAAAGTCTTTGACTAACCTACCATAGGGGATGTACCCGCTACTCAGGACTGCTGCATGTGCTGGCCTGGACCCACCCACCCATACCCACTTTACACACACATCCACTTTACACACACACACACTGCACCCACCCAACCAAAACATCCGACAACCAGCTATAACTGTACCTCCCTACATTTCCTATTTGAAAGGTTTTTCTATACTCATAGCAATGTTCTTTAGGTTATTTGTAGCCGTTAGTTTGGCTATTCTCGTGGTCCTATTCTGATATACCATAGCTTAAATTATACCACAACAATAAAACACTTACTTTTGCAGATCCTACTATATATCCTCCATTGCGTAAAATCACAAGAGCCAAATAAAACATATTTTGGAAGTAATACGCCCGAAAACATAATGCTAAAAGAGAATGGCCCGGACCAGCTTGCACACATTCACTCCAACCCTCCGTTAATAAAATCTCATTATGTTCAATCCAGAGCATTTTTCAATAAATGGTACCAAGTCTATGGATACATTATAATCCCCGTTCAATCCCCAACAACATATAAGGCAACTTACTCCTCTGCAGCCGGCATTGTTGTTAAAACAGTCCAGTCGCCCGCCTGTCAATGTGTGCCAATGTTTACCTCGGCGGCGAGAAAGGACTGAGCAGATGGTTCTCTTCTATATTTTTTGGATCATTTTCAAATATAATTCTTTATAGGTTGATGATTTCTTGCAATGTTCTGTGAAGTATTTCATTATTTTATCATGGCATATGATTGTTTTTAAGTTGTTCTAAGTATGATTATTTTGCTGTTGGATTTACCATGGTAAAGTCTGGCTTCACGTGACGCAAAGGTTTTCTCAAATGAAATCGGAACAAATGATATTATAGAATTTAGGTAGAAAATCATAAATGCTAAACGTATTAAAATGTGATGACACAGAGCATAATCATTACGCATGAAGGAGAAACGGTACTCAAATCCTGTAGAAGATATGGCAGCCTTTAATAAACTATCACGTTTAGGATGGGAACACCCTTGCAGATATTGCAATGGTACGCAGGGAAGCTCAGTGAAGATTGTTTAGGGAAATATGTCACTAGCGTCTTGAGCAGAAGGCAAATGTCCTAATTGTGTACATATTTCCCGTAATACATAAAAAAGACGAAATGCAGAAAAATGCAAGCAACTCTTCCCCCTTTGGACTCAGTTTTACTTCCTCGATTTAGAGAATGAAACCAACTTCCTAAGACTTCGAATAAAAAATAAGGCTACACAAAATACACTTCAGCATTTTATCCCATCAGTTCCAGCCGCGGCACCGTCTACAGTGCAAGCTCCAGTTGTAACTTCAAACCCAGCACCAGCTTTAGTTGCAGCCTCACAAGTAGAAGCAGCTGCAGTAGTAATTCCAACAACAATAATAACTGCAAGTGCAGCTCTAGCAGCAGCAGTTGTAGTTCCAGTTTCACCTGCAGCACCAGCACCAGTTCTATGAAAAAAAAATATGTAAAAATGGAAATCTGCTGAAAATGCTGATACAGAAAGTAGATCAAATAACGGCCACGATGCAACAGCTGATTGCACTGCAGCTTAGAATGACAAGTGGACTCAGTCGTTCCCTTTCTTTCCCCAGTTATTTTTTATTATTATTTTTTTTTTGGACCGACCCATTTATATGACTGGTTAAGCCAGCCTTTCTTGTACCGATGTATAGGTAATTTCGTATGAAGCCAGTGTTTACACAAAAGTCTGATTTGGAGGTAGCGTGATGGAAATGGACAGCCGAGACCTAAGGCTCGAATGTTTCATTAAGAGTCCGAATCTCAGTCCAATGTGAAAGCCAGCTCAGGCAACTGATTAAAAACCTTTAAGTAAAGCGCAGTTTAACACCTCGTACCTACTTTTCTCTAAAATTATTTGATAATGGTCCAATCAGAGGATATTTGGTCTTGGCTGATCCCCAAAGGATGCGTCCACACTGACGATATTTGGTCGCTAAACAAGTTCAAAACACAACCATAGACAACGTGGTTGACATTTGGATGCATATCCATATCCGTGTATGTAAAAGTACTTGTAAGAATATTGTTAACATGAGTCTGTTGCTGTTGACATGTGTGTGTCTACCAAACAGCGTTACCAACATATCACCCAGTATGTCTCCAACACTATATCATCGACAACTTTATAGGTTTTTGGCTTCTTAAAACATCATATATTCTTTTATTCGGCATTGTATTTGTTCGAGTGGAACGAGAGGTCCACAGTCACAACTTTGGGGTTTCGCGTTTCTGTCTAATAGAAAGTAGGGAATATGGATGTACTCTTCTTGCATATATAGAAAATCGGACATACACACACACACACACACACACACACATACACACACACACACACACACACATACACACACACACATATATATATATATATATATATATATATATATATATATATATATATATATATATATATCTGCGGGTGGGTGGGTGGGTGTATATTTACGCACACACACGCACACGCACACGCACACACACATGTATATATGTTTATATATATATATATATACATATATATATATATATATATATATATATATATATATATATATATAAATACAATTTGGAGTTTTTTTCTAAATCCATTTGATCATACAAATAAAACAGAGTTACATTACATTTAAATTTATAACCATTTAGTACTTTGATGTGGATGATGTACAATGTACATATACATATGTGCGTGTGTGTATGTGTGTAGGCATGTGTGTGTCTGTATGCATATATGTGTGTATGTGTATATTTATATGTATGTATGTGTGTGTGTGTGTTCCTCTCTATCTCTCATTCTCAGTCCCGTATCATTTTGCAGGCATTTATTTATTTTGTTATTTGACCGTGGTTATCATTCTAACATTTGAATAAACACATTTAGTTGACGGTCATTATCAACAGTTTTTGAAACAGTATTCATAAATGCTAGTCAGTTTAACCTTCAGGTAATGCCCCTACTCAAAGTTCAGAGAGAGAGAGAACAAAAAAAAAAGAAATATTTATGGCCATCCATATCCCACAAAATGTCCTTTATCCCACAACCCATACAGTAGATAAGGCATAAAGACTTATAATCACACAGACTTATCACCAGTAAACACACACCTATGGTAAACACGTAATTAAGATATCATTAAGACTCAACAATAGAAACTAAGATAATCATATTGAGAAGAGAATCATCATGCAGACTAAAATTTTACAGGCAAAAGGTTATCACAAGTTCATACCAAGTACAGTGCGAGATTGCCATTTTGTAAGATTCCGGTCAATTTCGTTGGTTACTCCTGCATACGGAGATAGTTGTAATAAACATCAATGGAATTTAAGAACTTTAAGAGAAACACATTGAAGAGTCACCAATGTAGAGTAACTATTTTTATTCGGTTAGTTTTAAACTTGGACAAAATGATGAATATAACGTACTTGATACCACCGTTCACATCCTGCCGAAGATAAGATAGTCCAACTCATGTAGTCTTCGTGAAGTGTTGAGACAACAAGACGTAGCTACAGGTTATCGATATTTTAATTTACGTTATTTCGAGTGTTAATGCATTACTACGAGTGAAATGATAATTGCGAAGAATGCACGAGAAAAGTTATCTCTTTATGCGTGTGCTTTGTGGTGAAATAGTAATGGCTATGATGTTAAAACCAAAGAAAAAAGAAATTAATTTTGACTGGAAGGTGAACACCATGGAGGACAAATTGGGGTGCATTTATAATCTCAAATTCGATTACCAGAGTATGAGAGTGTGATCCAGCTTGGGAAAAAAGAAAATGGATTTATAATTTTAAAGTTCAAGTTTCAACTGGGCGTGGCATGAAAATAAAATATTTGTGAGCTTTTTCTTATCTGTTCTCTCTTTTCTTCTTGTTTTGAAGAAGGAAAAAGAGGAAAATTAAAAGTTTTAGGACGATTTTTGTTGTCGGTGTATAAATATTTTTATTTTTTCTCACGTAATATTCCTAGAAGAAAAAATAGTATAATACTAGGCCATTACTACAGATGCTATTTCCATCAACCGGATACCATGACGCTAGATGAAACACAATGAATCCTGTTTAGTCCTATTATTATTGTTAATACCATTAGCATTATTATCATCACTGTCCTTATTGCTATTATTATTACTCTCATAATCATTATCATAACTATCATTATCTTCATTATTATTATAATCATCGTTATCACTATTATTATTGTAATTATCAAGATCTTTGTTAGAATAAATATCATTATTATCAACACCATTAATCCTATTATCATTATCATTATTATTTTTTTCTAACCAATTTTGATGGTTATTCTTTAAATGAAGTCTGAAAGATAATAATAATGATAATAATAATGCTTATAATGATAACAATGACAATATTAATGATAATAATAACAATAAAAATAATAACGATAATGAAAATGATAAGAATGATTGTAATAAGGATGATGATAATAATAGTAATAATAAAAATAAAAGTAGTAATAATAATAATAATAGAAACAATGATAATGATAATGACAACAGTAGTAATAATAAAGATGATAATAATACTGATAGAAATAACAATTATATGGATGACGATCATAATTTTTATCTTCATATTTAATATTGGTATCAACATTATCATTATCATCATTATGACTTTTATAATCCTTAGTAATATAATTATTATCATTATTATCAGTGTTGCTATCATTAGTATAATGATAATAATAATAATGATGATGATGACAATGATAATAGTAATGACAATAATGATAACAATAGTAATAAGAAAGATGATGATAATTAAAAGATTATAACAATAATGATATGATAATAACAACAACAATGATAATATTGAAGATGAAAATAATAATGATACTAATAATGATATAAAGATCATTATCATCATCATTATTATAATAATAGTAATGAAAATTATGATGATCATGATAATAATGACGATGATAACAATAATCATAGAAAGGAGAACTATGATAATCATTATCATGATATTGAGAATAATAATGACAATGGTAAAAGATAATTATTTTGATAACAATATCAGTAAAGACAATAAAAATGATGATGATGATAATGATTTAAAGTACGATAATTAAGATAACAACGACAATGCAATTGACGATAATGATAAAAGTAATCATGATAATGATGATAATGATAAGGATACTGAAATTAATAATGATTATATCAACAATGACAACTGTACTAATAATCATAAAATAATATGTGAATGAAACTAAGCACGGAAAACAATTCGTTATCGCCTAAGTTGCTGATCGTGGCGAATTAAATGCTGATTGTGAGCGATTATCTATTTTATTTTTTTAGCTATCTCGTAGAAAACGGACTTGTGCCACTCCCATTTTCTTCGAGATGTTGTAAGAAAGAAATTATAAGGTTGTGATTCATTTCCGTGGGTTAAAAGTTTTGTTTGTTTACTGTGTTGTCATTACTAATTGACTATATTTAACTTTCAGTGAAAAAAACACTTGAAAAAAACAATTTTGAATAGCAATTGACTATAATGAACTACGAAATTTTTAGAATAAATACTCGTTGTCTAAGAATTTGAATAGCACGAAAGCTCGAAATGAGTTTTGAACACCGGTTAAAAGTTGTCTAATTACCGAATAGTTCTTCATTCCAATGGATTTACTAAGTTCTCCCAAGTGACGCCTTAACCCCCAAGATGGCCGACCTCCCTCCGCCGCCACCCCCTCCCCCCGAGGACTATGATCTCGACATCCTACCTCCACCACCTCCTCCTCCAGTCGATTATGACCTGTCCATCCTCCCGCCACCTCCGCCTCCTCCTCCGCAGCCTCCGGACGCCGACTTCGAAGCTCCTCTTCCTCCCCCAGACTACGACCTTCGAGCTCCGCCGCGCTGCCGCCTCAGATTCGTCGACGAAGGGGAGAAATGCGCGCGGCGGGATACAACAGGGCTCCTAGGGGGACATGGGAAAGGTGGCCAGGTCGCGCGGTGAGTGGCTCCGGGGTGCGAGGTGTTGCTGTTCCTTTTGGGGATGACTGCTTTGGAGGTTATTAGAAAGATGTGTAAAGGGAAATTGTTTA
>NW_028234423.1:9175688-9178188 GCF_977035675.1 Penaeus japonicus | reverse complement strand
GTTAATGAATCAGTGATCTTGACTTTTCAATTCAGTTTCATGTCGGTTGTCATATTGTGAAAGTATGTGTGTGTGTGTGTGTGTGTGTGTGTGTGTGTGTGTGTGTGTGTGTGTGTGTGTGTGTGTGTGTGTGTGTGTGTGTGTGTGTGTGTGTGTGTGTGTGTGTGTGTGTGTGTGTGTGTGTGTGTGTGTGTGTGTGTGTGTGTGTGTGTGTGTGTGTGTGTGTGTGTGTGTGTGTGTGTGTGTGTGTGTGTGTGTGTGTGTGTGTGTGTGTGTGTGTGTGTGTGTGTGTGTGTGTGTGTGTGTGTGTGTGTGTGTGTGTGTGTGTGTGTGTGTGTGTGTGTGTGTGTGTGTGTGTGTGTGTGTGTGTGTGTGTGTGTGTGTGTGTGTGTGTGTGTGTGTGTGTGTGTGTGTGTGTGTGTGTGTGTGTGTGTGTGTGTGTGTGTGTGTGTGTGTGTGTGTGTGTGTGTGTGTGTGTGTGTGTGTGTGTGTGTGTGTGTGTGTGTGTGTGTGTGTGTGTGTGTGTGTGTGTGTGTGTGTGTGTGTGTGTGTGTGTGTGTGTGTGTGTGTGTGTGTGTGTGTGTGTGTGTGTGTGTGTGTGTGTGTGTGTGTGTGTGTGTGTGTGTGTGTGTGTGTGTGTGTGTGTGTGTGTGTGTGTGTGTGTGTGTGTGTGTGTGTGTGTGTGTGTGTGTGTGTGTGTGTGTGTGTGTGTGTGTGTGTGTGTGTGTGTGTGTGTGTGTGTGTGTGTGTGTGTGTGTGTGTGTGTGTGTGTGTGTGTGTGTGTGTGTGTGTGTGTGTGTGTGTGTGTGTGTGTGTGTGTGTGTGTGTGTGTGTGTGTGTGTGTGTGTGTGTGTGTGTGTGTGTGTGTGTGTGTGTGTGTGTGTGTGTGTGTGTGTGTGTGTGTGTGTGTGTGTGTGTGTGTGTGTGTGTGTGTGTGTGTGTGTGTGTGTGTGTGTGTGTGTGTGTGTGTGTGTGTGTGTGTGTGTGTGTGTGTGTGTGTGTGTGTGTGTGTGTGTGTGTGTGTGTGTGTGTGTGTGTGTGTGTGTGTGTGTGTGTGTGTGTGTGTGTGTGTGTGTGTGTGTGTGTGTGTGTGTGTGTGTGTGTGTGTGTGTGTGTGTGTGTGTGTGTGTGTGTGTGTGTGTGTGTGTGTGTGTGTGTGTGTGTGTGTGTGTGTGTGTGTGTGTGTGTGTGTGTGTGTGTGTGTGTGTGTGTGTGTGTGTGTGTGTGTGTGTGTGTGTGTGTGTGTGTGTGTGTGTGTGTGTGTGTGTGTGTGTGTGTGTGTGTGTGTGTGTGTGTGTGTGTGTGTGTGTGTGTGTGTGTGTGTGTGTGTGTGTGTGTGTGTGTGTGTGTGTGTGCGTCTGTGTGTGTGTGTGTGTGTGTGTGTGTGTGTGTGTGTGTGTGTGTGTGTGTGTGTGTGTGTGTGTGTGTGTGTGTGTGTGTGTGTGTGTGTGTGTGTGTGTGTGTGTGTGTGTGTGTGTGTGTGTGTGTGTGTGTGTGTGTGTGTGTGTGTGTGTGTGTGTGTGTGTGTGTGTGTGTGTGTGTGTGTGTGTGTGTGTGTGTGTGTGTGTGTGTGTGTGTGTGTGTGTGTGTGTGTGTGTGTGTGTGTGTGTGTGTGTGTGTGTGTGTGTGTGTGTGTGTGTGTGTGTGTGTGTGTGTGTGTGTGTGTGTGTGTGTGTGTGTGTGTGTGTGTGTGTGTGTGTGTGTGTGTGTGTGTGTGTGTGTGTGTGTGTGTGTGTGTGTGTGTGTGTGTGTGTGTGTGTGTGTGTGTGTGTGTGTGTGTGTGTGTGTGTGTGTGTGTGTGTGTGTGTGTGTGTGTGTGTGTGTGTGTGTGTGTGTGTGTGTGTGTGTGTGTGTGTGTGTGTGTGTGTGTGTGTGTGTGTGTGTGTGTGTGTGTGTGTGTGTGTGTGTGTGTGTGTGTGTGTGTGTGTGTGTGTGTGTGTGTGTGTGTGTGTGTGTGTGTGTGTGTCGTGGTAAAGGCACTAAGGCAACCAAGATAGCTGTGCATGTGGTATGCCTTGTGGTTGAGTAGTTTGAAAAGAAAACATATCTTTTACATCTTTATTTTGTAGTAGACAAAGACATGGTGAAACTAAGGTACATTTGTGACATGTATTATTGCAATTTATTCATGCCCTTCCTCATCAGAGTCAGATTGTAGGGTGTAGGGAGGGAATCACGGATTATATCCATCATATATGAGTAGTAGAGGGAGAGAGGAATCCAGTGCTACCACTTTAGTGGTACTTAGTAACAATTTGTTACATCAAATTTATTCACTGTCAGAGGCATAACAAATTTGACAATATGTATTTAAGAGATGAGGAAAATTCACTCAGTTTACTAAGAGGTGAGTGGTTGTGTGTATTTGCTATGTATAGTGTAAACCATGAAGTATGAATAGTTCTGCATTTGGGGTAGATTAAAAAGTCAAGTTGTAACCATAGGTTGTATTTCTTTCTCATCTTTATTCATTTTTTCATTTATATATTATATATATATT
>NW_028234423.1:9163188-9170688 GCF_977035675.1 Penaeus japonicus | reverse complement strand
TGCCTGTGTCCAGTTTAAAAAGTATAATAATTTTGTTGCATAATCATTTATAAAGGAAAGACTTATTGAATTTACTCTCTCTTCCTCAACAGAGGAAAGCCATCGACGTCTTTTGCAACCAAATCAAGCGATTATGTCACCAAGAGAAGCGAAAGGACTTTGTGTCAGAAGCCTACCTGCTGACCCTAGGGAAATTCATCAACATGTTTGCTGTCCTTGACGAGCTAAAGAACATGAAGTCGAGTGTGAAGAATGACTATTCGACATACAGAAGGTGAGGCAACGTCTAGCATCATAGGTATTTAGATATGGTACATGATTTATGGTACATGAGTGAATCTGAGATGCCTTTTGTTATTTGTTTGAATAGTTTAATAATAAATCATATTCTAGATGTTGAGATTGTCTAAATATTGAGTTCTGGTGTGTTGTGGTGATAGTACAAGTGGACAATTTATTAAGAATTTCAAGGGGTACTACCAAGATTTTAAAGACAGTCATTTTTGAAAGATGCAAAAGTAACCATTTTAGCTGATTAAGAGCTATCATATTCATTGAATTCTATTATTAATTGAATCAATTTACTTAGAACCAGTCATCTTTGATGCTATGGCATAGATTACTGTTTTGTCAAGGTTGCTGCATAATCAGACAGTAATTTTTTAATTCCAGTATAATTTTATCTTTAAGGCATAAGCTAAAAAATCACTTTCACACAGAGCTGCCCAGTTCCTGAAGGTGATGAGCGACACTCAGTCCCTGCAGGAGTCACAGAATCTGTCAATGTTCCTGGCCACTCAGAACAAGATCAGGGACACCCTCAAAGAGAAGCTAACAGCTATTCCATCATATGAGGATCTCCTGTGTGAGTTTGGGATTTAGATTCACCTTTGGAATCCTCTAGTAGAGGAATTAGCCATTTTGAATTTCATTGTTTTACTTTTGTTCCTGTAAGGCAGCAATCAGTTTGTTCTCCTGGATTGAAATTTAGAGAAGAAATTGAATATTGATATATTGTTATGATTATTTTTTAAGAGCACATCTGTTTCATCTCCCAACAGGTGATGTCGTCAACATCTCGGTGCACATGTTTGAGAACCGCATGTATCTGACACCCAAAGAGAAGCAGATGTTGGTCAAAGTTATGGGATTTGGTCTCTTCCTCATTGACTCAGACATTTGCAACATCAATAAACTTGATCAGAAAAAGAAGATTAAGTTGGATAAGATTGATAAAATCTTTAAGGTAATTTTTAAACTGGGTTATTATTTTAGCCTTTTTATACTATGAAGCGTAATGTCTTTTTGATAGATGTTTTGATATAGTTATTAACAGCCAATGTTTTCTTTCTTAAAGGCACGAGTATACTCATTACTATTGAATTGAAAAGTAGTTAAAATTAATCTCTTGTAACAGAGGAATCAGGCACAATCAACAAGTATTTTAACCAGCAGCATCAATCTTTTCTTTGCAGAACCTGGAGGTTGTTCCATTGTTTGGTGACATGCAGATTGCACCTTTCAATTACATCAAGAGGAGCAAGAACTTTGATGCCAAAATGTGGCCCTTGTGCAGTGCATCAACCACAAGCCCACAGGCAGATCTGATGTGCCATTTACCACGCATCAGAGATGAACACATCAAATATATCTCAGAGTTAGCAAGATACAGCAATGAGGTGTGTTTGTAGGGAGAGAGGTTTATGACATATATTGTAAGGGAAGAAAGAGGTATAATGGGGAAAAGTTGATTAGTTGATATCAATAAAATAATATAGCAGTGAGGTAAAAAGCTATATACTTATAGATAGATATAGATACAATAAACATAATTTTAGAGATGATTGATGAGTTTACAGAGAAAAACATGACATGTTAAACTAAGGAGGTGTAGGCATTGGGAGAAAAATGTTAAAATGTAAAATATAAACAAGTAACAA
This sequence comes from Penaeus japonicus, assembly GCF_977035675.1. Taxonomy (NCBI): domain Eukaryota; kingdom Metazoa; phylum Arthropoda; class Malacostraca; order Decapoda; family Penaeidae; genus Penaeus; species Penaeus japonicus. The sequence continues at coordinate 9,168,748 of NW_028234423.1, read as the reverse complement.
AGTGAATAGCAGTATTTTTTGTGATAGATAGTCAATGTTGAATATGTATATTTTTATATTTTTTTCCATTTTTTCCTCTTATTTTATGGAAAATTTCAAGATTCCTCTAGTTAGTTACTTCACTACTTTACTTTCCATCTCCACCTAGGTCATCACAACATACAAGGAAACAGCACGCACAGATGCAGAGAACAAAGATATTGCAGACCTTGCCCTCCGCGGCCTCCAGCTCCTCAGTGAGTGGACAAGTGTCGTCACAGAGCTCTACTCTTGGAAGCTCCTCCACCCTACTGATCACCACTCTAATAACCAGTGCCCAGCTGATGCGGAGGAATATGAAAGGGTCAGTTCAGTGTTACTACTGTCTTCCTCTTCTTCTTCTTCTTCTTCTTCTTCTTCTTCTTCTATATACAATCATCCAAGACTATCATTTTGCAATTCCCAGACTCTGCACTTATATGAAAAAAAAGAGTACAAGGCACCTTACCCTGCTGTAATTTGCTTTTCCTCATTTTTCTTAGACATGTAACAAACATATCATACATGATTGAATATGATAGATTATTTATATAGTACATGGTATGAAATGATATGATGCATTTTTTTATTTATTATGTGGATAGAATTTTGGTGGAAAAGATAAACACTTGGTGTGTGTTTGGTAAAGAGTTAATTTTTGCTGCTGGGAACATGTACTGTCCAGTGTGGTTTTATTTTATTTATTTTTTCTTACCTAGATGGCTTCACAAGCGCTTGGTCCCTTTGTTACTATTTTTTTTATCATTATCATTATTATTATTATAAATATTAATAACATGAATAATAAATTCAAGAAATGGGGTAAAGAGGTGAGGTCAGGTAGATTTAGTAATTGAATCCATGTTTCTTTACATGGCTTACTACATTTACAGTAGCAAGTGAAACTAGATAATCCTACATTTTTACCATATCTCTTATCTCTCATTTACCCTTCAGAGGTGCCGCCAATTCCTGCACAAGACATTATCTGTTTGGATGAATGTAGAAACTCTTTTACATTACTCTTTTTTTTTTCCTTTATTTTCTTTCTGTCTTTCTTCTTTTCTTATCTTTTTTTTTTCATCTAATTTGTTCCCTTATTTTTAAGTAATGTGTGTGTTCTGGGGAATTAAGTTTCTGTGCATTTTCAAAATTAAGATGAAATGGAACTTATTTTTGGTCATTTTTACTTCTATTTATTGAATCTCAAATTTATTGTTTATTATTTGTTCATGAATTTTCTACTTTGACATTCAACTTTGATTCCAGGCCACACGTTACAATTACACCGATGAGGAAAAGTTTGCCCTCATTGAAGTCATTGCGATGATTAAAGGGTTACAGGTCTTAATGGCCCGCATGGAGACAGTATTCCTCGACTCCATACGGCGTAACATCTACCAGGAGATGCAAGATTTTGTGCAGCTCACCCTGAGGGACCCCCTGCGAAAGGCCATCAAGAATAAGAAGGAGCTCTTGAGGACGTAAGTTGTACCTTTGAATGGAATGTCTGGTGAAGGAAAAGAAAGATTTTTTGGTGTGTGTCGAGTGGTGATGGTAGTAATGAGAAGGAGGATTATGATGTTGATGGTCTTGATACTTAGATTTTTGATGGCAAAAAGAAAAGAAAAAATTGGGCCAACAACCCTCCATCACCAATCATTCTTCCTCCATCAAACCATCTAGAATTTTCCCATTCACCTCTTAGTAGATTTTATACAGTTTGCATTATGTCTCATAGGTTTACTGTGCTCTTTGTTTTACATTGTTTACTAGAGTGTGTTTTCAGTTTCACTGATTTAACCCATTCACGCCGGGGCCGTTCCGGCTTTGCGCGGTCGCAATACCGGGGTTCTTGAACGCATAAGCCTAACGCCTCGAGATTCTCGGGCGCACAAGCCGCGAGCCTGGGTTGCCCGCACGCTCTAACAGAGCGCACGGCTTCCCCTCATAGCTCGTCCAGGGCATCTGACACGAAAACCACAATATGTGCTATCACGTCAACCGGCGTGAATGGGTTAATGGGTCCTTTCCCTTTTTTTGCTGTCTCTTTAATGAACATGATATATGTGTCCTTTCTTGAATTTTTTTCTGCATCTTGCATATCCAAGGCCAGGTTAGTTATATTTCTTTGTTGTTTCTCCTCTTTTGTGTTCTTTTGCTCCACTCTCCCTTGTGTTTCTCCTGTCTGAGAGAGATGTGAGTACATCAGTGATTAGGTGTCTCTCTTGCGTTCTTTGTGTTTCATTGGTTCCCTATCTCCTTTTGTTGTTTTTTCTTTACTGCCCTTTGCGTTGGGATAATAGGTTGTGCTCTCTTTACACTACCCTTGTTTCTCCATTCCTTGGTGAAATCAAGTTGGACATCTCTCTCACTGCCACTGTGGCTAAGATACCCCCCCCCCCTGTCTTTCAGGTTATCCCAGTTGATCTGTCAGGGCCATTAGTGCTGTGAGTGGTGGCATGTTGTGCAGCCAGCTTAGACATACTTGTATATGCATCCCAGAAGTTTGTTTTATTGTTTCAGCTTGTTTTTTTTAACCCATTGGTCGCGGTATTAAATAAAGGTCTGTGCAGTAGGATAGCTGTTTTACATATCTGGCATGGTGCCATCCGCGTCTATCACCGACTCTGCCTTTGCACCAAATCATGCCATTCGCTGCTAATGGCTTAAATGATAAATCGGGCACCTTTTTGATATTTCATAACACTATTTAGTTGTGTCCTTGTATTTCTTCCAACCAACCTTTGCACCAGACTTTAAGAAACCAGGAAATGAGGCATTTAACAGATGGAAAATACCCTTTTTCATTTTAAGAGGTCTGGTGCATGGATTCCCCTCCTTTTATGTGCCTTCTGCTGGGGTTTTTGCCTTTAAGTTTAAACCTTCCGAGATATGCCACATCTTTAGATCTTTGAGTATGGCTGGGCATCTTTTTATTTTCTAGAATTATTATATGATTTACGAGTCTATATATGATATATTAGCAAAGTGATACTAATTAGCATTTGGTATGATACATTAGATACACAACAGAAGGGAAATAACTAGCTTGTACTTTGAACTAAAATATGCTCTGCGAAAGGTATCTGACCTCATGGAAAATGACTAGCAGGGTTAACCTTCTAGTCAGTCTTGCAGTCTTCCTATTATTTTCTAGGCACAATGCACAATGCAGTCATCATTATTCCAATCCACAAGGACAGAAAAAGAGTTTTTTCCGTTTATCATAGGCCTTATTATGAAGTATGTGATAAAAATGTACATGATAATGATAATGATTTTGTTTTTGACACAAACAGGATCTTGGTGTCAGTGCGTGAGACAAGTGCCGACTGGGTTAAGGGAATGGAGCCCCCAGATGACCCAGCACTCAAGGGCAAGAAGGACCCAGACAATGGGTTTGAGATCAAGGTGCTAAGAAGGAATGTTGGTGAGTTGTTCTTCAGCAATACATGTTTTGGTTTACATTATTATAAGGAATATAATGAAGAAAGAATGAATGTATGTGGAAGGGTGAGTGAGTGTGTCTGTGTGTGTGTGTGTGTGTGTGTGTGTGTGTGTGTGTGTGAATGTGAGTGTGAGTGTGAGTGTAAGGTTATTATTATGACTATTATTATTTCTGTAAGGGGGAGTACTGTTGTTAAACATGAAATGATTATTCTCTTATACAATACATTTCTTTACAGGCCCTTCTTCAACACAGCTCTACATGGTGCGCACAATGCTAGAGTCCCTGATTTCAGACAAGTCAGGCGGCAAGAAAACCCTGCGCAAGGAACTCGACGGCCAGCACCTCTGCCAGATTGATGAGTTCCACAAGACCTCCTTTTTCTGGACATACTTGCTGAACTTCAGTGGTTAGACAATTTAAAGTCAATGTTAAAGCATTTGCCAAGTGTTGTCAGATGAATGAAGAATTAATAGGAAATATATATTTTTATGTTCATTATTATTAGCTGTTACTATAATGATGATAGTTCTTTTGATTGTTGTTTCTGTTATTGCTCTTATTGTCATAGTTATTACATCAACATTATCAACATAATTATCATCATTATCAGTCATTTACCAATCTCAATCTTGTCTGTCTGCTACAGAAACACTCCAGTTCTGCTGTGATCTCTCTCAGCTGTGGTACAGGGAGTTCTACCTGGAGATGACAATGGGCCGCAGGATACAGGTAGGAAGTCTAAGGAACATAATTTTTACAAAAGTTGTAGTTTTAAGACTTTTTTCTAAGAAGCTTTAAGACACAAAGAGGACAGTTCATAAAGTTTTATTTAGTTTATGTGTGTGTGAGTGTGTGTGTGTGTGTGCGTGTGTGTGTGTGTGTGTGTGTGTGTGTGTGTGTGTGTGTGTGTGTGTGTGTGTGTGTGTGTGTGTGTGTGTGTGCACTTGTGTGCTTGCGTGTGCGTGTACTTGCACATGTGATTGTGTGTGTGGTCATTTGTCTGTTTTGATCTTTGTCTAGGAATCTTATTACATATGAGAGATAATATGTGTATGTATGGTAAATTTGTATGTGAATGTTTACTTTATATATGTATGCTTTAACATATCTCTATGTGTGCATGTATGGACATGGATATAGAGATTCATGTATGTTTCCACTTTAGATAAGATTTTATACATTTATGTATGTATGTCTGTATTCTTTGAATTTTGCTTGTGTGTGTTAGTCTGATTTCTCATGTTTTGTATTGTATATTTGGAGGAATGTCTGTATGTGTGCTTTAATGTGATCACATATTTGTTATCATTTACTACAAATACCCATTTAATAAAGTTTGGTAATGATGCTCAAAAACCTTGAAGCAGCTTGACATTTTTCATGTTATTAGAATTTGCCAACGCCCTTTCGGTGGAAGATAGATTCTTTTACCCTTTTATACCTTTCTCTTATATAAGATGGATGTATTTCTAGTTGTCTGACCAGTACATATGGGAAAGAATTGCAAATGATGCATAGGATTGAGTCATAGGGAAGATTCAGTCAACATTCAGAATTAGATAAACTTTAAATAGTTTGGGATAATGGTGATATGATAATGAAGCCATGTAGATTCATATTCTAGTATTGATTGAAGAACTTTTTTTACAAGTTTTGTTTTTCTTCTGATAATGCAAATATTTTGCTCCCGCCGGATGGCATCCTGTCACATGATATCTCCCTCAAAAAATACGTTTACATCTTTACGTTTGTATATGATCATAAGAGATCCATTTATATAGAAACATTTTTATTCACTTGTAAAAATAATATCAACAAATACAAAAAACCCCAGTTATCACCCTGTTGAAGTGGGTGGTTGAAAAATGCTCATAGAGGCACAGAGTGGCATTGCACTGGGAGAGATCTCACGCTAGTCACTGTACGCACGTGTTATCTAGCTGGCGGGAGTTGCATAATGCAAATATAAACCTTGGCATGAATGGGTTAGAAAAGATATATGTATGGACAGAGATTCTTAGGTCGTCAGAGATTAGCATATTTAAAGTATTTGAATATTACTGTTCTGAATTATATTGTAGAATGTTG
>NW_028234423.1:9150688-9153188 GCF_977035675.1 Penaeus japonicus | reverse complement strand
ACAGCAGGTGCACATACTATGGCTAGATTTAGGACACACCTAGAAGAAGGATCATGGTTGAGATGTTGTGTACACATAATTATTTATTTCTCTATATTTTTAGTTTATTTATATATATTTTCTCTAAGTAATATCAAGGGATTTTAGAGAATACTAAAACATGTTAGTGTAACCTTCTGTCCCTTGATCATCTTACAGTGGTGTCGTTGATAAGTAATCCTGTACTAGATTACGAACGTGTTGTAAGTATGCCTAACTCACTGTGTTTTAAGGAGATTCAGTCCTTTGCAGTTCCTTTTGCTGTGTCAGGTGTAAGTACATGGTTAAGGTAAATACAGTAGAGAAGTAGAATATGTTGTAAAAGGTATTATATTTGTGTTTGCAGAAAAGATTGACTTGATTTTTTTAGTGTGCCAGTGGAGATTAGTACTGACACATTGTTTAAACCATTTGAATGGGGTTATCACAAGAGGCCGAAGACCCTATTAATTGGAGTTTGAACACACCAAATGCACAGTTCTAGATTTGTTTTTATCCACAGTATCCAGAAAGATGTGCTGTTACTCTTTCCTGGGCACCTTTCCTTGATTTTGCCACAATCATACAAAGTCCCTAGGCTTGGCATTTTATGATCAATAGTACGTGGACAATAGTTGAATGTGACCTTTATACATAATTTTTATTTGTAAGATTATATTCAAATTTAAATATCAAAGTTGTACATCAATAGTGACATTTATTACAAATAGACAAGCTAGATTTGCTTTCATTCAACAAAATGAGTGTTAAAGTATTTATTTATAATATGCTCAGCAATTATAGGAAAACCACTTACCTTGAAAGCACAGGTCTGGACATGAGCCTATCCATGGATGTTCAATGTCCAATCAATAGGATTTTAATTTCCATATAATAACTCCTGAAGTATAGTTTACTAATCTACTTTTACATTATTTTTTATCAATGATTTTCAGTATCCACTGCAATTTCCTTATAATAGAAAAAGACAGGAGTTTGAGAAAATTTAATCTATAATTGCATTACTTATAAATTTCATGCTTCAGTATGTAATGATAGGTTTGTGGAAATATTTGAAACTCTCGAAGAAAATATACATTTTTTAACAAATAATGAATGTATAAAGGGTACACATTTTTTCTGTTGTCTTTATTTTCGTAATACAACTAAAGTTTGATAGCAAGAAGAAGGTTTTGATACATTTGAATGTTTAGAGGGTAGAGAATGTTGAATTTGTACTTCATAATCTTCATTGTTGAATATCAGGATGTTTTGATACTGTAGATGTAGAGATGTTTGCAGTAGATTATGAGGTTGGTAGGAATTTAGGGAGACCTAGATTTGATAGTTTTTGGGAGTTTGTTGTAGAAAGAATGATTAGTCAAGGATATTTTCAAATCTTTGGGTGTATAATGATTAGAATGTTCCATGGTTATTCTGATTGATAACTTTTAAGATATAGAGGCAGTCAACAAGACTAAAAATTAAAATTATTGGAATTCTATTTTCTAAGTGTTATGGTCATTATAGTTTTTATGATCAATTTTGAAAGGAAGATCTTGATTAGGAGAATCTTAGCTCAGTAGATTTCTCTTAGAAGTATGGTAGCTACTTCATTAGTCTCAAAATCTGTTACGGTGAAAAGGTTTAGTTACCTGTTAATACAGAGAGTGCGTGTAAACGTGCACAGTGTACTATGATTTTTTTATAGATTTTTTTTTACACAAAGAAGGTCTAATAAACACATAGTCAATAACGAGTCAGTGACTGGGCTACCTAACTTTACCTGTTTACTCCTTAACCCCTGTAACATTCATGTTATGGTTTGGCTGATCTTTTAGCCGGGTGACGTGGATGCCACATCATGGCTCTGCTGGCCATCTTGCCAGGTGATGGGGTATGTAGCAATTGGCTGCTGCCCAAGGCATTAGGCCTGCATGTATCAAAATACCCTGGCAAATGTCCAGGCACAGCCAAAATCGCCCCGTCGTTAACTCCACTGGCGGCTCCAGCCACTGGGGAAAGTGTTCTCTCACCCTCTGGACAGCACAGACTAGTCTAAAGAATATTTTTTCGTAAATCCATCACAAAATATGGGATTTTAGATAGATTTAGAGCTGACTTTGGAACCCTGTAGCTCTGAAGCTAGCACCATTACAGCCGTAATACTTATGACTGTACACGCTTTAACTGTGTGCAGGTCCCGATGTTGCATCATGTATGTATTGACAGCTATCTTTTAGACCTAATCGGTGCCGTCATGTATGTCATGACACCCATAATCAATGGGTTAGCTGGTTACATTATTGAATTTTTTTGAAAGATGTTTTTATTTTTATCATTATTGTTATTATTATTATTATTATTATTATTATTATTATTATTATTATTAATATTGATATTATTGTTATAATAGTAATGATAGTAATAATAACATTTATAACAATAATAGTAATAAAGATGATAATTTATCTCTTTTCCA